>NW_017278748.1:66747-70580 GCF_001594065.2 Cyphomyrmex costatus | reverse complement strand
TATTATGTAATTATATATATAATAATAATAACGCATCGGTTACAATATTTTTGAAAACGCATATCGGGATATCGACGGGATTCGAATCTAAGATCTCTGGGTGGGAACCTAATACGCTAACGCTGAGCTATAATCGCACGCTTGTCTGAACACTTTTGGTATTAGACTATATTCGTCTTGATCATATAATGGTTCGAATATCGTCGATATCTCATCATATTATTATGTTTTCAGGAATATTGTAATATCCAATGGGTTGTAATTATAATAAGAAAGTGTAATATGAGAATATATATAATATGAAAACCTCAAAAGCGTAAATGAGAATATAATATATATATATATGAAAATAAATATAAGTTAAAATTATATATTAAAAAGGCTCAACAAATTCAAAAATATCAAAACATAATAGGACTATGAGCCATGAAAATAAAAACATTCAATTTATAAATATACTAATTTAATAACATATTATAAGAAAAACAAATTAAAAACAGTGAAAACATAATGTGAAACAAATAAAACATAATAAAAACAAACGTTTCGATCCCTGTCGGATCATTATCAATATATAAATTAACGGTTAATAACTAAAAGACGCATATAACGGAGAATTATAACAAATAAGAAACAGATGAAATAATAATTACATAAAAAAGTATAAGTTATATAATTATATATGTACACAGAAATAATTAAAAAAATAAGAACTGCGTATTCTGAAAGTGATATAAAAAGTACCTGAGCCGAATAAGGCCCACCCACAGATTTCTATACATATAATACCTAGTTCGCTATCTCCACAAAATGAGGTGAAGCCAACTTGACAAGGGACGGGGTAACGGTCATCTTTACCAGGTCATGACTAATCTACAGCATGCTATCCTTAATCTTATAATTGAAACTAAATTCCTCTAATCAAAGCAAAGTGTACACAGACCGGAATCAGAATACACATTGAAGATTGAGATTAAAGATTAAAATTTTGTATTATATTGGTAATTATGAAGTGATTTAACAATAAGTAAAATTTTCGAAATATTTTATATAAAAATATGTATACAAAATGGATAATTTTTTAAATACGCAACTATGTGTTTTCTTTACACCATTTGATTTATCTCATTATTCTGTTCACAAAAGTATTAAGGTACGATAATCAAAAAGTCAACAGTTTACGAGTTATTTAACATTTTGTGTCAAAATGTACCAAAATAAAATGTAAAATATCTCGAAAACTATTGGTTTTTTGGTATCTCTACCTTAATACTTTTATATGCAAAATAATTAGAGGAATCACTTTATCTAAAAAAAATTACATAATTCCATTTAAAAAAGTGGAGGTGACCTTCATACCTTTTTAGCGCCTCCACTTTGAAAAAAAACAACGTGATTAAAACGTGTTCCCCTTGACACCGTTCCATTTTTATTTGAAACATTTTTATCTACTGGATTTAGTTTTCGAGATATTCTAGTGGATAAGTTAAAATCGGTCACTCAGTATAAGATTAATATCTATGACATGTTGAAAACAACCTTATTTATAATTTTCTTGGAATGTTTAAGAGTAGTTTACAGTGTTTCGAAAATGATTTAGAACTGCTTCAATATCGTAGAGGAAAGTCACCGATACTGACATAGGTCTCCTAAAGTGACACCCCCTTATTTCTCGTAAACTAATCTTTGCACTTCATTAATACTAATGAAAACATAATCTGTTTAGATAATTAAAGAAGTAAAAACCCATAATTCATATATATGTGGCTTGTTTCTATATAAAATCAGCTAAAAACGAATTCTACAAATGTGAAAACAAAATTCTTATGATGTTATTTTATAAATTACGTAGTTTAAGTAATAGTAGCTATATTAGTGATAATATTAAGTCCTTTTATATGTTTGTAGTTTTCTAAAACTATTTTATTTATATTTTCCTGTTTCTTATTTTTCTTATAATACGGTTTTAAAAATAAAATCGTTTATAGCCTAAACCGACACGTGTCCCATCACGACATATTGTGCATCGTAACATAACCTGCACTGCGGTCACATGCGCATGCTCTGTGGCCATTTACGCGTATGTCAGTTTTGGGGCCCATTTTGTCTGACGCTCGTTTTCGCCTATTCGATAAAAAAGTTAATTATTGCAAAATTCTTAACAGTATTATAAAAATTGCTATAGAGCATCGATAGAAGACACTTTCCAGTTTACATTTATATCTTTAAAGATTTATTTTCTATTTTTGTCTAAAAAATATAGTCCAAAAACAAAGTAGTATGTCGGTATCGCTGACCTTCCTCTAATATTTAAGAAATGTTTCATTTGCGTTTCTATACTGTCTTTAAAAGAGATCTTCATGTTGTGGAATTGTTTATTATTTGTTTATAAACAGAACGTTTAGGAGATGTTTTGATGCACGTGTAAAATCAGCGTTACGCGACTGTTTTAAAAGCGTTTCTTATGAAATGTTACAGTGGCATTTGAAGACATAATCTCAAACATTTCCATTATAGTTAGCTAAGTGTTTATAAAATGTTAATCAACAGAGAGTTTACAAGGTGTTTGCTTCAAAATAGTGCAACTATCAATAAAACTGTTTATAAACAATCTTAAACAACGTAACCATCGATAAAACTCTTCATAAACAAACCTAAACAACGTAACCATCGATAAAACTCTTCATAAACAATATAACCATCGATAAAACGCTAACTAAACAGGTATAAACACTATGTCTCACTAAAAACTTTCGCCAGGGATTTAAAAAACACGAACGTCAAATTCCCGAGTAGAAGTATACCCGATGTACCATGAGGTCCTGATAAGGTTTTCTTCGGGTCTACCCTGGTAGGGTTGGCCCGATTAGATTATGTACGAGACCTAATGAACTTTTTCCTTATTACTAATTATCGAGGTCATTTTGGTCAGGTTTTGATAAGGACCCTCTGGGGAATGCCTTAATGTGAATATAAAAAGTTCAATGAGGCCACGATTGTACGTATCCTCACCAGAATCCGATCACGTACTAAGTGAGGTTGGCATGATCTGTTCCTGATCCGGCCTTACTATTAACAATAAATTTCAGTATGATGTATTTGCGTAATATTTTTGCGATGTTTCAGATATTATCTCGCATTCTTTTAAGAAAGATAATATTCTACCAACAAAAAAAAGTATTCAGGACTCTGTACAAGCAATATTTAATAATGTAAGGATTGGAACGGTTCGCGCCAGAAACGTTGCGAAAGCACGATCGTACAATAATCAAGATAATTTTTTTAAATAAATATAATCTTATTGTTCTGTTAGTTTTAGGCGCGCAGTTTGAAAAGGTTACAAATATATTTTATATAAATATATACAATATAAATATATACAATGTAAACTTTACCGAAATTATTTGTATTACATTTTCTTGTGTAATAATTAAGAAACCTATACTTCATACACTGTTAAATTCATAGTATTGAATTCTACCTAATTAGAGTTATTTTTAATCATTCTTATAAGTAGCCATTGCTCCTACTTAATACGTTAATTTAACTAAAACAATAAAATTAAACAAGTTGACTATAAAAATGTTAAAGACTCAAATTTAATTATTTATTTACTAGGTGTTACGTACGTTAATACCAGGGAATGGAAAGTTACTTTTTAAAAGTAACTAGTTACAGTTACTCGTTACCGAGTAAAAAATGTAACTAGTTACAGTTACCGCTTTTTAAAAGTAACTCGTTACAGTTACCGTTACTTGAAAAATAACTTTTCGTTACTTTTCCGTTACTTTTTTAAAATCAATTTAAAAATGTACTTTTGCATTTTTTTTTTT
>NW_017278748.1:59799-66548 GCF_001594065.2 Cyphomyrmex costatus | reverse complement strand
TTATTTTTTAATTTTTTTTAAACACAATTTTGTAATTCTAAAACCTGTAAAATATGCAGCAAACTGAAATATTTGTATGTCCTATGTATTACATAGAAGATAGAAGTGTAAAATAATTACTGAATCATAACGGCCGAATGTCTAAGGGCTTTCAAGTCTTATTGATAAGCGCTATAGATAGCATGTATCCAATCGAACCGTGTTTAATCGTGTGCAAAGTAACGACAAAAGTAACTGTAAATTTCGTTACCGTTACCCAAAAAATGTAACTCGTTACAGTTACAGTTACCAAAAAAAGAAAGTAACGCAGTTACCAGTAAAGTTACCAAAAAAGTAACTTGTAACTGTAACTTCGTTACAAGTAACGAGTTACTTCCATTCCCTGGTTAATACAGACACTTCTTACGTGGAAACTAATTTAACCACAAATAGGTTAATTAAATAAGGTTGTTCTTTTAACTTATATATATTTTGTGTTATAATAATTAACTCACACATATGTGCTCGAAAATCTTGAATCAAATACAGTGTTTTACACTGTAAAAAAAATTTCATGTAAATTACAACAGTCATAGTGAGTAATTTTGGGACCCACTATAATAGTTGTAAAGTTCCACGCGTTTGTAAATTTTTTATATTGAAATAAAATTAATTTCTTAATTTGTAATTGTAATTTTTCATCCAATGTAAAGATAAATTTACATTATCAGAGATAAAATGAACTAACTTTTGTAAAATCACACAATTTTACCCACTATAAATTGTGTAATTGTTACACATATTATTTATGTAATTTTACGCACTTTTTTTACAGTGTAGGTGACAGAGATCAAAATAACAGTTTTTTATATATACTGCGACGTAATTCGCTTGCGCGTCGCAAGTCGAAAGGAAGAATGAGCCCGATCAGTCGAATAATGACTATAATGAAGACACCAAAAGCGAAAGCGATCGAGCGAAAATCGCGAAACGCGAAAGTTGGGCGCCAGACGTCCTTAAAGGCGACGTCGACCTCGCGAAAAATTCGAATTCCCAACGCGACACCACCAAACGCGAAACATACGCAAAAATCCCGGAAATTCTCGATCTTATGCGGCTAGGCCACCTCAATCAATGGTAGAGGGGCAGGGTCTTGGGAAAAGACAAGGGCTGCTTTGATACAGGGAAAGTTAAGAGGAAAGATTCCGACGAGAACACAAAAATCCCACTCTCAATATCAAAGTAACAATAAGCGGGTTTATTGAGAACAAAAAAAAATAAAATAAATGACTCGATAATTTTTCGCTAATAGCGCGTTGAGAGATTGACAAACAAAAATTACAAAATAAACTAGAGCGCTGCGAACCCGCAAGAAAAATTATGCTCTTGGCTAAACAAAAATTACAGCCATCAAATGCGCGCAAAAACAAAGTATTTCGTAATATTAACGACGACAATATCCAATGACACGAGAAATCCGTCGCAACATTACAGCAAATCAGCGAACGCGATTTAATTTACCATCCCTCCGCGAATACGGACTCTCGAAAATTAAGTTCGCAAAACAACATCGCAAGGTGACTAAAAATAATCTCGAAGATTGCATACAACATCATGCAGAGTCACCAAAATTCACGCGAGAATATCAGTCGGCACGCGCCGGGCGTACTGCCATACACGAGAACACACCAAACGAATAATATGCCGATTCTTTACGACTCAATACAACGTCGACATCGCGTTTTACATAGCAAGGGCGCGCGACTCGCGCCGTCTCACTCACACCAACGTCGATCTACAATATCACATATAACGGCAGTCCCGCACGAGATCGGCGTTCCGGGGCTCTTAATTTCAACAATTATGGACGAGAACAGCACACGGCGTTTACGCCGTAAATCCACGCGAAAATCTAATACAACTGCTGTGCTACCGGTAACGAAAACCGGTAACAAATATTGCCCCTGAACGCTCGCTCTCGCGCTGCCGTCTCGCGAACGTGCAACACGCGTGCACGGGCTTTTTCGCTCTCAGCTATCGCGATCTCCAGGAGGCCCGCAACTCCAAGTCTACGTTAATTTCCCGATAGCCGACTATCCGGGAGCTTGGGAGTCTCTCGTGCTTGTCGCCGAGCGTCTCACTAAACGATACGTTACACCAAAATGCCGCGAATGGCGGCTCCGCGAGAATTCACTAATGACGCTCGACTGCAGAACACGAGGGTCCCTCGCCCCGATGCATGCGACTTTACAATCTTAACAATTAAAGAGCAACCTCACCGATAGATCCCTGGCGGGGCCCTCATCCGGTCGATTCCGGTCTCTCTCTCTCTCTCTCTCTCTCTCGATAGCACCCGAGAACTGTAAACGCTTGACGGGCCGGGACGTCCGCCGTTGTCGCACGCCGGAAACGAAAAGCACCGAAAATCGCGATCGATGCGCGATCAATACGTTATCCCCCTCCGAGGGGCGCGCAGCCGCACCGCGCTTTTCCGCGACCAAGGTGCATGCCCGCGATCCTTCGCGGGCAGTGCCGTGCCCAGCGAGGTCCTAGGGATGGTTGAAGGCCCCGCGAGCTCATCTAGTGTCGGCAGCGTATTTTTATGCTACCGACGGCCCGCCTTCTCGCTGTCTGGCATACGGCGGTCCTGTCCGTCGGGCCCGCGCCTCCTCGAGGCGTTCCTCCTTCATTCGCCGGACGTCCGGTCCTCCTGCGGCCCTCACTTCTCTCAGGCATAGGCCGGCCGACCGCTAACTCGACCCTGGTGGCCGCTCCTCTCCTACTCTTCCGTTGCTGCTTGCTTCAAACTGCCGTCGTTCTTCCTTCGGTGAGGCGTCACTCATTTTACATGCAATTAAATCGTGGGGATTAGAAAATAATACTTAAATCGCTAATTACAGCCCTTGGAGATTTCGCTCGTTCGCCATTCACGGCCCGGGTCATACGCCAATTCGCGCTCTGTGACGGCGAAGGGTCGCTGCGACGCTGCAGCGAG
Organism: Cyphomyrmex costatus; assembly: GCF_001594065.2. NCBI lineage: Eukaryota > Metazoa > Arthropoda > Insecta > Hymenoptera > Formicidae > Cyphomyrmex > Cyphomyrmex costatus. The sequence goes on along the minus strand of NW_017278748.1, from coordinate 63,574 downwards.
GCGGCAACGTCACAATACCTTTATACTAAAGTATCCTGACCTTGAATTTCTCACTATATTTACTTTGTGAATTGCCTTTTATTATTCGTTTGGTAATTATGTCAATATTACCCTATAATTTATTATTTATCATTTTTTACAATACCTTCACAAGAATATCCTGATAAATAATAAATTATTTCACAGGATGATAATATTGAGATAGCTACTAGACAAATAATAAAAAGCAACTCAAGAAGCAAACACAGTGAGAAAATTAGCCCGATCAATGTAGGAGTTTCGACAAAGTTAACTTAAGTACAGAATTTTTTGACGCAGTTAGGTTCCAAAGATGAAATAGAATATAAAACCACAGTTTTATACCATAATATAATATGGCGCCTATCCGGAATTTTGGATTTTGCGTTTTTTCCATTTTGCAGGCGTATTTTGCATTTCTCGCTGAAAATGGTAATAACCAAATTTGTAGAGAATTTAATTCTCTATCTTTTTTTATCTGAACAATTTTGTTGTAAAATGATTATTTATTGCTAATAATGAGTAAAAAGTGTCAAAAATTAAGACATTGACCCAGTTTTTTCAATTTTTGGACCATTTTTATTAAAAATAAGTGACACATTCAAATGGCAAAGTTGTAGAGGACTAAATTCCCTACAACTTTTGTAGAAACAAGTTTTTCGTACGACGTATGAATCACGGCCGGTAACATGCTCGACATAGCAGCATAGGGGAAGACGGTCAACTCAGGCGTGGGGGAACTCGCAGATACCTGGGATCGGGACAATAGAAGAAAGGTAGGCCTTGTGAACAGCTGTTAGTTGTTATTGGCTGTCGTTATTACTTGTTTTTGTTGTTATTTGTTGTTTTTTTTTTAGTTGTTTTTATTTGTTGTTTATGAGTTGAGTCGCTTTTCCGCCATGCCTCTGTGTTCAGCATGTTCCCGGGCGTAATCCATGCGTCGTACGAAAAACTTGTTTCCACAAAAGTTGTAGGGAATTTAGTCCTCTACAACTTTGCCATTATACGACGAACGTCGTATTGCACGTGTCACGGTCGAGATTAATTCTCACGTCGTTGCGAGCACTCTGGGCCCATAACCTGTTGCGAGTGCGAGTAGGAAGGACGACCGAGTAACGACACAGAGGTTTATGCTGAACGCAACTCTAGTATATTTAATATATAAATGAGAATACAATTTCTCGCGCGTGGCGGCTATAACGATAGTCGATACGACAATGACAATGGCAGTCGCGTAGCGCAGTGCGAGCAACATAGTATCGCGAATTAGTCGCGATCAATTAATAGGGATTGATGGATCGATCTATATAGAGACTTCTTCCGTCGGGCGGGGAATTTGTAATATCTCCAACAAAAGATCTAAGAGATACCATCCTTACACTTATTTAATTCTACTGACATGTATCATTTGTATGTATATATAAACTTACCTTTTAAAAAAAAGGTAGAAAAAAGCGCTAAGAGTGGGTGCAGCTGGTCAAAAAACCATTTGGGCCAGTTCCACCAACGTCAATTACTTAATCGACTGTGAAACTGACCAATCACATTTGCTGTTTAGTAGAACCATCTTTAAAAACCTACGTGATATTATCCTTATTTAATTAATTCTAATGACATGTATCATTTGTATAAAAGATTTGATATCAATAGTCGCCGCCAAGTTTATTCTGATCTTTAAAAACCTACGTGGTATTATCCTTATTATTTACTTAAATCAATGACATGTATCATTTATATAAAAGATTTGATGTCAATAGTCGTCGCCAAGTTATTCTACTTTATTACTTACTTAATTTTAATGACATTTATTATTTGTATACAAGATTTGATATCAGCAGTCGGCGCCAAGTTAAATTCTACCAAATTAAAAAGTAAAACACAAGTGGTACCTTTAAACTTTAAGAACTCATATAGTACTATTATTTAAATTCTATTAAATTAAAAAGTAAAACCCATGTGGTACTATCTCTATCTTCATACAATGAAACCTAAGTATATGCCTTTGTATTCTTATTAAAAAAACTTCCTATTCGAAACCAAGTGATTCAATTCATCTTTAAAAAAATTATATCACAATTAATTTTTAAAAACAAAATGAAAAAAATTTATTTAAACAGAAAAATTTTTTATGTAAAAACTCTTCGCGCTGCTAGAGCGAATAAGAAAAACAATTAAAACTATCTAAAAGCTATAATAATTAATGCAAATATATGTAAAGGTAATGATAATATATAAATTATAGTAAACATATTCTAAATGCTACATTTAATAAATATAAAACTTACTTTTCATTTTTTATGTATTTCACTCGCATATACTGTACGCGAATATACATACAGACTGCATAATTTAACTCTCGTAGTTTCTAATCTCTTTTATACAAAATGTTACATCCATATATAATTTTATTATGACGTTATTACATTAGGATTGAGATACAATTCACTCGCACATACATATACACACTAAATACTTTAATTCTCGTGAAAACGTTTCTTATCTTTATTATTATATTTTATTACATCCAGATCGAGAACTAGCAGCGCGAAGTGTTTTTACATAAAAATTTTTTCTATTTAAATAAATTTGTTTCATTTTGTTTTTAAATTAACTGTGATATAATTTTTTTAAAGAAGGATTAAACGACTTGGTTTCGAATAGGAAGACCTTTTAATAAGAATACAAAGGCATATACTTAGGTTTCATTGTATGAAGATAAAGATAGTACCACATGGGTTTTACTTTTTAATTTAGTAGAATTTAAATAATAGTACTATATGGGTTCTTAAAGATTAAACCCAGGTAGCAAACATACGTCATTTTGACGTCAAATTTGGGTCATTTACTGACCATGACTGACGTCACTAAATGACGTCTTAATGACGTACTAATGACGTACTAATGCCGTAAAATTATTGACGTCATTGCAAGGACGTCATTTTAACGTCATGTTCCCAGATAACAAAATGCGCGCACAATGGTCTCATAGTGCATTCACGCGTGCAAAATTATCCGCACGCGGAGTGTCATGCTCATGACAGATGTGTCCTCATTTGGGTGCCATGTTGCTCGCACGCATGTGAACGCACACGAAAAAAAAAAAGTTACAGCAGTTCTTATTAATTAGATTTCTTTCTCCATCATTTGTGTCCTCTCCTTAAGTGCTGAACTGACTAATAATACCTAGGAAAAAACTTTTAACCCTGATAGGATTTGAACTCGTGACTTGATCCATGGTCCTGTTCTGAGTCGTTCACCTAACGTACTGCTCCACTGTTACCTTATTGACAGAGATGTTTCGAATTGTCTATATATACTTTTAATAAAAATATTTTGTCTATCCAAACAGATTATTTTGTTAAAATTACAAAAAGAACACTTATTTTGTAATGGCAACAAAATTTTACCTTGTTATTTACAAAAAGTAAGTAAGCAAATAAATTTGTACCGCTAAATAAAAAAATTTACAATATTTTGTTCATTTAACAAAAAAATTGTATTTTGTTATTTTAACAAAATAATTCAATGATAATCAGCTATTTGTGTTTAATTATTTCTTTTTAGTTACTATTGCTATATCTGTTTTCTTATTAAAAGGAAAATTAAGGAGAACCAAAATATGACGTCATTATAACGTCATTATGACGATGTCATAATGACGTTATAATATCGGTTGGTCACTTTTTGGTCACTTGACGTCATTCGTACCAACATGACCAGAATTTGACGTCAAAATGACGTGTATTTGCTACCTGGG
>NW_017278748.1:36707-54154 GCF_001594065.2 Cyphomyrmex costatus | reverse complement strand
CGGGCATCTTCGTAACAAGCTCTTGAGAGAAAGCCTTCGCACAAGACCCTTTTTTTTTAAAGAAGACTGCCTCGCCTGCGGTTTTTGAACTGCAGTTTTTCCGCAGGACGCAGGGCGAATGCCGAGGCAGGGACTTGGGGAAGTCCTTAGGGGCAAAGGTACTGCCGTAACGCTAGATTCCCTACCCTTGTCCGAAGAAAGAAGGGAGAAGTGCGCAAGGCTCAAGAGAAGAGGCAAGAGGACCGAACTTCCTGAGAAGACGAGGGGATGCCCGAAAAGAGTTCTTCCGGAGGACTAGCTACCCTCCGCGGAGGAACTGAAGAGGGGTCCCGCTCGGAAGGAAGGAGGTCTCAGGCATCCATATTTGACTCCGGAGAGACCATGGCTCCAGAGGACTGTTGCAGCAGCACGGTTAAGGAGCGGGAAACTGGTCAAGAAGTCCGGAGATCCTTTGGAGGAAAGTCAATTTCAAGCCTCGGGACTTCTGATTGTCGGGACGACAATCTACAAGAGAGGGGGCAGTGTTACGCCCGTGCCTTGCCGTCACCCGTGACATACCAAGGAATTCGCTGTCCCTGGAAAGGAAGATCGCGTTGCTTGGCAACGCGATCGTGTTTGTTTGACAGATTTTCGGCTGAGCTGTCTCGCGCGCGGACGTGGACTCTCGCCGCTGATTATAATTAATCATTTTGTTCTGTTCCTCGGTTCTTGAATAAACGTTCTTGTTGTTCTCATCACGAGTTCTTCTTCATTTCGTGAACGTGTGCGAGTGACGCGTCGAGTGACGAAATGATACATGTCATTAGAATTAAATAAGTGTAAGGATGGTACCTCTTAGATCTTTAGAGATAGAATTTTTAAAGACTAGTTAATTATCTAGTTTACATCATGGTCTACTAAACAGCAAATATAATTAGTCGGTTCTACAGCCGATTAAGTAATTGGCGATGGTGAAACTGGCCCAAACGGTTTTTCATCAGAAGCTCGCACTCTTAGCGCATTTTTTACCTTTTTTTAAAAAGGTAAACTTTTTAGTTTTTTTACGTGGTAAGAGCTACATGAGTTTTACTATTTAATTTAGTAGAATTTAATAAGAATAGTACCACATGGGTTTTTAAAGATAATAGAATTTAACTTGTCGCCGACTATTGATATCATATCTTTTATACAAATGATACATGTCATTAGAATTAAGTAAGTATAAGTATATTTCACTGGTTGATTAAATTAAAAAATCACACCGCCACCCCTATCGTCAAATATATATAATTTAGTAATATAGTTTTAATAAAATTGTATCAAAACGATTAGTGATGCACGCAATATTCGAGACATCAAGATTCTTGTCTTGTCTTGTCTCGAAATCAAGACGATATCAAGACAATATTGATTTAATGAATTTCGATACGAGACAATATTACTTTTCCAAGATCAATATTCTCGGCTCAAGAATATCGAAAATATCGAATATCAAATAAATAAATATATTAGAAATATATCAATTAATAGATAACATCTAATAGAAAATATAGAAATAATTTTAATTAGGTTTAGTGGCTTATTCATACTTATATAAATGAATATAAATGTTTTCACTGATATATGTAGTATTACTATTTTATATTATAATCTATATTGTCTATATTATAATCTATATTAATCTATATTGTGTTATTGCAACGAAATAAAATCAATACAATTTTATTATAATATTATAAACTTCTCTTTTTCGCGTCGCGTCGTGACACGGTGGACGACGCGTGACGTCGTGACGTCGTGACGTGCTCAGTGGAAACGTACCCTTATGCGTGCGCCCAATCGTCTATTACTACGTTTGCACGGAACGCTTTACGCCAAAGTTTTAATATCGATGTTATGAAACTGGCCAATCATAGCTATTCCTCTGAAGAATGGAATGACTGTGATTGGCCACTTTCATAACATCGATGTTATAACTTCGGCGTAAATCGAACCGTGTAAATGTAGTATATGCTGCCTCCTTTTTCCAATTAATTGCGTTCAGCAGAAAATTTATTTTGCAACTGTTGGAAGTTTTGTTCGCACTGATTGGATTATACTTTTAAATTCAGAGATATGATCTTATCTTAGTAAATAATCATAAATATCGTTTGTCTCGTCTTTAGTACATTGCTTTTTTAAATTAAAAAATTTGTAAAAAATATCAATATATTCGAGAATATTGAAATCAAGACGAGATTTATTTTTAATCTTGATAACGAGATCAAGACAAGAATTAATTTTTCAATATTTTTGCGAGACAAGACAATATTTTGAAAAATATCGTCTTGTCTCGTCTTCGTGCATCACTAAAAACGATGGTCGTCTGTATGTAAATAAATTATTATCTTTTTGTATTAACATAATGTACACCTTATATTTTATTACCTTCTTAGAGAGAAATATGTCAATTTTATTTTATTAAAAAGGTTAAGTTTATATACAATTGTAGAATTTAACTTGGTAAAGATAGTACTACATGGGTTCTAGTTTACATCATGGTCTATTAAACAGCAAATATAATTAGTTGATTCTACAGCCGATTAGATAATTGGGGTTGGTGATCAAGATTACATCAAATTATAAAATTACTTGCTTTTAGTACATTGCCTTTTAAAACGATACATAATTTTTACACTCATACACACACATACACACACTCACAAGATATTAGTATATTAAGGTATATACAGACAGATTAACCCAGCTAGCAAGCTCACGTGATAATGACGTGATTATGAAGTGATTTTGATGACAATGCCGTCAAGTGACATAAATGGAACGTTATTTTGACGTCATTTGTAATACCAAAAGTTGACGTCACCGATATGACGTCAACTAGATGTTACATTGACGTCATATATATGACCATTACTAATCAATTATTTTTTGTTATTATTTGTGTATTATTATTTGATGTATCATTTTATCCTTTAATATTCAATGAAAAACAAGGATAAAATGATATGTCGTGCGCATTACACTTGCGGAAATGATACATACACTAATACATACACTAATACATACACTAATACATACACTATCATATAAACGCATAAACCATCTGTTTTTAATATTTCCATTGAACAGATATATCACAATTATACAGACATTGACATATACAGATTCGTGGGTCATCGAAGTACAGCAGTTCCCGGACGATTGTCAAGGTTAAGCATGCAAGGTCGTGGTACAACTTCGGATGGGTGATCGTTTGGGATGCATCATGAAAAAAAATTAATACTCGAATTTAGAGAAAAAATTTTTTTCACGATTTCATTCTAAAGTTGATGCTAATTAGTAATACTTACTTTAACAATCTAACAGTAATTAGGGAAAACTGACCGGTATTCTATTTAAATTTCTACACGAAGTATATACGAATTTACTACTGCATTATTGCACTAATAGTGACACTAATAGTACTTTTTAGTCATATTTACGTCTCCCTGACGTAATAAAATAACGTCAATAAGATGTGACATAATCACGTGATATATACGTCAGAATAACGTTACTTTTATGTCATAATTGACGGTATTTGTACCAAAAATTCACGTCATTGTCACGTGATCTTGCTAGCTGGGGGATTTTCAGGGCTTTTCTTTCAATAAATCTGAAAATAAAATACAGCACAATGAATCTGTTCCTTTATAATTATACATATAGACAATAGAGAAAACAAATTATAAAACTGATGTGATCACTTCCTACTGCATTGCATAACTACCAGATCTTTCAATCTGAATAAAAAAATACAACACAAAGAATCAGTTCTTTTCTAATTATATAAAGAATAGAGAAAGCAAATTAATAGTGATTCTAAACATATCTAATACGATTGGAATGATCAGATTTATTGAAAGGAAAGGCCTGAATCTGTCTGTATATACCTTTTATTAAAATATCCTAAAAGTCGTTTGTCAATGTCATTAAAAGACAATGTGTATTAATTTCATATTTGACGTAATCTTGAATGATTTTCTCACTGTGTTTGCTTTGTGAGTTGCCTTTTATTATTTGTCTGGTAGCCATCTCAATATTATCATCCTATGAAATAATTTATTTATCAGGATATTTTTGTGAAGGTATTGTAAAAAATTATAAATAATAAATTATAGGATAATATTGACATAATTGCCAAAAAAATAATAAAAGGCAATTCACAAAGTAAATATAGTGAGAAAGTCAAGGTCAGGATACTTTAGTATAAAGGTATATATAAAAAACTGTTATTTTGATCTCTCTCACCTAGAGCACTGTATTTGATTCAAGATTTTGGAGCACATGTGTGTAAATTAACCAGTTTTCAATCACGTGTATCTTCATGAGTATACATTTACGAATTATTATTATAATTAATAATTAATATTGTGAGGAACGACTGTTCTGTTAATCAATTTCGTAATAACATTATATACCAAAACACTTATTACTTTTACTATCGTATCTGATTATATATATGTAATATTGAAATTAATATTGACTTCCATTGCATTATCTCTTAACAATAAAATGTATTATGTTAAAATATTTTATAGAACATTGATGTAAACATACAGGAAAAGCACCGTTCGGATACCATCACCAAGAAAGAGAAATCATAATAAAGTTGTTAATACTGAACGTTAGAAAGAAACGTACAATGACGAACCTGAAGTCATATCACAGGTAGAACACACTATGTATAATTAACTTTATAATAAACGTACATAAAAATGAATAAATATTTTTCTTTTACATCATTTATGCTTCTTTCTAATTTGAGAATTAAGAAATTTATTATGATTTCTCTTTCTTGGTAATGGTATACGAACTGTATTTTTCCAGTATATCTACATTGATCTTCTCTAAAATATTTTAACATAATATATTTTATTATTGAATGATATTGCAATGAAAGTGAATATGTATTTATTTCAATGTCAAAATACATACGAATAATCAAATATGCTAATAAATGTAATAAATTTTTTTGGTATAATTTTATTACGAAATTGTTTATCAGAACAATCCTTCTTCACGATATTAATTATTAATTAGAATAATAATATGTAAACGTATACTTATGAAGATATACGTGATTGAAAACTAGTTAACTTACACTCCAAAACCTTGAACTAGGTCAGAGATCAAACTATAACAGTTTTTTATATTTTAAAAATAAATCACAAAAGATCAGTATTAATTTTAAAACAATTCTTATGCCAAATTTTCTATTTTAACGTAATACATTTTATTATTGAAAGATAATGAAATACCATGAAAAATGACTCATATATTATTGAAGGTTCATCAAAGTAAACATACACCAACAGTTGCCAAACGTCGTCTATAAGTTATCACAAGCATTTTGACATTTTTAACAATTTATGATTTTGTCTTCGATTTCCTTAACTCGATCGAATTTAGATTAAAATTACTGTTATTCAAATGCTTATCATCTCTTTTCCGTTTCGTTGAAATTGTCAGTTGCAATGCATTATCTTCAGTTTAATAGTGATAGGTGATTTCAACTACATGAATTGTAACTTTTCATGCCTCTCCTTTCAATAAATCTGAAAATTAAATACAATACAAAGATTCAATTCTTTTTTATAATTATAAAGAATAGAGAGAGGACAAACTAAAATAGAGATTATAAAACTTATCTGATGAAGAGAAATTTAATAATCCACGAGTGAGGAGTGTACTTGGTGATTTCAATTGTAAAAAAAAGATTTTTCAGGCTACCAATCATGTCAGATAGTTGCTTTAAACCGGGAAGATTCAAAATGTAACTTCACTTCCTGCTGCATTGCATACACATTCTCAAATTCTTTTTGTAATCCTGCGTACAGAAGAATGTTGTAATAAAGTTGTTATTACAAAAGGAACGAAAAATAAATAATTACAGCAATGGAAATATTTATTAATTTATTCTCACTTACGTGTTCCTCTCTGCCAGCGATATGACAAATTTCCTAACTTGAATAAACTAACCAAAACAAATTCTCTGCTGTAAAATTATATACAGGGTGTAACTAAATTATCGCACTTGTTTTTTTAATAAAAATCGTTTATTTTTCTGAATATGTAACTGTAATTTTTACGATAAAATACAAAAAATATAGCCAATTAACACAGTTGTTCTTCAATACCTTCTGCGTGTCAAATTCTAAGGGCAATTAAAAAAAAAATGTTTTCACTAAGTTATAACTTTTTTTTAGGAAGTTTCTTTTAACAAAAATCTGGCAAACGAAATATATTTTTTGTTTTTCACTATATCTTTAAAAAAAAAAATTATTCGATGTTACGCAATAGTGGATCGCGTTCCTTACCTTTTCCGCATCTATTGGCCTACTTATCTTCCCAAGAATAATTTTTCTTCATGAAGTTGTAGCATTGTTAAAATTCATGCAAGCTAAGGAGTGTAATTTTCACAATACTACAACTTCAGAAAGAAAAATTACTCTTGGGAAGATAAGTAGGCCAATAGATGCGGTAAAGGTAAGGAATGCGATGCTCTACAGCGCAATATCGAATAACTTTTTTTGGAAAAGTTGTAGTGAAAAACAAAAAATATATTTCGTTTGCCAGATTTTTGTTAAACAAAACTTCCTAAAAAAAAGTTATAACTTAGTGAAAACATTTTTTTTTTAATTGCCCTTAGAATTTGACATGCAAAAGGTATTGAAGAACAACTGTGTTAATTGGCTATATTTTTTGTATTTTATCGTAAAAATTACAGTTACATATTCAGAAAAATAAACGATTTTTATTAAAAAAACGATGAACTTCAACCTCTTGGCGGCGTACCAAAGATTTCGAATAAAAATCTGCAAAAATTCTGGGATGTTTTTTGAGTGATTTGGAACCGATTAAGCGTTGTGCGCGGTCAAAAATTTTTCCAACCCAAAATAAGGACCACCCTAATATATATATAAAATAATTCGTATTCTTATGTCAGAAAATGTGTTTTACAGCAGAGAATTTGTGTAATAAAGCAGAAAATATTTATTTATTCTAACCTCACTTACATGTTCGTCTATGCCATCGATGTAACATATTTCCTCACCTCGATCCTTTGTTATTGCCGAGACTGTGGGTCTGTTTTTTGTTCCTGCACTGTCTGAACTAGTGCACACGGTGCAATAAGTTGAAGTGAAACAAATATACGTTTGTTTCATTTTAACTTATTGCACCGTGTGCACTAGTTCAGACAGTGCAGAGGAACAAAAAACAGAACCTGTAATCCCACGATCGTACAGATCGCAGTGATCGATATTTATTCCAACCTCACTTACGTGTTCGTCTATGCCAAAGACATAGAGAATGGACTGCGCGATCCGTGTGTCAAAATCTTAAAACATATAGTACTGGAAGGAGCATAGGCATATGGTCCCTGTACATTCGGTTGAAGCCGAGAAGATTGACAAGGATGGAGAGATTAAGATCGTAGATTGTAATGCGCATACTCCATACGCGTGCGCGGTGGATTATCCACCATGGATGCTAGAAAGCACGTTAATTATTTGCGAACTGTGTTTGGTTCTGTTTGGTTCTATGAGTAAAAATTATAAGTGATTTGTGGCAATGTATTGCTATATTTGCAAAGAAGAAAATCAGGCGTCTTCATATCACTTGTAAGTTTAATTATTTGTGAGTATAGTATTAATATACGGAATTTATAATGTTAGTTTTGAGGTTAGTTTTCGTAATTACTCTTTAATATCTAAAAATTCGAATCCATTATACGAATAAACAAATTTGTGAAAAAGATAATTATATCAGGCACAAATATACAAAACTTATATTGTTCAATAACCAATAAATAAATATAATTTATCATTAGCACTCAAAGACGTTTTTTATTCATCATTTAATAAATGTATAAATTATCACTTGGCTGTCACTTAAATGTTTTTCTTATTATAAGTTGAAATTTATTAGCCTTTTCACTTTAACCTTAAATTCATATATCAAATGTATACTGCAGCTGACAGCTGTGTATAATTCGCTTGCGCGCGCATTCCCTCCTTACAGTCATGCGCATTACCAACTACGATCTTAATCTATTTCTCTCTGTCAATTTACTCGCCTTCACTTTCAAGAGACTATGCTCCTTCCAGTACTATATGTTCTAAGGTCAAAATGATCGATAGGGATGAGAGAGAGGGACCGTGGAAGACGGCCATCTCCCTCTCATTCTCTCTTCCATTACACCATCGAATGGTAAAAGATAGAGATGGCCGTCTTCCACAGACCCTCTCTCTCATTTTCATCGACACATTTTGATACTACTTACAATTAGATACGGGATCGCGCAGTCCATTCTCTATGTCTTTGGTCTATGCCATCGATGTGATAGATTTCCTAACCTCAATCTTTTGTTATTGCCGAGACTCTTAAGCCAGTATTCATAGTCATACTTATTTGAAGACTGTCTTAAGTAATGTCTTAAGACGCGAATGCAGCCCTTTGATTGGTTCGTGACATTTTAAGACTGTACTTAAGATAAGAATTGTCTATGAATACCGGCCTTAATCTGACTTTAAAGCCCAAGACACAATGGGCGAGTTCAAGACGACAAAGCGGCTAGGTACGCTTGCCGAGCAATCGAGTATGATTGGTTGGATCTATAAGTAATAACCAATTATATTCAATCGCTCGGCAAGCATACTTAGCCGCTTTGCCGTCTTGAACTTGCCCAATGCGAGGGAATAGCGATAACGATAAATTTCAACTTATCAGAAATCGAATACACCGGAATACACATTTTTGATAGGTTGAAACTTATCGCTATCGCTATTCCCTCGCATTGTGTCTTGGGCTTAACGATCGTACAGATCGCAGCGATCGATATTATATGGGCCTTCTACAATAAGGGTCTGCGCACAATGGAGGAACAGATATTAGATATTAAAATATTAACCTATCAGATACCAGTTACACCGGAATATACGATTCTAATAGGTTAATATTCTAATATCTAATATCTGTTCCTCCATTGTACGCAGACCCTAAGCCATAAGTCATAAATTGGAAGTAAGGAACTAAAAATTTACGACTGATTGGTCCATTTCTAGCTTCCCAGGTACACCCGTTATTATGACTTGATAAAATCACATCAAATTTTACGTCATTTATTCTCAAAATTAACCTAAAAATGACGTGTTTTTGACGGTCCTAAGTCACAGACTAAAGACGTCATTATTTGACGTTACTTTAACTTACGGAATGACGTGAATTAAACGGTTTAATGACGTTTTTTCACTTTTTTAAATAAAAATCATATTAACGCTTTCTAACATATAAGTACTAGTGCAATATAATGCAGTAGTAAATTCATATATACTCGTGTAGAAATTTAAGTAGAATACCGGTCAATTTTCCCTAATTACTGTTAGATTGTTAAAGTAAGTATTACTAATTAGCATCAATTTCAGAATAAAATCGTGAAAAAAAAAACTTTTCTCTAAATTCAAGAATTAACTTTTTTTCATGATGCTTCCCAAACGGTCACCCATCCGAAGTTGTACCACGAACCTTGCTGCTTAACCTTGACAATCGTACGGGAACTGCTGTACTTCGATGACCCACGAATCTGTATATGTTAACGTCTGTATAATTGTGATATATCTGTTCAATGGAAATATTAAAAACAGATGGTTTATGCGTTTATATGATAGTGTATGTATTAGTGTATGTATCATTTCTGCAAGTGTAATGCGCATGACGTATCATTTTACCCTTGTTTTTCATCGAATATTAAAGGATAAAATGATACATCAAATAATAATACACAAATAATAACAAAAAATAATTGATTAATAATAGTCATATATATGACGTCAATGTAACATCTAGCTGACGTCATATCGGTGACGTCAACTTTTGGTATTATAAATGACATCAAAATAACGTTCCATTTATGTCACTTGACGTCATTGTCATCAGAATACGTCATAACACGTCATTATCACGTGAGCTTGCTAGCTGGGTTATGACTTACGATTTGTGACTTACGGCTTATTATAGATACCCGTCGCGACCACATTTATCTCTTGCGCAAAAAATTCCAGAATGCATTTCCTCCCTCCGTAGCTGGCAACGACGGCGACGGCGGCGACGGCGACGGCGACACATTGTTTCTTACAAACAAACACCTAGACACCCATTTCCTCGACGGCGAACATCTAGACACTTATTTCAATTTTAATATTTATATAAATATAATAACATTAATAACATTATATATATATTATTAATAAATATTTTATATTATATTGAATAATATTTTATTTTTAATTATAAGATTTAAACCGCGCGCGCGTCATATGTGATACACAATGTAACATTAGATATAGATAGATAGAGTGAGATAACACATAAAGTCAAAGACTCTCTATTATCGAAAAAACGATATGGACATTTTCTCTGGTTGACAACGTTGATAATAATAACGATACGTCGTTGATGACGATGTATCTTAAAAATAAAACGTGAAAATTCACAGATCCGGACTTTGCGTCGCGATATCTCCGCTCGTAGGACACGTAGAAAAAAAAATGAAAGCACTTTTGTCACACAATTTAAGTATTTCCTGTCGATTGAGCGTATGTAGAACTTGATCGGTTCAGCCGTTACTGAGATCTGATCATCTCGACCCCGAAAAATTCTCCGTTTCGCGTAAAGGAGGCACGGCAGTGTCGCGTGCTTGGCTTGGCGCCGAGACACTACCGTGTCTCCAGATTTTGTTAATAAATATTATCCAGTAAGCTTAAGTTCCTTCCGTCACTAACGACCAATTTTATTAAAGATTGTCTATTGAAAATTGTCGCTAACTTTCATATATTTTTCTGTACATACACAGTCATGATTGTGATATATGTACATACATTAACATTAGTTTTGATATACCAAATGTTTTCGGTTCTTCTTTTTAATTTGGAAGCTTTTTTCATCGGTTTGACAATGTAAGTTATAATTGCTTAACAATAGAAACATTTTTTTTAAAAGTGAAGAAATTGAATGTCTAATTGTATATACAGATTGTTTTTCCTTTGGACTTAATTGAATTTTTCGCATAATAACGATCAAATTCTGTTGGATTACAATAAGACGAATTGGATTGATGTGGTCAAATTCTGAATTGGAAAGAAGAATAAACTTTATAAGAAGGTTGTTTAATCAAGATCTTGTAAAAACATTTATACCAAATTGTATGTTCGATTGCAAATGACGATTGAGAATTATTTATTATTTCTACACTAAAGAAGGCTCTGTAAAGCTGAAACGTTTGTTACTTTATCATCAGGAGACGCGGTAGTGTCTCCGGCCATGTTCAAAAACTGAAAGACGCTACAAGTCTCTTATCCAGAGCCACCAAAGTCCATTTTTGGGAGGTGCATAACTACTAAAATATAAAAAAATTTGAATCAAACGTTATACATGTATGTCCTGAAAGGCGACATCACCACGAGTAATTTGAGCCAAAAAAATTTTAAATCGATCAAGCCGTTCTGGAGATATAAGCGGTCAAAAAGTGGTGATTTTAATGAAAAATTAAGAAACGTCTCCTTCTTCTCCTTCTTCTTCTTTTTCTCTGTCCGCATTCAAAATTTCTGAAACCGCCGTTCAAACTTTTCAACATCCTCTCTCACCTTTCACTCGCATCTCCACCATCTTTGGCCCAACGAAACTTCTCCACTCGCCCCCCCCCTCCCCCGATCACTGACTCCCACCACACCTCTCTTTCGCTGTATTTCACATTCTTTCGTTATTACAACTTTTTAACATCCTCTCTTACCTTTCACTCGCATCTCCACCATCTTCGGCCCACAGAACCTCCGCCACTCGTCCCTCCCTCACCACCCCTCTCTTTCGCCATAATTCACTCTTTTTCGGAGCTCCTCCACCCGCTTCTCCCCCTCACCCCACCAACCACCTCCGCGGGCCATCTCTTTCGCCGTATTTCACTCTTTCTCGTTTTAATACTTTTTAACATCATCTCTCACCTTTCACTCGCACCTCCACCATCTTCAGCCCACCGAACCTCTTCCACCCGCTCTTCCCCCTTCCCTACCACCCAACCCCACCACCCCTCTCTTTCGCCGTATGGTTAGTGAAAACAATCTTGAGGATTGTTTTGATGTGGAAGGGTGGATGCGCGCGAGTTTCATATCCCCCCCTCACCCGGCTCACCGATAAACCGAGCAGTCATCTTTTAAATACATATTAAATAATACAAATAAGAAAAAGGGCACAGAGCCAAATATGTTTAACGTACGTATAATTTAAAAAAACAAACTATATACATATAAAATTTCCAGACGTTTCGACTCCGATCGGGTCATTTTCAATATATAAAAGTAAAATTTAAATATAAATAAAAAAGTACAATAAATATAAACATTCTTCAGTTAAATAATACAAAAATTACAAACAATCTTCATCTAAACTGCATAATTATGGTAAAAATGATGTAGAAAACTGATGTCATAAGAGTAAAAAAGATCCTAATAAAAATACAAAATAAAACTTAACGGAGTCCTAAAAATTATTTTAAAAGAATATAAATTTATGTACCTTGTCAAAATTAGTAGAAAAAGAATTAAAATATCCATGAATAAAATTCTTCTGTGTCACAATACAAATGATAATCAAAATTGAATAAGATACTCTGCAGCTATGAAAAAAGAGTGCTGATCTTTGTGATGACAATTGGAATAATGCCATTAGGATAGAAAGTCAAAGGAGGAAAAAGAGGAAAACAAGGATAGGCAAATTTATGACACATAGGATAGTTTAAATGGAAATTGAGGTATCTACCAGAAAAAGTGGCTTTTCGATAGTAATCAAAAATCAAACAATTCTCTTTTATAATGATCGTAGTATCTAAAAAACTTATTTTACCTTCTGTGCCAATTTCTATAGTGAACTGTATTCGATCATGTAAAGAATTAAAAATATTTAAGGTGTAATCAATACTCTCAGAAGGAACCACTAAACAATTATATTTCTTAAGTCACCAGTAAGTTTTTTAGTAGGATCCTTATTAATTATTTCATATGTTTTTTTATCTGAAAGCATTAATTCCATCTTGTTAATATAATCATAACTATTCTGCACAATAGTGACATTATCCTTGTCAGCCCCTGAAAAAAATATTTCAGGATGGTCATTGGCGAACTTTTTTGTAGACTTTAACCAATAAAAAATCAACTTATTGTTAAAATCATATCTTGGAAACTCGTTTTGAAATCTTTCCAAAATTGGAATTGTGTTATTTCTGACAAAATTTATAATATTATTGGGACGGCTATTAATATTATATTCTATGCTTTTAACAAATTCAATGATTGTATATTCTAAATTCTGTTTATTTATAGGAAGGCCGAAACCTTCACCTAACTGTAGCAAAGATTGAACTTCAATAGGAATCTCAGTATCACTTAAATTAATAAACCATTTATTGTTGATTGAATTTAATGGAATAGCATCACCAAAACCATCCGCCGAAATATGTATTCTCTCCAGAGAACGACAAGGACCACTATCATGCACATCCTTAGTAATAATATTCCCTGACTCACTATTAGTACAGACATAAGAAATGGGTTTAATATGAGATTTAATACTTAATGCTTTTTTCTTTTTTAACCAAAATATTTTTCTGTCTATTCTATTTGTGTTTGAATAAGAAGTGGAACCGTTAATATAATCTAAGTATTTAAAAAACTGACAGGCTACAAAAAAAGGCAAAATATATTATAAATTTTAAACGAAAGATTAAATATATTAATTCTAGTAAAATATAAATGTTTGTAAGTCTTTTAATTCAAGCCGCAGGATACCTTTTACATTATTAAGTTGTAAATTTTTTAATTTAGTGTATAAACTTCTATTGTACAGAGACAAATTATTAACATTGATAAAACGTTTTAAATGTGTGGAACAATGTTAAATCTAAGACAATTAGAAACATAATGCGCGTTCTAATGTTATTGTTTAATTAAATCAGGTTACTGAAGAATGTTCATATTTATTGTACTTTTTTATTTATATTTAAATTTTGCTTTTATACATTGAAAATCACCCGATCGGAGTCGAAACGTCTGGAAATTTTATATGTATATAGATTGTTTTTTTAAATTATACGTACGTTAAACATATTTGGCTCTGTGCCCTCTTTCTTATGTGTATTGTTTTATACATGTTGAGCCTTTTCATTACTTATTTTTATTCATATTAAATAAAATTATTGTTTTAAATACTCCCAACTGCTGACCGATAAGACATATATTTAAAACCATCGCAGTACTATCACGAGTTAAATTGTAATATATTACCACGAAAAATAACTGATTATTAATTATTAAAGTTGCCAATACAAAGTGAACATACGTAAAGTGTATTCGACAGTCATGGGACATTTCGACTGCCCACGGAGCGGTGAGGGGGACAATGCAACATTTGGTTGATTTTCGAATCGCCTCCGTCTAGCTTTCGCTGTTCCTCTCACAACACCGCACCGCGCATAATATATTACCAGGAAAAGTAACTGTTTTACATTTATTTAATAATTTTGATTTATAATTACTACGAAAAGTAACTGTTTTACATTTTTTAATAATTTTGTTTTATAATATGCAATCGCGTTAACGAAAAAAAATTAATATGTTGTTATAAAACTGACGTGTCAATATTAGACGGTTAGTGAAAGCAGCCTTGGGGATTGTTACCAAAACAACACATCAAGTAGAAGGGCGAATGCGAGTCGCACGTCCCCCCCACGCCTGGCTCACCGATAAACCGTGCAGTCATCATTTAAATACATATTAAATAAATTAATTTGTAACGATGCACTCCGCAATGCATCGTTCCGACGATACCAGCCGCCAGAATATTTCATATTTCGCGATATTAGAATTACCGCCGTCGACAGTAGCTATCGCCGCTCCGACCGAACGCGTCCGAAGATCGCCGAACGATCTGCGCTTCGCGCTATCCGCCGCTCCGACCGAACGCGACCGAACATCGCCGATCGGCAATCCCCTCCGCAGGAATTGCCAACCGCCAAGCGATAACGGAAAAGACCGTAATTAAACGAGCGGGAGCAATAATTAGTATATAACGCGTAATTATTGCTCCGGGAGCTCTCTTCTTCTATCCTAACCGCCGTTCCAGTACAAACTCCGCTCCGATCCTAGCTCCGGTGATCCGACGCGAAAAGGGGGTCAAGTGTTCTTGGTCTCCGTCAAGCGTTCTTGACAGTCGATCACCAAAACTCCTGATCCGCTGGCCGTACGACGCGAAAAGGGGGTAAAGCGTTCTTTGCCTCCGTCAAGCGTTCTTGACAGCCGTACGCCAGTATCCTAAACTTTACGTACCGGCGAGAAAAGGGGGTGAAGTGTTCCTCGCCTCCGCCAAGCGTTCTTGGCAGTCGGTCGTAAGGTTCCTGTGCATCTTACATTTTTGCGAAGCGTCCCTCATTGCATAGAGGGAACGCCCACCGCGTTATCCGCGCCGCGACCGTCGTCCGCCGCTGACGTATACTTCGCGTACGCGTATTCGTATTGTTATACCGCCGACCACGCCTCGCGTCCGCCTTGGGATTCGGAGATTCCCCTGCGTTTTCCGCCGTACTCGCGCCGTAATTTACACGTATAGTTTTTCTGTTCGTGCCGTCCGAAATATCTTAGTTTTTCTGTCCGCGCCTCGTTGTTTTTCTGTACACGTCTCGTATACGTTTCGTCTACTTGCCGTCTCGACACGACACACATACACCGGCGTACACCGACACACGACACACACCTGTTTGTCATTCACACACACACACGCACACACATACATACACACGCCTTTGTAAATATACACGATACACGTAATAAACGTTTCTGTCTCTTGTGAAATACTGTGTCTCGTCTAATCATTTGATTCTGCATTCTCTCTTCCCGTGCGAACCTTTTTCGCGACTAGCGAAATTTGCGACGAGCTGATCCGCGCGGAAATTAGGTTGTTTCATATTATTTTAAATACTACCGACTGCTGACCGATATGACGTATATTTAAAACTAGCGCAGTACTATCACGAGTTAAATTGTTAATATATTACCACGAAAAGTAACTGATTATTAATTAAAGTTGCCAGTACAAAGTGAACATACGTAAAGTGTACGTAACTTTCGGCCGATTTTCTAAACGCCTCCGCTTTTCGCTGTACCCTTTATATTAAATACGTATCTGTATACATATTTGAAATATATATTTTAAATAATAATTAAAATTATTTTAAATATACTCCCGACTGTTGATTGGTATAAGAAACATAAAATAAGTTTGAAAACTTATTTAAAATAAAAATTATCATTTTTATTAAAACATCGGTTTTAAATAACTTAATTTTTTAAAAATAAAAGTGGTAAAGAACGTTTAAACCTTTACAGAATTAAATTTAAAGAATTAATTACATAACTGGTACACTCAGTCCTTCATTTTTTAGATAGTTTTTTATAGGATATAGTAATTTAACTTTAAATTATTTAAAACAGAGTGAAATCTAACCCCAATTAGTATTTCATCGCTTTGAAATGTGATTTTAACGGCACGAATCATCTAATTAATATGATAATGTAATAATATGCACCGAAGATATACCTACGATATCACAATAAATAAAAATATATTGTCCGAAGTCGACACGTTAATTAATACGCCTCCGCCTCGCTTTCGCTCTCACCTCACCGCTTCGCGCGTAGAACAATGACATTCGACTGTCATGGTGTTTCGAATGCACGCGGTGCGGAGCGATGTGGTGAGGGGGAACAGTGCAATTTTCGGTTGATTTTTGAATAGTTTACGTGTAGTTTTCGCTGTCCCACTCACCGCTCAGCGCGTAGAACAATGCCATTCTAGCCCAGCCAAATAAGCTAATATTTTCACTAAGAAAGGAAGTAATTCCAGATGGGCTGCCCGTTGCTGGAGGGGTGTATTTTTGGGTCATAATGAAGGTACAAAAAGACCACCCCCGTATCGTGTACGCTACGAAAATTACAGTGCAAAAAAGGTGCAAAAAATAGGTTTCTCGTCAATAAGTCAAAAGGTATCACTTTTAGGGGAAAAAGTGAAAACGCGAAAGTTGTAGAGAATCAGGAAACGCGATAGTGTCTCCGGCCATGTTCAAAAACTGCGAGACGCTACAAGTCTCTTATGTGGCTACGAGCCACCAAAATCCATTTTTAGGAGGTGCATAACTACTAAAATATAAAAAATTTTGAATCGAACGTCATATGTCCTGAAAGGCGGCATCGCCACGAGTAATTTGAGCCAAAAAAATTTTAAATCGGTCAAGCCGTTCTGGAGATATAAGCGGTCAAAAAGTGGTGATTTTAATGAAAAATTAAGAAACGTCTCCTTCTTCTTCTTCTTCTTCTTCTTCTTCTTCT
>NW_017278748.1:34417-36238 GCF_001594065.2 Cyphomyrmex costatus | reverse complement strand
CCTCCCACCCTCACCACCATTCTTTTGCGCCGTATTTCGTTACAACTTTTTAACATACATATTAAATAAAACTATTATTTTAAATACTACCGACTGCTCACCGATATGACGTATATTTAAAACTATCGCAGTACTATCACGAGTCAAATTGTAATAATATATTATTACGAAAAGGAGCTGATTATTTATTATTAAAGTTGCCAGTACAAAGTGAACATACGTAAAGTGTGTGTCTTTCGGCCGATTTTCAAATCACCGCCGCTTTCCGCTTGCCCCTCATTAAATATTTAGAAATAGAAGTAACATATCTCTAAAGCGTACATTATCATATGAACTGAATGATAAAATTATTATTTTAAATATTTCTCCGATTGCTGACTCGTATCACGAATTTAAAAATAAGAAACATATTATAAAATAAATTTTGATAAAAATTTCCTTTTTTACTAAAAACATCTGTTTTAAATAATTTAATTTCTTAAAGATGGAAGTTATAAAGAACGTTTAATTTTTTAAAGAATTAAGTTTGAAGAATTAATTACATAACTGGTACTGTACCCTTCGTTTTTTAAATAGTATTTTATAGGATATAGTAATTTGACTTTAAATTATTTAAAACAGAGTGAAATCTAACCAATGAGTATTTTGTCGCTTTAAAATGTGATTTTAACAGCACGAATCGTTTAATTAATATGATAATGTAATAATATGCATCGAGAATATAGGTACGATATCACGTTAATAAATATATAAAAATATGTTGTCCAAAGTCGACGCGTTAATTAATACGCCTCCGCCTCGCTTTCGCTATCCCCTTCACCTCACCGCTCCGCGCGTAGAACAATGACATTCGATCATCGTGGAGCATTTGGACTGCACGCGGTGAGATGAGGTGGGCAGGGTTGGACAAATGCAACTTTCAGCTGATTTTCGAATCGCCTTCGTCTAGCTTTCGCTGTTCCCCTCACCTCACCGCACCGAGCGCAGAACAATACCATTCGACTGTCATGGGACATTTCGACTGCACGCGGAGCGGTGAGGAGGAAAATGCAACTTTTGGCTGATAACATATTGCGGAAATTTTTTAGAAAACTGTAATATGCAAATTGTAATTTGTTTTACTTATATGTATGTATGTTCATTTTGAATTTGCACCTTGAATGATCTATTAGTTACTTTTCGTGGTACATATTCAACATAGAAGATATACTTTATGTATGTTGCAGTTATTTTCTAGAACACTGTAATATTTTTATTGTAATCTGTTTTACTTATATGTAGGTATGTTCATTTTGAATTTGCATCTTGAATAATCTATCATTTACTTTTCGTGGTACATTTTAATATAAAGTGTTCTAGGTAGCACAATGTGTACTCTATATTAGAAGTTCTCTGATAAGGATCCAAACCGAGGATCGAAACGTAAGAAAAATTTTATATTTTCAATAAATCGTATCAACACACATTAACATCCTGTGTACAAGACTCGATTAGGCATTTCTCTTTCTCTTTTAAATGATTATCTAATAATAATATATTAACCACGAAAAGTAACTGATATTTTATTAAATCCTAACATATCATTAAAATGAAAAGGTCCAGCCATGTTCAAAAATAGATTCTCGCAAATTAAAAAATTAAAGAAATTTAAACCTCTGAAAACTAATCACAAAAATTGGAACATTTCTAAATTAAAACGATTACCTAATCACAAAATAAAAAACCCAATAAATTTCAACCTTTGTATGAAAATGAACCCCAAAAATTTGAACCTTTCTAAATTAAAATGATTATCTAATAATGTAACATAATAATTTAAAC
>NW_017278748.1:21557-33939 GCF_001594065.2 Cyphomyrmex costatus | reverse complement strand
TTATTCTTAATGCACAAAATATAAAAGTTGGTAATTGAGATTTAATTTGAAATTTATACTAGACCGTACAATAAAAAATAATTGCTTGTAATTTCAGAGTATCAATTTGTTAATGACTCAAAAAAGAACATGGCGGCCTGCTCTCAAAAAACTTCCGATGGATGAAACAAATAGTTGAAGTAAAAGTTATGAAAATGGTTTAGATTAAAAGCAGCCTATCAAGTATAACTATTATAGTTATCATGTATGTTGTTTGGTTCACAAAGTGCTACAAAATGTAACAGTGTTTCGATAATGATTAATTTAAATATTCGCTTTAACCATTGATTGGCAGAGAGAGAATTAAAAATTAAAGAAGAAAAATTCTACATTTCTACATAATTCTGTGTATTCACTTCGTTATAGAGCTTTTAAATATACGGTTCTAATGCTATACTTTTTGTATTTCATGTGTTGTTATACAGGGTTGGCCATATTCGACGGAAAGATGTTTTTTTTTTTAATCATGGGAAAAAAAACACATTTTTTGCTTTTCATTGTAAAAGCCATTTAATATGGTTCAAGGAGATTTGTGTACATCATTTGTTGAATATGATATCTCTTAAATGATCGCCTTGAGCCTGCATGGCGAGTAGTGCCCGTTTTGCAGCGTTTTCCATCGTTTTGAACAATGTTTCGGCCGATATGGCGGCTATTTCCTGTCGGATGTTGTTCCTGTCTTAAATTCGTCTAGGGTCCTTGGCTTGTTGACATAAACCTTTGATTTTTGAATTTTCGTCAGTTTCAGCCATTTCGATTACACGTTGGGCCCATTCCAATCGACGTGGCTTATCGACAGGTAACAGTTTTTGCGTCATTTGAACTTTGTATGGGAACAAATGCAAATCATGATGCAATATGCGACGTAAAGTGGTTCGTTTTATGTCCAACTGCTCAGATCGACATGTTTGAGATGTTGTTGGAGACCTCTGAACACTGGCCTGTACGAATGCGATATTATCATCCGATCGCCTTGGTCGCACTTTATTTGGACGCTTGGGATTAGTGAGTGCCGCACCAGTTGAAAATCTTTTATACAAACGATACAATGTGTTCGCGGAAGGCGCACTTTTCACTTCATTTATTTTTCTCCATGCACGTTGAGTTTTAACAATTGACTTGTTTTGTTGGATGTAAATTTCAACAATCTGAGAGCGTTCGCGTGGCGTGTACTGTTCCATGGCACAAATTTCCTTCGACTGACGCTTCAAACGCGCTACGTCGTTACTCGATCTAACATCTCTGTCAAAAGTTACAGTGTTGCCACATCTTTCCGTCGAATATGGCCAACCCTGTACTACTCTGTAATAGTTTTGACATTACTTTTGATATCGAGAAACTCATCAAAGTTTGAGAGCAGGCCGCCATATTCTTTTTTGAGTCATTAACAAATTGATACTCTGAAATTATAAGCAATTATTTTTTATTATACGGTCTAATATAAATTTCAAATTAAATCTCAATAACCAACTTTTATATTTTGTGCACTACTAGCTGAAGAAAACCTTAACGTTAATTATCTTGATCTTAGATTACCAATTTATTTGTTAAGATTTATATCGCAATGCAGGCTAGTTGGATCGAAATACTGTAGAATAAGCCTAAAAGATAAATACCTAATATTAAAGCCAATGGAAAATTGTAGGGCTTGTTCGCAATTAAGAAAAGAGAATTTGTACCATGTAATTACAGAATGCCCAGCCTTTTATAAGGCAAGAGAACAAACTTTCGCGAACATTAGAGACTCTGATGAAATACGCGCATCAGCTTTAAATATTCTAAGAGCTCAGTCCGTCGATGATATAAAGAAACTATTTAGATTTATGACCAATGTTTATGAAATTCGCGCAGAGATTGTTGAATTACCGAATGCATTGTAATGGCATACCACTACCAACATAAAATGTAAACACATGTGTATATACCGAACTCATTTGTACAAGCATTATGCTTTAACGAATTAAATAAAAATTGATATATATATATTTTGTGCACTAAGAATAACATATTGCAGTTATTTTCTAGAAAACTGTAATATACAAATTGTAATGTGTTTTACTTATATGTATGTATGTTCAATTTGAATTTGCCCCTTGAATAATCTATCAGTTCCTTTTCGTGGTACATATTCAACATAGAAAATATTCGTTATATGTACGTTCACTTTGAACTGGCAGATTTAGTAATATATCAGTTACTTTTCGTGGTAATATATTATATTAGATAATATCATTTAAAGTATTAAAGGTTTAAATTATTAGGTTACATTATTAGATAATCATTTTAATTTAGAATGGTACAAATTTTTGGGGTCAATTTTCAAAGGATGATATTCATTGGGTTTTTTATTTTGTGATTAGGTAATCGTTTTAATTTTGAAAGGTTCAATTTTTGTAGTTTTCATTTACTTTTCGTGGTACATATTCAACATAGAAAATATACATAATGTATGTTTACTTTGAACTGGCACATTTAGTAATATATCAGTGAACCTTTCTAAATTAAAATGATTATCTAATAATTATTAGATAATCATTTTAATTTAGAAAGGTTCAATTTAATTTTACGTAAAAAAGGTCCTTACAAAAATTTTGTACGAGCACTTGTAGTCGAAGTAGATTTTTTGTTAGCAAGGGCCATTTTTTGAGAAATGAGAAAGTCTCGAGCGCGTCACGCATTTGTCGTCGATAAAGCGAAAATGGCGCTTCGGATCGGAAAATGGTTCAAATGAAAGTTGTAGACCATTTAATTACGAACAACTTCTTTTTTATAGTTTTTTTTGTACGATCAATATTGGTAGAGATATAAATTTTTTTAATATTTATTATCGTTTGTCGAATATACTTTGTTCATGATAAAATCACTAATAACTCAAAATCTACAGCTCTAACAGAAATTTTACATTTTATAATAGTGAAAGATAATTAAATTTCGAAAATTTTGGTATATATAAAAACTTATTTTGGAAATATGTGAAGTGCGATAATGCTAAAAAACCAAAAAATTGCCGCATCTTCGTGTATTTTCTAAAAAAAAGTTACTAGTGGTGAGTTGTACGTCAAATATTGCCTGTACATTTTTTGAAAAGAATTAAATTACCTTTAAATCCTTTTTTATTCATCTGTCTACGTTGTTTTGTTTTCGAGATACAGCTGTTTAAAGTTTGTATATACATACCTGCAACTCACCATGCTGCCCGACGGCGGGCCGTTTCTTCTGTACTACTCATCCTAAAAATATGATACCGTGCATACCGATACCTACATGTATACAGAATCACTGGAAATACTTGAAAAAAATCTCAAAAATTGTTAAGTACATTATTTTTAACATTGAAAAAGACTGAAAATTTCATGTTACCGAAAATTGAAAATAGCAGGCATTTTCAATAATTTATAGCACACAAGGAGATGTAAAATAGTACTTGTTATAATACATATATGGCAGAAATGATACGTTAATTTTGAAACTTTTTTTGTTAATAACTTTTTAACGGACAGCGACCGCCACCTAAAACCTGCTGGAGGTCACTCAGAGTCATAACCTTGATAACATATGTCAAGGTCAAGATCATCGGAGGGGGCTCCCCTTTTCTAGATATTTACCAAAATTTGAACCTTTCTAAATTAAAACGATTACCTAACCACAAAATAAAGAACCCAATAAATTACAACTTTTAAAAATTAACCCCAAAAATTTGAACCCTTCTAAATTAAAAGGATTATCTAATAATGTAACCTAATAATTTAAACCTTTAATACTTTAAATGATATTATCTAATATAATATATTACCACGAAAAGTAACTGATATATTACTAAATGTGCCAGTTCAAAGTGAACATACATTATGTATATTTTCTATGTTGAATATGTACCACGAAAAGTAACTAATAGATCATTCAAGGTGCAAATTCAAAATGAACATACATACATATAAGTAAAACAGATTACAATTTGCATATTACAGTTTTCTAAAAAAATTTTGCAATATGTTATTCTTAGTGCACAAAATATAAAAGTCGGTTATTGAGATTTGATTTGAAATTTATTTAATTTATACTACCCCGTGCAATGTAAAATAATTGCTTGTAATTCCAGAGTACCAATCTGTTAATGACTCGGAAAAAGAACATGGCGGCCTGTTCTCAAAAGACTTTCGATGGATGGAATAAATGATTGAAGTAGAAGCTATGAAAATGTTTTAGATTAAAAGACTTTAATCTTTCTTTAGTCGAATTTCTAATTTTTGTATGAATTTCCGGTTTTGAGTTAGTTGTATTATAGCATAGATAAGAAATTTATCAATTAACTCTGAAAAAAAAGTGACATCATTCTTACGGTGCAAGTACAAAATGTAATAGTGTTTGGAAGATTGATTTAAATATTCGCATTAATGACGGTAAGCCTCGATTGGTATTGTTGAGAATGAGTTAAGTAAAAGGCATTACAACATAATTTTGTGTGTTCACATCGTTATCGTTATGGAGCTTTTGAAAATACGGTGGGTCCTTATTTTATTCTAATCTAATCTTACTATTTAAATGTAATACCTTTCGCACTTCAAGCGTCGTAATAATAATTACTCTGTACATAAGAAAAAGGCATTTCAACATAATGTGTTCCCATCATTATCGTTATGTAGCTTTTAAAAATGCGGTGGATCTTTATTTTATTCTAATCTAATCTTATTATTCATTATTTCTAAGTAATACTTTTCGTTCTTCAAGTGTCGAAAAAATTACTCCGTACAAGCTTCAACATTACTTCTAAGTGAACAACGAGAAACTCATTTGAGAGCAGGCCGCCATGTTCTTTTTCCGAGTCATTAACAGATTGGTACTCTGGAATTACAAGCAATTATTTTTCATTGCATGGGCTAGTATAAATTAAATAAATTTCAAATCAAATGTCAATAACCGATTTTAATATTTTGTGCACTAAGAATAACATGTTGCAGAAATTTTTTAGAAAATTGTATTATATGCAATTTTAACGTCCGCCGAAAAACACGTGTAGACTACGAACCAGCGGCAACGCTGAGCGGTTGTCATAACAACCGTCTAGCGTCTCGCTCCACGAAGATAATCACGCGCTTATCGTGTGATTACCAGCTGTAGCGATTTTTCATGCGCGCGCGCGCTCCAATCTAGGATACTTATGTTAATTAAAATAAAATAAATACATAGCACGCAATCAAGTGGCGTAATAGGAATAAATATAAAAACTGTGTATACTTGTGCAAAATTAAAGCACAAATACTAAATATACACAAAGATTAAGTATTATTTATTTAAACTTAGTAATCAATCCTGCTACAAAACAACATCAAATTGATGAATAAACTAGCAGCAATGAATACTAGCCATTTCGCTTAAATATCCTAATCAAAAGTAGATAAAATCCTCTTAAATAAATAATGAAGAAACGCGCCGAGGCATAGCGAGCCTGAACAAAGAGCCGATACATTCGGTACAACTACGTGTATAAAAACTAAAGTAACCGTTCGGGCGAATTGCCGCATAAGTAAATCCATCAATTATATACAGATATTGCACCGCAGTGTTGTGCCTTGCAAGGGTTGTGCCCACCAATGTGTGACCTTTTGAAATTAACTCCTAATAATTGAAAATTAATAGAATTTAACTAATAGAAGGATTCGGAATAATATCGGTAAATAAGTTACACATTGAGGGGTCAATTCCCCTTACTGCTCAGCATCACCACTTATCACTCGAGCAGAAATTTTGGTCAGCCTTTGATATGGGCCTAATAATCCTGCCATAATGCCTGGTTAGGCGCACGTCAGGTGCCTAATAAGGTCCTAACCATAAATGTAACGTCGAGAATTAAAATTGCCTGATTAGGATTTTCTTATCAGGCCCAGATATTATCCATATGAGGGCCTATGATTGCCCCTTGTTGCACCTTACGTTTTCAAATATGGTGCCGTAATACATAATCTGGCCCTGGTAAGGTTATCTGATTTGGTAACCTAACCAAGATGTGTAACGCATTGCATGTTCAGAACCGGATTTCATTTATCTTTTGAGATTTTAGAATAAAATCGTGAAAAAAAAATTTCCTCTAAATTCGAGAATTAATTTTTTTTCATGATGCTTCCCAAACGGTAGTAGTATGTTTTGTTTATTGAAAATAATTTCTTCCCAACGGTCACCCATCCGAAATTGTACCACGACCTCGCATGCTTAACCTTGATAATCGTACGGGAACTGCTGTGCTTCGATGATCCACGAATCTGTATATGTCAACGTCTGTATAATTGTGATATATCTGTTCAATGGAAATATTAAAAACAGATAGTTTATGTGTTTATATGACAGTGTATGTATATATTAGGAAAACAGAATAGAATCTCTTTGTGTTCCTTTTTTTAAGGAAATTTCATAGGAATATAACAAAGAAAAGATAGGGAAATTTCCACACGGGGGTATATATATATATATATATTTAGATTGTAAAATTTTTTTAAGGATGACTGGAAAAGGTCTTGACTGACGCCGTATCAAGCATGCCTGACTGATTTTAAAATTAATTTTGAGGATGAAATAAAAAGGTCCTATGAAGGTACTGATCTGGCATGCCATAGTTAAGTATGCCTTATTCATACCTGATCAGGGCCTTATACGACATTTTAGTATAATTTCCGAGGGAAATACTAGGGAATACCTTTCCACTTCCTGATCAGGCCCAAATGATGAATTCCAAAGTACGGCATACCTTACTACTTCCTGATGAGGGCCTTATCGTACATTAGGCATGCCCTAACAAATTTCTGCTCGGGCATAAATAGAAGTTCCGAGAATCTTCCAGACAATTCTAGAAACAGAGATTTCTGATGTAATTTCCGGAAAGGACGACCCCCCTTGTCCTCGCGGGGATTAACCCTTGTATTGTATATAGGTAAGTCGTGTCCGCGAAGAGCGCAGCGCACTTCGTTTAGAATAACACTTAGCTTCAAATGTATTCAGATTAAAGTATTTTCTCTTAGGCGCTTCGTTCCCAAAATTAAAAGAAACGTTTCGTTTGAGTTCGCACTCGATTGAATATCTCTATAATTCAGCTAATTATAAGTCGTTTTTTTTGTTAATTGTTTTAAAATAAAGATATAATAAGTGTAAGTAAGATATTAAATACAGTTGTCATTGTTTCGAAATTTCTTTTATTTAATCTCTTTACCCTTTTCATTTGCTATATAATTATTCGTAGATTGTGAAGTGCCTAAGCGTATTGTGATCGTCTGTGCCGTCAATAATTGTTGTGAATGACCTGGATCCTCTCGGAGGGTTTTAATTTAGTGAAAACGCGTTGTTTCGGGGGCCTCTCTGGGATAGCCGCTGTGAATTTTTATACAAACTCCAGCCGCCTACGGAGCGGTGCTGCAGCGGCTTTCGAAAACACAAAGCCGTCCCTTGTTTCTTCCTGGAGATCCACAGTGGGGTCAAAACGGATTCGCGAGAACAAATTAAGCCACAGGCTTCAATTTTCTATGAAAATTAATGTTTTTTTTTTAAATCTTCGTAAGAAAATTTAGAAAAAACGTAAGAAAGCCGTTTTTAAGAAAAAAAATTTGTATCATATATATATATATATATATATAGCATTAGAAACAAACGTAAACATATATAAGCGGCTTCTTGTTGAATGCAAATAAATTATTGCAGCCATCGATTTTTTATGAAATTCTGTATAAAACATTTTTTCAGGTTGCTAATTGCGAATCCAGTATCAAATTCTCAAAATTTAAAATGGCGGATCCGATACGGCCCATAAAAATTTTAATAAATGTTAATTTTATCTGATATTTGGTATATAGGGGGTTTTTAGGTCGCTGATGACGAATTTGCTAACAAATTTTCAAAATTCAAAATGGCGGCTTCAATATGACTAATGAAAATTTAAAAAAAATGTTAATTTTGTTTTATATTTGGTATATAGGGGTTTTGTAGCTCGCTGATTGCAAAATTGCTGCCAAATTTTCAAAATTCAAAATGGCGGATGTAATATGGACGATCAAAATTTAAAAAAATGTTTTTAAAAAAAAAACGTTAAATGGTTTTATTTTTGTTAATTGTGCAATGAGTTCTCTTACAAAAGTAGTATGTTGTACTCTACGATATTCTGAATAAAATTAAATTTTGAAAAATATAGCTTGCGGTACTAATTTTCGTGAAATAGTACTTTGAAATACGTCATTTTTTTGACATTTTCGATATTCGCAGTTTGCTAAACCTCTAGAACTACGTGTAGTATGGTAGCGTATGTTAAAACAGATATATCTTCAGTACACGTGTTAAACAAATGACGGAGCTACATGGATAGTCTGCTATAACATTTTTTTCCGAAGGTTTGTGGCGGTCTTCGAGTTCGTCGTTACCGATTTCACGAAGATAAACCAGATTCCTTCATTTTCACATATACACTGTTATTCACTTACATACTTTATATCTTTCGGTACTTACACACTTTATATCTTTTGTTTAAAAATCAATACACACTTATTACAAAATTCCTTGACAACCCAAAAAACATTTATTCAATTATTATTCCATACATTGACTTGTAAACATCATTATTTTCTCTCTGAATAAACTTTTGATATAAAAACTTAATATCACTGGAGATTTCGCACCTAGTTATCCACATTTTTGGTGACCCCGACGTGATCAGATATTTAGTTGAAGGGATATTCAGTGCTAATCGTTGGCGGAGTTTGGAAATCTCGGAAATCTTTAACCAGTCGAATTGATTCTCGTTATGCCCATGGACCGGACTCCAATTAAAGTCCCGAATACTTCTACAAACATGCAATTTGATGAGGTACCGATATTTAATAATACAGCCGCAGATGAGGCTGAAGTTCAGAGAGCAGAATCATTACATACTGGTGAGTCAAATCAAATTAATTCCAATGAGTTTCGCTTAATTAAACTCCTGACTTTTTGGCATAAACATCCGAAACTTTGGTTTGCGCAATTAGAGAGCGAATTTCTTGTGTATAGAATACGATCAGATGATGTCAAATTTAGCTCTGTATTACGTCATTTGGATGAAAAAGCGCTTATGACAGTCTCAGATATAGTTGAAAATCCTCCTGAAAAAGATAAATATAATATTTTAAAAACGGCTCTCATTGATCGATTCACGGACTCTGAAGAGAAAAGATTACGTCAACTTTTAGCTGGGATCGAACTTAATGATAAGAAACCATCGGATTTACTGCGCGAAATTAAACAACTTTCCGGCGGTTCTTTGGCCGATAATGTTTTACATTCTCTCTGGTTGCAAAGATTGCCATTTAGAGTCCAAGCAACTTTAGCTGTTGTGGGTGACGTCCCATTAAATAAATTAGCTGAATTAGCTGATAAAATTTTAGAACGAGACAATGGTCTTCTTCCAATTTGTCAGTCGGTTGTGGAGGTGCCAAAAGCAGATCCTGTTACGCCTAATTTAGCTGACCTTGAAAAGCGAATTGCAGCTTTAGAATTTAAATGTTCGCGTAGTAAGTCACGCTCTAATTATCGTCGTAGAAGAAATTTTAGATCAAAGTCAAGAGATAAATCTGATTCAACCAATTCTGAAATTTGTTTTTATCACAGAAAGTTTGGTTCAAAAGCATTTAAATGTACTGTTCCTTGCTCAATGTCCAAGACTTTAGCTTTAGCTGATAAACCGGAAAACTAATTGATCCGTTGGATGTTAAGGCGTCAGACAATGGTGACAATCACTATCGCCTTATTTTTATTGACAAGAACTCTGGTTTACACTTTGTAGTGGATACTGGGGCTGATATTTCTCTAATACCTAAAAAATTTAGAAAAAATTCATTATCAGATTCCATTAAACGGTATGCCGCAAATGGTACTATGATAAACACTTACGGTTTTAAATGGTTAACCTTAAACCTCGGTTTAAAAAGAACATTCAGTTGGAAATTTTGCATAGCCGATGTTTCGAATCCTATTCTTGGTGCAGATTTTCTTAGTCATTTCGGCTTACTTATTGATATGAAACATAAACGCCTTATTGACAATGTTACCGGTTTGACGCGTTTTGGAAGAATTTCGGCAGTCAATCATTTCACAATTTGTACTACTTTGTCGAACTCCACTTACCAGAAACTCTTAGCTGAATTTCCGAATTTAACGCGTTTCACACCGATTTCTACTGTCAAAAATCATGGTGTTGAACATCATATTTTAACGGAAGGCCAACCTATCAAGCGACGCGGTAGCGTCGCGACGCCAAGTGCATAAAATAAAAATATAACCGTTTGACATGATGACATGACACTTGATGCGTGTATATGTTCATATCGATGTCAAATTCACGACGCTACCACTAGCTTTATCTCGAGTTTTCACATCTTGAAACTTTAGATTAAAATTACTCAGAATTTAAAAGCACAATCAAAAATCTAAAAACACTTTTATTATATAATGTCATCGGTATCTTTCGATTGCGACCAGTCCGAATAAAATTGGTGCAGCCGATACCGAGATCTAGAGACCGAGTCCCGAAAAGGGTACGTTTCAGTTATGTTCAGACGTGTGACACATACATGTATTTTTCAATCGTCGTGTGACACATACATGTAATTGTAATTCAACTGCTTTACTTGAAAAGACTAGTATAACAACGACCAAACGTGTACTTATTATTCAATTATTATTATTTAAAGTTAATAATGAAGAAGTTATAAAGATTACAAATCTTAATATTAAATCCATACCTTCGTCAAAAATTTGTATCGGTGATAATATTTATAAAGTTAATAGTGCGATTCTTCATCATGGTAAAAATATAGACGAAGGACATTACACAAATTTATTGCGAGCTAAAGGTACAAAATGGACATCCATAAATGATTTAAAAGTTGAAGTATGTAAGTGGCCACGAAATGCAAAGAGCGCGTATATATTTTTCTTAGAACAAATCTAAATTAAGTTGACGTTGCCGCCTCGCTGCAGCGTCGCAGCGACCCTTCGCCGTCACAGAGCGCGAATTGGCGTATGACCCGGGCCGGGAATGGCGAGCGAGCGAAATCTCCAGGAGCCGAAATTGTGATTTAAATATTATTTTCTAATCTCCACGATTTAATTGCATGTAAAATGAGGGACGCCTCACCGAAGGAAGAACGACGGCCGTTTGAAGCAAGCAGCAACGGAAGAGTAGGAGTGGAGCGGCCACCAGGGCCGAGGTAACGGTCGGCCGGCCTCTGCCTGAGAGAAGTGAGGGCCGCAGGAGGACCGGACGTCCGGTGAATGTAGGAGGAAAGCCTCGAGAAGGC
Source organism: Cyphomyrmex costatus (assembly GCF_001594065.2). Taxonomy (NCBI): domain Eukaryota; kingdom Metazoa; phylum Arthropoda; class Insecta; order Hymenoptera; family Formicidae; genus Cyphomyrmex; species Cyphomyrmex costatus. Next base: position 22,591 of record NW_017278748.1, on the reverse strand, counting down.
GCGGGCCCGACGGACAGGACCGCCGTATGCCAGACAGCGAGAAAGCGGGCCGTCGGTAGCAGAAAAATACGCTGCCGACACTAGATGAGCTCGCGGGGCCTTCAACCACCCCTAGGACCTCGCTGGGCACGGCACTGCCCGCGAAGGATCGCGAGCACGTACCTTGGTCGCGGAAAAGCGCGGTGCGGCTGCGCGCCCCTCGGAGGGGGATAACGTATTGATCGCGCATCGATCGCGATTTTCGGTGCTTTTCGTTTCCGGCGTGCGATAACGGCGGACGTCCCGGCCCGTCGAAAGACCTGCGCTATCGAGAGGGATAGAGAGAGAGAGAGAGAGAGAGAGAGAGAGACTGGAATCGGCTGGAGGAGAGCGGGAGCCAGGGATCTACCGGTGAGGTTGCTCTGTAACTTGTAAAATTGTAAAGTCGCATGCATCGGGGCGAGGGACGCTCGTGTTCTGCAGTCGAGCGTCATTAGTGAATTCTCGCGGAGCCGAGATTCGCTGCATTTTGGTGTAACATATCGTTTAGTGGGACGCTCGGCGACAAGCACGAGAAACTCCCAAGCTCCAGGGTAGTCGGCTATCGGGGAATTAACGTAGACTTGGAGTTGCGGGCCTCCTGGAGATCGCGATAGCGGAGAACGAAAAAGCCCGTGCACGCGTGTTGCACGTTCGCGAGACGGCAGCGCGAGAGCGAGCGTTCAGGGGCAATATTTGTTACCGGTTTTCGTTACCGGTAGCACAGCAGTTGTATCAGATTTTCGCGTGGATTTACGGCGTAGACGCCGTGTGCTGTTCTCGTCCATAATTGTAGAAATTAAGAGCCCCGGAACGCCGATCTCATGCGGGGCTGCCGTTCTGTGTGATATTGCAGATCGACGCTGCACGTACGGACGAATCGCGAATCTGGGGCGACAAAAATGGAAAAAATTATTGCTTTAAAAGTAACCACTACTAGGCTTAATACGTTCTATATGCTTGTCTGCAATCAACCCATAAGTATGTATTTTTTTAATGCATCACAAAACTCTCTG
>NW_017278748.1:17821-20846 GCF_001594065.2 Cyphomyrmex costatus | reverse complement strand
TCCGAATATGATATCAAAAATTCAAAATTCAAGTTGGCGGAGCCAATATGGCGGATAGATTTTTTAAATAATAAAAAATTCTTACTTGTTACACGAGGGTTTTTGGTGTCGTTGAATTCAAATGTGAAGATAATAAATGAAAATGTCGAATTCAATTTGGCGAACGACTTCCTGAAGCATTATTCTATTCATTTTGAGTTTTTTTACTTTCCTTTTGCATTACCCAGGGCTAACGACGTGGACGTAGAAAGTTATGTAGCCCCCTTTTTTTTTTTGAATTTTTATATTTTTTTTGGAATTTTGAATTTTTTGAATTTTTTTTATGTTTTTTTATAAGTTTTTGAGAGAACAACGTAGAAGTACAGTGGATTGAAAATTAAATTTTTTGATAATGTTTCCATACCTATTTTGATATGAAGTCTTTTCGAATAAAAAGAATCTAATTATATGTTTTCCTTCGTATGATATTCTTCGAAGCACGGAGCAACACACAAGGCAATGTTGCAAGTAGAACACTCATACTTGGTTCTTTGTCTAATTTTACGTAGAGAACACAAATGGCAGCGACGATATCCTTTACTCAAAGCAGGAAAATGCCGTCCTGTTAGTCGGAGGTGTTCACAAGGTCGCGGTATGGTTGTAGGACATTTATTGAGGATGGATCTGATCACTTTCATTCGAAATGTAGAAAACGATATATAATCATTTTTCATTTTATACATTGAATAAGCAGCAGAGAGTGATAGGTCCATCAAGTGGAGAAACAACTTTCTATACCATTTCATTGTCTTTCGTACTGATTCGGTCAACGCCAACTGCCTATCAATATTGTCAACGCCACCCATATTTCTATTATATTCTATAACACAAGTCGGTTTTATAATATCATCATTTGTGCGATAATGCTTCTTTCCAGTGGCACTAAAATCAAGTTCATGTACGGTTGTAATAACATAAACTTCCTTTTTATCCATCCACTTGAGAACAAGCCAGCAAAGTTTATGAGCAACTTCCACTTTACCTCGTTTCAATTTTGTTTGTAATTTTGGCATTCCTTTCCTGTTTTTCCTTACTGTTCCACAAAGTCCTGTATCACGATCGTGCAAGAATTCAGCCAGTTCAGGGGATGAATACCAGTTATCTGTGAAGACAACGTGCCCCTTATAAAAGTGAGGTTTCAAAAAATGAGCAACAATGTCCCCAGTAATTCCCAAGCCGAACTTTTCGTAATCAGTATTGGCGCCTGTATATATAACAAAATTTAGTATAAAACCTGTTTCGCAATCGACCAATTCGAAAAGTTTTATACCGAAACGATGTCTTTTCAAAGGAAGGAATTGCTTGAATACTAGCCTGCCCTTCCAAAGCATAAGACTTTCATCAATACATACATTTTGACCTGGAATGATAGTATTAGACATTTTATTTTGTAAATAATCTACAATTGGTTTTATTTTTTTCAGTGGATGTTTTGAAGTCTCTTTATTATTTTGGAAATGTAAATATTTTAAAATTTGTAAATAACGATTTCTAGTCATCACTTCTCTAAATATTGGAGTTGACAGCAAAGAATCAATACTCCAATAATCCTTTATATCGTTTTTTCTGACGTGCCCCATTAGAATTGAGAGGGCGAAGAACTTCCGTAATTCCTCGATAGTTAGAGGTACCCATTTTTTCATTTTGGACGGGCAGATTCTGGATTTTGAGATTGAAAGCGATTCGTTTCGTCCACAATCAATTGAAGCAATGGTATATCAAAAAACCATTCAAAATAGTCAACCGGTTCATTCCCATTCAGAGGAATGTTTTCTGCAATTTTTGATGTGCCAATAAACTCTTTGATAGATGGATGAAAGCTACTGTCACGAAAGAAGTCTGTAGCAGACCAACTATCGGGTTCTTCGCAATCCAAATCTTCTTCATTGCAAACCTCTAAATTGGTTGGATCTGTTTCCTCTGGCTCAGATTCACCACTACTCCAATTTACTTCCTCCTCAATTACGTCCATGTCGTTCGATTGAATTTTAGAAAATTGGTTACTTCGGAAAAAAGTAAACAAAAGAATCAATAAGATGAAAAATAATAACTCGCAAATATAGATTCAAAGACGCAGCAACTGCATACTAATTCAGATTTTGAACAAAAGTAAATATGAATATGAATGTTCAAAGAGTGAAATAAAGAAGAAACAAAATATCTCATAAAACAATTTAGAATTTTAGATGTTCAACTGTTTCGGTGTTCATTATACCAATAATACCAATAATACCAATAATACCAATACCAATAATACCAATAATACCAATAATACCAATACCAATACCATAATACCAATTCAAATTTTGAAAAACACTCTTTGGACATTCATATTCATGTTTACATTTGTTCAAACCGCGACCTTGTGAACACCTCCGACTAACAGGACGGCATTTTCCTGCTTTGAGTAAAGGATATCGTCGCTGCCATTTGTGTTCTCTACGTAAAATTAGACAAAGAACCAAGTATGAGTGTTCTACTTGCAACATTGCCTTGTGTGTTGCTCCGTGCTTCGAAGAATATCATACGAAGGAAAACATATAATTAGATTCTTTTTATTCGAAAAGACTTCATATCAAAATAGGTATGGAAACATTATCAAAAAATTTAATTTTCAATCCACTGTACTTCTACGTTGTTCTCTCAAAAACTTATAAAAAAACATAAAAAAAATTCAAAAAATTCAAAATTCCAAAAAAAATATAAAAATTCAAAAAAAAAAGGGGGCTACATAACTTTCTACGTCCACGTCGTTAGCCCTGGGTAATGCAAAAGGAAAGTAAAAAAACTCAAAATGAATAGAATAATGCTTCAGGAAGTCGTTCGCCAAATTGAATTCGACATTTTCATTTATTATCTTCACATTTGAATTCAACGACACCAAAAACCCTCGTGTAACAAGTAAGAATTTTTTATTATTTAAAAAATCTATCCGCCATATTGGCTCCGCCAACTTGAATTTTGAATTTTTGATATCATATTCGGA
>NW_017278748.1:15929-16517 GCF_001594065.2 Cyphomyrmex costatus | reverse complement strand
GTCCGTATTCGCGGAGGGATGGTAAATTATATCGCGTTCGCTGATTGGCTGTAATGTTGCGACGGATTTCTCGCGTCATTGGATATTGTCGTCGTTTGTATTACGAAATACGTTGTTCTTGCGCGCAATTGACTGCTGTAATTTTTGTTTAGCCAAGAGCATAATTTTTCTTGCGGGTTCGCGGCGCTCTAATTTATTTTGTAATTTTTGTTTGTCAATCTCTCAACGCGCTATTAGCGAAAGATTATCGAGTCATTTATTTTATTTTTTGTTGGTTCTTAATAAACCCGATTATTGTTATTTTAATACTGAGAGTATGATTTTCGGGCTCTCGGCGTAATCTTTCCTCTTAACTCTCCCTGCATCAAAGCCGCCCTTGTCTTCTCCCAAGACCCTGCCCCTCTACCATTGGTTGAGCTAGCCTAGCCGCGTAAGAGCGAGAATTTCCGGGATTTTAGAGTATGTTTCGCGTTTGGTGGTGTCGTGTTGGGAATTCGAATTTTTCGCGAGGTCGACGTCGCCTTTAAGGACGTCTGGCGCCCAACTTTCGCGTTTCGCGGTTCTCGCTCGATCGCTTTCGCCTTTGGT
>NW_017278748.1:4128-15078 GCF_001594065.2 Cyphomyrmex costatus | reverse complement strand
TTTATTCTACTCCACGAAGATTATCACCTGAGAAATTGAAATTCACAAAAGCCGAATTTATTTCTATGATCGAAAATGGTATCTGTCGACCTTCTAGCAGTACTTGGGCAACCCCACTTCATATGGTTCCTAAACCAGATAATACATGGAGGTTATGCGGAGATTATCGTGCTTTGAATGCAGCTACTATTCCAGATAGATACCCGTTGCGACATATTCAAGATTTTACGTCAGGACTTCACGGTAAGAACATTTTCTCCAAGATTGATCTTGTCAAGGCTTATTATCAAGTTCCGGTTGCAAAAGAAGATATTCATAAGACTGCGGTTACCACTCCGTTTGGTCTTTTTGAATTTTTAGTGATGCCTTTTGGTCTTCGTAATGCTGCTCAAACTTTTCAGCGCCTTATGAATAACATATTAAGAGGTTTAGATTTTTGTTTCTGTTACTTGGATAACATTTTAATTGCCTCTCTTAATGAAGAAGAACATCTTTATCATTTACGAGTTATTTTTGAACGGCTTCAAAATTCTGGATTAACAATTAATGTTTCCAAATGTCTCTTTGGTGTATCAGAGATTTCTTTTCTCGGATATCTAGTTTCTAATCAAGGAATCAAGCCGACTTCTGAAAAGATTAAAGCTATTATTGATTATAAGAAACCAAAAACTCTCCTTGAATTGAGACGATTCTTAGGTATCATTAATTATTATCGAAGATGTCTTAAAAATGCAGCAAAATATCAAGCTATTCTTACTGAATTTCTTAAAGATAGCAGAAAACGAGACAGAAGGTTAGTTCCTTGGACATCTGATGCTGAAGAAGCTTTCAGGAACTGTAAAGAAGAGCTCATGCAAGTCTCGAATTTAACTCATCCAGCTCCTTCAGTTCCTCTTATTTTAACCTGTGATGCTTCTAATCTTGCAGTTGGCGTACACTGGAACAGATTATTAATGAAACGAATAAACCCATTGCCTTTTTCTCAAAAAAGTTAAACACATCGCAGCAATCTTATAGTGCTTATGATCGAGAGTTATTAAGTATTTATTTGGCTATTAAACATTTTAGGTACCTTATAGAAGGACATCAAGTCATCATCAGAACTGATCATAAACCTCTGATTTATGCTTTCGTCAGAAATTGGATAAAGCTTCTCCTCGACAGATTCAACAACTTGATTTTGCTTTCCATCAGAAATTGGATAAAGCTTCTCCTCGACAGATTCGACAACTTGATTTTATTGCTCAATTTTCAACAGATTTAATACATATTTCTGGAGAACGTAATTCTGTAGCAGATGCTTTGTCGAGAGTTGATTCTATTTCCATGCCCGTTATAGTCTCTCTTGAAGAATTAGCTGAGGCTCAGCTGAACGATGAAGAATTGAAGACTTTATTGACATCAAGTTCATCTTTAAAATTACAGCGATTTATACTTACTGGCTCGACTTCTCCGATCTATTATGATTGTTCTTCGGAATGTATTCGTCCTTATGTTCCCCAACCATTTCGAAGACGAATTTTTGATACGGTCCATCGTTTAGCTCATCCAGGTGGTAATTCTACTTGCAAATCTATTCTTCAAAAATTTATTTGGCCTTCTCTTAAAAAGGATGTAAAGGAATGGTGCAGAACATGTTTACCTTGTCAACGAGCTAAAATTCAACGACATACCAAGAATTTACCTCTAAGGATTGCAGTTCCTGATCAACGCTTTCAACATGTACATTTTGATCTTATTGGACCTTTACCTCCCTGCAGACAATTTCGTTATTGCTTAACCATGATTGACAGATTTTCAAGATGGCCCGAAGCAATTCCTTTGACCGAGATATCAGCAGAAACTGTTTCTACAGCTTTCTATACTCACTGGGTCTCAAGATATGGTGCTCCTCAAACTATTACTACGGATCAAGGTTCACAATTTGAAGCATCTTTATTCAAAGCTCTCACAAATTTGATTGGCTGTAAAAGGTTTCGAACTTCAGCGTATCATCCTGCTTCCAATGGAATCTTAGAACGCTGGCATCGTACCTTGAAAAGTGCTATTATGTGTCATGAAACTGAAAACTGATTAGATATCTTACCAACAGTTTTATTAGGACTTCGTACCTGCTTCAAGGAAGATTTAAAATCATCACCAGCAGAAATGCTTTATGGATCAACTTTAAGGATTCCGGGAGAATTCTTTATGGAAGAAGATCCACCGACGGATCCTGAAATATTTATTGAAAAACATAGATTTGCCATGAGAAATATTAAATCAAGACCTACAACTCATCATACTACAAAGACTCCTTTCTATCACAAAAATCTTTATGAATGTACTCATGTTTGAGTCAGAGATGATTCAGTTCGCAGATCTTTACAACCACCTTATTCTGGACCTTTTCGTGTTGTTAACAGAATCGATGATTATTTATTTACTATTGACATTTCAGGTAAATCCGTTAATATTTCGACTGAACGTTTGAAACCAGCCTTCTTGCCAAGAGAACAAGATTTCAACCCTCCTTTTTCAACTTCACCGACTTCCTCTTTGACGCCTCAAACAGTTCAAAAGCCATTGAGAACATATCCTGGTGCTAAGAAAAAAGTTCATTTCGCAACGTAGTCCGTCGCGGGGGAGTATTGTGGCGGTCTTCGAGTTCGTCGTTACCGATTTCACGAAGATAAACCAGATTCCTTCATTTTCACATATACACTGTTATTCACTTACATACTTTATATCTTTCGGTACTTACACACTTTATATCTTTTGTTTAAAAATCAATACACATTTATTACAAAATTTCTTGACAACCCAAAAAACATTTATTCAATTATTATTCCATACATTGACTTGTAAACATTATTATTTTCTCTCTAAATAAACTTTGATATAAAAACTTAATATCACTGGAGATTTCGCACCTAGTTATCCACAGGTTGTGTGCGCGGTATACAGTACTTAACGCGCGCTGAGAGCGCGTTCAACTATTTGACGAGGAGGTACGCGGAGAACTATCTTAATTCTGGTTTCTTGCAAGTGAAGTGCGATCTCTGGAGTATGTATGAAGGCTTGCTATTCAGCTTAATTCGTCATCAGCGACCTAAAAACCCCCTATATACCAAATATCAAATAAAATTAACATTTATTAAAATTTTTATGGGCCATATCGGATCCGCCATTTTGAATTTTGAGAATTTGATACTGGATTCGCAATTAGCAACCTGAAAAAATGTTTTATACAGAATTTCATAAAAAATCGATGGCTGCAATAATTTATTTGCATTCAACAAGAAGCCGCTTATATGTTTACGTCTGCTTCTATAATGCTATATGTATATATTAGGGTGGCCCAAAAATACACAGGAAAATAAATTTTTTAGAATTTTCATGCTGCCGCCCCCCAGAATTGAAAAAAATGTAAAAAAAAGAGACCCGTATTTTTTTTTTTAATTGGTTGGTATTTAATGGTGCCGCCGAGCCTCTGAAGTTTCCCATGTATTCTATATGGGAAAAAAACACATTTTCGTAGATTTGATAAAAAAAATCGTTAGAAATGTCTGTTTTTTTATGTGCAAACAATATTTCTCTTGAGAAATGTTGAAAATATGAGATCCTAACAAATATTTATTAAAAAAATTACGTTAACTATGTTTTACAGGACCGCAAAATATGAAATACTTGCAGAAAAACGACTTTTATATTTAAAAGTATTTCTATCAATTTTATGTTTAGTTTAAGTATTATATAAAAATATACGTTGAGGAATAATAAACGTTTGTTACATTTCATTATTGCAATTAATTTATTACAATTCTACAATTCTAGAAATATTACACATATCACTCTATAAACTTAAGTTAAGATAGTTCTCTAGTAAATATACTTGTAAAAACATTTTTTTAAATCAAATTTCCAAATTGTTTCCTATACGTTAACGTAAACGTTATTCTGTCAACGAGTAAAGTTTTAAAAATTCATAAGTATATAAAATTTAATATTGTTCTTGAATATTGCCTTCTATCGAACAATAGATTAATTAATTGATGAGAATTAATATCTGCTTTGTTTTTTTTTTATAATAAGAGTAATTTATGAAAAATGAGAAAAAATTTCGTTCAAATGAACGTTCAGAAAGTCAGGAATATATTATGAATAACTTTTTTTTTAAATATTTTATTCTATTAATATTTAACTAAATATAATATTTTATAAAATTCACACTGTATTGGATCCGCTATTGGAAAAATTTTAGAAACTGACATCAGATTCGTAATCAGTGACCCAGAAAAACCTCCCCATAACAAGTTTCAAATGAATCTGAGCAGTTTTTGAAAAATTCTTCCGCCATATTCGATCCGCCATTTTGAATTTTGGAAAACTGATATCGGATTCGAAATCAGCGACCTCGAAAACTCCTGAGTAACAAGTTTAAAATAAATTCAGAAAAAAACTGCGAATTTATAGCTCAGTTATGAAAGAATAAATAAATGTAACAACAATAATTTGTTTAAACAATTATAAAATACAAGAAATCATTAGTAACAATTCATTTGTCGGTAAAAAAAGAAAAATCTATGTGCGAGAATCAGCGAGAAAATTACTAGAAATACTTTTAAACATAAAAGTGCGATTTTTGCATGCGTTTTGTTCTCTGCGGCACTGTAAAACATAGTTAACATAATTTTTTTTAATAAATAATTGCCAGAATCTCATATTTTGAACATTTCTCAAGAGAAATATCGTTTGCAGATTAAAAAACCAGACATTTTTAACAATTTTTTATCGAATCTACGAAAATGTGTTTTTTCCCATATAGAATACATGGGAAACTTCAGAGGCTCGGCGGCACCATTAAATATCAACCGATTAAAAAAAGAAAAAATACGGGTCTCTTTTTTTTTGCATCTTTTACAATTCTGGGGGGCGGCCGCGTAAAAATTTTTTTGGGCCACCCTAATATATATATATATATATATGATACAAATTTTTTTTCTTAAAAACGGCTTCCTTACGTTTTTTCTAAATTTTCTTACGAAGATTTAAAAAACAAAAACATTAATTTTTATAGAAAATTGAAGCCTGTGGCTTAATTTGTTCGCGCGAATCCGTTTTGGCCCCACTGTGAGACGCCACCAAGTTAGCTCGCTCACATTCGAATCTCAGTATGGAGATCGAGTGACTCGGGGGCCTACTTGGAAAGGGCCGCCGCGAGTTTTGATACAAACTCCGGCCGCCTACGGAACGGGGCTGCAGCGGCTTTCGGGAACCACAAAGCTGCACCTCGTTTTTTCCTGGTACGCCTTCCATCGGATTAGTGATTTTCGTTAATATACTGACAGTGCATGCGACCGTCCTTGTGAATCCAAGGTTGTCTAAAACTAAGCTAAAATGGTTGCAGGCAAGGCAATATGCCCCGCAAAAGGGATTCCGGGCGCCGAATGGCGTACCGACGCCTAGTGAAGGATTACCATAATTGCGAAGAGTTTGATCCGCGAGCCCTAACCGATCCGTGTTGGGTAAACCGAAGGGCCCCTGAGTATCACCCGGTACCCGGGAACCGAGCATCGTACGAGGCAGGGGGTTGTTGGGTGGCAGGCAAGCCCTCTGTCAGAAAGGCGGACGCAAAGACCTAGGCACAAAAGCAGAAACCCGAGGACCCAAGGGCCGCAGAACCACCGCGGGCGTGCCCGACAATTACGAGCAACGAGGTGTTATCCGTCGGGAAAGCTATAAGGCTAGCAGTATTTGCGCCCCCATCGAATCCTTCATACCATGTTGCTCAAATAGTGGTGGCTAAACGAGCCTCTCGCCCCGCGTCCGGTCGCCGTGTTAAAATACCGGACGTGACAGCAATTTTATTATTATATATTAATTTAGAACAAAAGCATTGATCGTATAGATTACTAATAATTACTAATTTCAACCTTTTATGCTCGTATTGGTCGTATACTTAATGTTTTGTTTTTCATAATAATAAATTTCGAAGTAAATACTCTAAAGTGACAAATACGAGTCAGGCGCGATAATTGTGTGTAGGAATGAAAATTTTCGGTTGTCTTTCTGTCGATATTACAATTTCACTTTTATTTAATCAGAATTCTTATTGAGTGGGCAATACTGTAAATATTAGAGTCATAGTTAAACTAATTCCTTTGACTTAAATAGCATTTTGTTATTTTTAACTTCTATGTGTGTTGAAATAATAGAACTGAAAAATAACAAAATGCTATTTAACTCAAAGCAATTGGTTTAAATGTAACTCTTTAATATTTACAGTATAGTCCACTCGATAAGAATCATGATTAAATAAAAGTAGAGTTATGATAATACAGCCCGATCGATCCTGATAGGGTCCTCGAATTTATTCCCGATAGGGACATAGCGTTACCATATACCTAAAGGTCCCGATCGAGTGTACTCATCAGTACCCGATCACTAAGTGAGGCTTACCTGATCAGTTTCTGATTGGGGCCTTATTATTATTTCTACTCGGGTTGATCGTCTCCATCACTCAAGTCAATCGGCATCGGATCTTTTTTTGAACGTGACTTGACCTTTTCATTTTTATGATACTTTTTTAGGACATCACTTACTTTTCAGAGTACAAATATATCACAAATATGTATAAAAAAATGATTTTAAAATATTACATAAAGAAGAGAGTGAAATACGGCGAAAGAGAGAGGTAGTGGGGGTGGGTGGTGGTGGGAGGGAAAGGGGGAGGGGGAGACAGTGTGGTGGTCGAAGTTGGTGGAGATGTGAGCAAAAGGTGAAAGAGGAGAGTGGTGCACATAACTGGGGACAGAGAAGAAGGAGAAGGAGACGTTACTTTATTTCTCATGGAAATCATCACTTTTCGACCGCTTGTATGACCAAAACGACTTAATCAATTTAAAATTCTTTTAGCTCAATTTACTTGTTGCGATGCCGTCTTTCAGGACATATTACATGCGATTCAAAATTCTTTATATTTTAGTAGTTATACACCCCCGAAAAATGAACTTTAGTGACTCGGGATAAGAGACTTGTAGTGTCTCTCAGTTTTGTCAAGAACAGAGTCCTCATGTGCATTCACCTTCAGGTGGCGCTGCTGGGACTAGCGTTGATATGCTCATCTAATACTTTTCTTACTTTATGGAGACTTCCTTCTTCTTCACGAACACATTTATATTGTCTGTACATCTTTCATTAAAATATACGTTCTTTTCATTACCGAGTGGAAAATATTCCCTTATCCATCCTAACGACAAGTTTTTTTTTACATTTCCGGAGACACTACCGTGCCTCCTGATAACTCTTTACACATTTTTAACATTTAACTTTTTTTCAGTGAAAAATCCATTTAAAGACAGTTATTTCTCATTATTTAAAGTATTTCAAATTCATAGTAATCAAGCGTGAGTTAGTTTCGGGAGCAGAGGGTGAGGGGAGAGTTCAGCCCTCCTTCTGAAAGGATGTATTTAAGTTATTTTTCCCGAAAATGCTTTTCTTTTACCATAATCGACTATATTACTTAAAATCAAACTCCTTGTATAAAATATTAAATTATTGTGTAGTTTTTAATGACAATAATTGTAAATTACGAAAATTTCCTGCAATTTAGGTTTCTTACTAAGTCATACCGTCCTTTACTTATTTGCACCACTATTGACAAAACTTTCTTACGTGGAATCCAACAAGACTGATGAATTAGCAAATAAAGTGTCGAATTCTCAAATAGGATTGCCTTATCGCGTTAATTATATGATTGATCTACATACATATTACGTTCTAATTTTCATACATTGTAGTATATGCGACATGATATACACGATCTTACTAGCTGTATTCGATGTTCTATATCTAATTGTGATCGAGTACGGTTGCGGTTTGTTTGCAGCTTTGAGGTAAATCTAATAAACGATCATGGTTTAAATTACGTATGCGTGTGTGTGTGTGTGTATATATATACATGATTTCTGTAAACATATCAGTGTCTAGCAGATAAAAAAAATAGTTTATCTGTTACAATATAATATTTGTTCCAAAAGTTGTTCCTTTAAAACTAATATGAGAATAGGGCTACGAGCCTTAGACTCATTAAAATATTTAATTCTATTAATTCTATTAATTCTAATATATTGCGAAGAATATGGATCTGTGAAGCTGGCACGACATTCCATCGATATCAAAAAAATGACAACAGTTCCAGTAGCACTTTTCATAGTTCTACAGTTCTACCTAAAAATAAAAAATAGTTCCGCAGTTTTAATATGAAAAAACTAAAATTAAAAATATGGCGTGCTAACTTCGCAAATCTGGCACGACAATTATCCTTTAAAGTATGAGAAAAAAGTAAATATTTGCACTTTTAGCAACAGTTCCCGATAGTTCTACTAAAAATCTACTAAGATGCAATTTCAAAACAAAATAATGACATTTAACAATTTTTATACATCATATATATAGAAAATGGCATAAAACTTCTAGAAAAAGTGACGTGCTGACTATTTCTATCAGTTTCAACGGCAATTCTCGTTAGATCTCACAGAGTTTTATGCATTGCAATCATTTAGAAGCAGAGTTCCGGCCTCTACATATTTTTAATCAATTTTTTACTACCTGAGTCCAGCACAACACTTGTAGAAAGAGTGACGTGCTGACTATTTCTATCAGTTTCAACGGCAGTTTTGGTTAGTTTTCACAGAGTTCTATGCATTGTAATCATATTTAAGCAGAGTTCCGGCCTCTAAATATTTTTAATCAATTTTTTACTACCTGAGTCCAGCACGACAATTGTAGAAAAAGTGACGTGCTGAATATTTCTATCAGTTTCAAAGGCAGTTCTCGTTAGATCACACAGAGTTCTATGCATTGCAATCATTTAGAAGCAGAGTTCCGGCCTCTACATATTTTTAATCAATTTTTTACTACCTGAGTCTAGCACGACACTTGTAGAAAGAGTGACGTTCTGACCATTTCTATCAGTTTCAAAGGCAGTTTTTGTTAGTTCTCACAGAGTTCTATGCATTGCAATCATATTTAAGCAGAGTTCCGGCCTCTAAATATTTTATAATAAAAGTGACTTTTTTCTGCAAATGTCGTGCTGGACTCAGGTATTAAAAAATTGATTAAAAATATGTAGAGGCCGGAACTCTGCTTCTAAATGATTGCAATGCATAGAACTCTGTGTGATCTAACGAGAACTGCCTTTGAAACTGATAGAAATAGTCAGCACGTCACTTTTTCTACAATTGTCGTGCTGGACTCAAGTAGTAAAAAATTGATTAAAAATATTTAGAGGCCGGAACTCTGCTTAAATATGATTGCAATGCATAGAACTCTGTGAGAACTAACGGGAATTGCCGTTGAAACTGATAGAAATAGTCAGCACGTCACTTTTTCTACAATTGTCGTGCTGGACTCAAGTAGTAAAAAATTGATTAAAAATATTTAGAGGCCGGAACTCTGCTTAAATATGATTGCAATGCATAGAACTCTGTGAGAACTAACCAAAACTGCCGTTGAAACTGATAGAAATGGTCAGCACGTCACTCTTTCTACAAGTGTCGTGCTGGACTCAGGTAGTAAAAAATTGATTAAAAATATGTAGAGGCCGGAACTCTGCTTCTAAATGATTGCAATGCATAGAACTCTGTGAGATCTAACGAGAATTGCCGTTGAAACTGATAGAAATAGTCAGCACGTCATTTTTTCTAGAAGTTTTATACCATTTTCTATATACATGATGTATAAAAATTGTTAAATGTCGTTATTTTGTTTTGAAAATGCATATCTTAGTAGATTTTTAGTAGAACTATTGGGAACTGTTGCTAAAAGTGCAAATATTTACTTTTTTCTCATACTTTAGAAGAAAATTGTCGTGCCAGATTCGCGAAGTTAGCACGCCATATTTTCAATTTTAGTTTTTTCATATTAAAACTGCGGAACTATTTTTTATTTTTAGGTAGAACTGTAGAACTATGAAAAGTGCTACTGGAACTGTTGTCATTTTTTTGATATCGATAGAATGTCGTGCCAGCTTCACAGATCCGAAGAATATCACGTAATGTTGGCGTTTCGTCCCGGCTTCCAATACTGGACTCATCAGTAAGGTATTGTAATGGAAGCCTACCTTAGACCCCTGTTTTAGTTATTAAATCGAGATTCTATATATCTGGAGACACGGTAGTGTCTCGGCGCTAAGCCAAGCGTGCGACACTGCCGTGCCTCCTTTACGCGACACGGAGAATTTTTCGGGTCGAGATGATCAGATCTTAGTAACGACTGAACCGATCAAGTTCTACATACGCTCAATCGACAGGAAAAACTTAAATTGTATGATAAAAGTGCTTTCATTTTTTTCTACGTGCCCTACGAGCGGAGATATCGCGACGCAAAGTCCGGATCTGTAAATTTTCACGTTTATAAAATTAAGATACGTCATCAACGTCGCCGACCAGAGAAATGTACTTCTCGTTTTTTCGATAATAGAGGGCCTTTGACTTTATGTGTTATCTCACTTTATCTATCATCTCACTCTATCTATCTATATCTAACCAGCAGACCAGTGTTGCATGGCACATATGATGACGCGCGCGCGGTTTAAAATCTTATAATTAAGAATAAAATATTATTCAATATAATATAAAATATTTATTAATAATATACAGGGAATGGAAAGTTACTTTTTAAAAATAACTAGTTACAGTTACTCGTTACCGAGTAAAAAATGTAACTAGTTACAGTTATCGCTTTTTAAAAGTAACTCGTTACAGTTACCGTTACTTGAAAAATAACTTTTTGTTATTTTTCCGTTACTTTTTTAAAATCAATTTAAAAATGTACTTTTGCATTTTTTTTTTATATGTAATACTGACAAATATATAGTTTTATTTAAAAAAAAACAATGTAGAATGGCTCAAATAATAAATTAAATAAAAGTAAAATGAGAAGGGTTACGAGCCAATAATGAAACAG
>NW_017278748.1:0-3204 GCF_001594065.2 Cyphomyrmex costatus | reverse complement strand
AATCAAGAAACGCTTCGAAGTATTCGTAGTGGCAACTCGACCGCACCCTATAATATCGATCGCTGGGATCTGTAAGATCGATAAAGTCGGATTGAGTCTCGACAATAACAAAGGATTCAGGTTAGGAAATTTGTCTCATCGATGGCATAGACGAATACCTAAGTGAGGTAAGAATATCTGTATAACTTTTTAAAGACAATTCTACTAACAAAGGTCGTTGCGCAGATATTTTACATATGGTATAAAACCTGCGCAACGACAGTGCTTGCGTTCGAAAATGCTGCGAGCATAAATACAGGTTAGGAAATTTGTCACATCGATGGCATATAAAAACATGTAAGTGAGGTTAAAATAAATAAATTTTCTGATCATTTATCTGATTATTTTATGAAATATGAAATAATTTATTAAAGTTGCAATATCCTTTCGTACGCAGGATTATTAAAAAAATGTTAATTAAGAGTGTACGCAATGCAGTAGGAAGTGAAGATTTGAATCTTGTCGATTTAACGCAATCTGACGTGATTGGTGGCTCGGCATCTCTTTGTTACATTCACACATTTTGAAATCACCAAGCACGCTTCTGGTTCGTGGAATTATCGTGAAATTATTAAAACATCTCTTCGATATCGTATCAGATAAGTTTTATAATATATCTATTAACCTGTTTTCTCTGTTCTCTATATAAAATTTGTTAAAAAAGAACTGATTCTATGTGTTGTATTTTAATTACAGATTTTGAAAGAAAAGACCTGAATCCTATCTGTCAGTATATAACTTTATATTTGATAGTTATCTCAATATTATCCTATGAAATAATTTATTATTTATCAGGTCTCTATTACATTTGTCCTATTTTTTACAATATCTTTACAAGTATACTCTGATAAATAATAGATTATTTCATAGAATAATTTTGAGATAACAACCAGACAAATAAACAATAATATAATAAAAGGCAACTCACAAAATAAACACAGTGATGAGAAAATCAAGATTACGCAAAATAAAGAATTATTATATTTGTTTTTCTTTTTTTAGTACACATTACCTTTTAAGGAAATGTACAAATAATTTTCTGGATATTTTAATAAAAGATATATACAGACAGATTGGTTGAGGCCTTTCCTTTCAATAAATCTGAAATTATAAATCAGTACAAAGGATCTGTTCTTTTATAGTTATGTAAAAAATAGAGAGAATAAATTAATAGAGATTCTAAAATTATCTGATACAATATTGATTCCAATCGTATCAGATATGTTTAAAATGTCTATATTAATTTGTTTTCTCTATTCTTTACATAATTATAAAAGAACTGATTCTTTGTGATGTATTTTATTTTCGGATTCAGATTGAAAGGAAAGGCCTGTTATCATTTTTTTACGAAACAGTAGGAAGTAAATTTTGAATCATCCCGATTTAATGTAACCATCTGACGTGATTTGGGGACCTGATATCACTTTGTTAGATTCACACATTTTAAAATCATCAAACGCTTCTGGTTCATGGAATTACCGTGAAATTATTAAAAGATCTCTTCGATGTCGTAACAGATAAGTTTTCTAATATATCTATTATTTTGTCCTCTCTTTTCTCTATATAATTATAAAAGAACTGATTCTTTGTGTTCTATTTTATTTTCAGATTTATTGAAAGAAAAGGCCTGAATCCAATCTGTCTGTATATACCTTTATATTTGATAGTTATCTCAATATTATCTTATGAAACAATTTATTATTTATCAGGTGTTTATTACATTTGTTCTATTTTTTACAATATCTTTACAAGTATATCCTCATACATAATACATTATAGAATAATTTTAAAAGGCAAGTCACAAACTAAACACAGTGATGAGAAAATCAAGATTACGCCAAATATACAATAATTTGGTTTTAGTATTGCCTCTTAAGGATGTTAGTAAATGGTATATACAGACAGATTAGTTCAGGCCTTTACTTTCAATAAATCTGAAATTATAATTGAGTACAAAGAAACAGTTCTTTTATAATTATGTAAAAAATAAAGAGAACAAATTAATAGAGATTCTAAAATTATCTGATACAATATTTCTTCCAATCATTTCAGATATGTGTAGAATTTCTATTAATTTGTTTTCTCTATTCTTTACATTAGGTGTTGTAAAAAGAAATCTATTATTTTTGCATGCAATTGAAGGCATAAATAATAGATTTATTTTTACTACACCTAATATAATTGTAAAAGAACTGATTTTTTGTACTGCCTTTTTTTTAATTTTTACAAAACAGTAGGAAGTTAATTTTCAATCTTCCCTATTTAATGTAACCATCTGACGTGATTGCTGACCTGATATCTTTTTGATACATTCACACATTCTAAAATCACCAAACACGCTTCTGATTCATGGAATTACCACGAAATTATTAAAAGACCTCTTCGATATCGTATCAGATAAGTTTCCTAATATTTGTCCTCTTTTCTCTACATAATTAAAAAAGAACTAATTCTATGTACTGTATTTTATTTTCAGATTTATTGAAAGAAAAGGCCTGAATCCAATCTATCTGTATATACCTACCTTTATACTTTATATTTGATAAAAATTAATAAATTAATAATATAATTGAATTATAGACTCTTATATGTTTCAAAAACAATACAAAAAATTTAAGTAAATATAAAAGGCTATTAAGAGTCAACGCTGTTAGCAGTGCGTAAAAATATAATCTTAAAATCTATAACATAGATATTATGTCGAACGTTTCGATCCTTCGTTTCGGATCATCATCAGCGACAACATAATATAAAATTAAAAAATTACTCAGAGTTACAAACGATGATGTTGTCCCGCAGCTATACAACCAATCTGAGGTAAGACTATCACTTCTTCAGGTGAAAGTATGTACATTAGTTCGAATAATTGAGTATGTCTGTGAATTATATAATAAGAATTAAAAATTACCTTAAAAATTTTTTAATAATAAAATTTTGATAAAACAGTAAAAAATTGATTACTCGAAAAGCTTACCTCAAGTTGGTCGACAAAAGACATAAAATCAATTACATCACAGAAATCGCATTAAACAAATTTCATCGTCAATATGTCTGTATATGACGATGTACAATGATATAATGAAGACCGTTATTACAAATCTTCAGACCACAAACAAGTTAGGTCAAATTAATGTTTATTAGTTTGTCTAAAATATCAGCGTATGA
>NW_017278747.1:290251-290803 GCF_001594065.2 Cyphomyrmex costatus | reverse complement strand
GGCCAATGAAATTCCTTATGCACATGCTTTATGCGTTATGCAAAAGTCTGTGCTCCCCGCTTTTGTGTGAATTCCATTAAATATTTATTTAGAATATGTTTTATTTTTATTTATTTACTCATATTTTTGATTAATTGTTAAAAGCGTATTTAAGGGCCCTCGAGCGTGTTCAGAGGCGAGCGAAAACCGAGAAAATTTTTGTGCCAATCTTTAAGAATTATAAGCAACTTTTCAGATAATTTTTTTTACGGAAATATTTTTTTACTTATGGCACATTCGATACATATGCACTGACACGGTTCTAGTGCTGCCCTGACACGATGCTGCCCTGACACGGTGTTGCCCTGACACGGTGTTGCCCTGATAGGGTACTGCCCTGACACGGTGCTGCACTGATAGGGTGCTGCCCTTACACGGAGCGAATGTAAAACTACACTAATTAATAATTCAATTAATAATTTAATTTTTATTAATAATAATAATAATAATTTAAATTTTTTTATTTTTAATGAATTTCCGGTCTTTCTTCTTTTATTAAACATAACATATCTT
>NW_017278747.1:278597-281759 GCF_001594065.2 Cyphomyrmex costatus | reverse complement strand
AAAGTACATAACATGCATAAATGTAAATAAATAGGTTATGGAATGGCATTAATTAAATGAATACATTTCAACATTCTGAATTCTTGTCAATTCATTCAATTCCTACTTTTCGTTTTCAATTACTTTTAATGCATTTCAATATTCTTCTTAGGTGTTCAAAAATGATATTGAAAGAATTACAAATTTCAATTCTCTTTAATTCTTTTTCGTTTACCGGGATATTTACAAACATTTACATTTTATTGCATTATCATTTTATGCAATCATCGACGTTATTCATCACCAAGCGATAATGTTATGTTTATACTGATTTCAAAGCTCCCGCGGAATCGCTATCCTTCATTCCCCACTCCCCCCACTTCTCAAATGACACACCTGAGTCAACATGGCGGCCCTTCTATTCCGCACAAAAATTTAGCATTGCTGGTATAGGGCGTTCGCTATTCATATATACATATTAGTGACATGCGTTCGCTACTTTCGCTTTAAGGCCGTTTCAGTCAAGTACAAAATGGGCGATCTTCCTTCAATGCGTGTTCAGGAGGCAAGGCCGTTCGCCCATGTTGGAGTAGATTTTTGCGGACCCTTTCTCATCAAGGAGAAAAAGCACCGTAATCGTACAAAAATCAAAACATACGTATGCGTGTTCATATGCATGTGCGTGAAGGCCGTTCACCTCGAATTGGTAAGCGACTTAACATCTGAAGGGTTCCTTGCCGCGCTACGAAGATTTATATCGAGACGAGGGTTACCCGAACACGTCTATTCCAATAACGGAACCAATTTCGTAGGTGCGCATAATCAGTTAAAGGAAATGTACTCCTTATTCAACCTCGTATTCAACTCTCAGCAGCATCAGGACATTATATACAAATTCACAAGCGAGCACCGCGTCCGATGGCATTTTATTCCCCCGGCCGCTCCACATTTCGGCGGTTTATGGGAGTCGACTGTGAAGCTGTTCAAGCATCACATGAGACGCGTCGTAGGAGACTTCTTGTTCACGTTTGAGGAGCTCAATACGTTTATAGCCGAAGTCGAGGGCATTCTAAACTCTAGGCTAATTACGGCACTCTCATCCGATCCAAACGATCCACAGGCTTTAACGCCTGCCCACTATCTCATTGGCAAACCTATAACAGCCCTCCCAGAGGGCAACCTTTCTTCTGTTCCAGCCAACCGGCGCACAGTGGCGCGCCAGGTGATTTTTTTCTTCAAAAACGATTTCCTCAACAACGGCTCGACCGATTTAGATAAAACAAATACGAGCTTAAAGAGGACAAAATTTCCAAAAAAACTATGCAGGCCGATTTTTAAATTTTTTCGCCATATTTAATTATTATTTAAACAAAAGAATGGAATATTTCGTGGAACCATTAAACTATTGAAACATATCATTTTCTTTACATGTAAAACAGATTAAATTTTCTACTCGGGGGTTTTCGAGGTCACTGATTACGAATCCGATCTTATATTTTCATAATTCAAAATGGCGGATCCAAAATGGCCGACCGAAATGTAAAAAGTTAGTTGATCGAGATGAAACTGGGCACTCGGGGGTTTTCGGGGTCACTGATTACGAATCTGATCTTAGATTTTTAAATTAAAAAACGACTGATTCTATATGGTGGACATAAATGTTAAAATTTCATAGTTCACGGCTGCAAAAGCTCAGAATCTCGTTTAATACCAAATTCCTCGAAAATCCCTTTAATACCTCGAAAACCCCCGAGTAGAAAATTTAATCTGTTTTACATGTAAAGAAAATGATATGTTTCAATAGTTTAATGGTTCCACGAAATATTCCATTCTTTTGTTTAAATAATAATTAAATATGGCGAAAAAATTTAAAAATCGGCCTGCATAGTTTTTTTGGAAATTTTGTCCTCTTTAAGCTCGTATTTGTTTTATCTAAATCGGTCGAGCCGTTGTAGAGGAAATCGTTTTTGAAGAAAAAAATCACCTGGCGCGCCACTGTGCGACTCTCCGTATGGCAGCACATCACGAAAGTCAGACAAGATTTTTGGGCCCGTTGACATCTAGAATACTTAAGCGAGCTGCAAAAGCGGAGCAAGTGGGACAAGGCTGGACCTAAACTTGAGCCCGGAACAACGGTGCTCCTAAAAAATAAAGGGTTACCTTGTACGCAATGGGCGCTAGGCAAAGTCATCGCATTATTCCCAGGCGACGACGGAATATCTAGAGTCGCTACTGTCAGAACAAAGGACGGAGAAATAAAGAGACCAACCAGGCTTCTCTGCCCTCTCCCGATCGAATCAGTCAATAATGCTTGAAAAAAGGGAGAAATGCGTAACGTGACTCAGGGGCCCGCTAGGCGTTGACGCAAGAATACGAATGCGACTCACGGGCCATCCTAAGCGTCGTCACGACATACGAGACTACTTGTAGTAGTCATGGATCCACCAAGCGTTAACAAGCGCGTAACCGCGCCATGTGTTCGATCATTGTACCTTAAATAAGAACACGGCTTGATCGTTGCACTCTCAACGGGGAGAGTGTGTTATGCGTGCGTATCAATAAACAATAATATAAGGAAAAAGCGTCAACTGGGGATCGCATTCCACACATAGCTGTAGACTGTTGATCGGCGACTCAGGAATGTTGATCATAACAAAGGTCGGACATCTTCGGGAACCGAATCGGAAGTCGCGGGAATTGGCGTGCGTCACTGGGCTTTCTCCGTGCGATCGTGACAGAAGTCACACAATAGCGTGATTTATCCGTGTGAGTGATTGTTAGAGCGGATCGACATACCTTTCTTTTGTACGTTGAGCAATTGTAACAAGACAATAAATTTAATTTAGTTTAAAATACGCGAGTGTTCTTGCCTCCCACGTAATCGCAAATACAGCGTGAGAAGAGACGAGCTCTCGCGCTGACGCACATACGCGCTGTCGCACATACGCGCTGTGCATAACAAATAATATTAAATAAATTAATAGAATTATGTTGCTCTTATTTTGAATAATTCTCTCTTAATAAAATTTATGCATGTATTTATTATTTGCTTTTTTACATTACTATATTGTTATATAGAATAAATAATGTAAATAAAAAATGTATATAATCACTTACCAAGTTCAAACTATTCTTTTATATCATCTATAAAATATATTATTATCTATCAAATATTTATATTAT
>NW_017278747.1:259632-277637 GCF_001594065.2 Cyphomyrmex costatus | reverse complement strand
TCTAACAAGTAAACCTACCCAAGTGTAACTCTCCGATTTTGATGAGCTTTTAGTATGTTGTTCTCCAAAGAAAAATAAGAGACACGTATTTTTTTAGACAAGAGTGTGAGACAAGAGGACTCACGTAAATCAAGCACCCCAAACGTGAGGGGCAAGGGGACTCACGTAAATCAAGCACTCCAAACATAAGAGGCAAGGGTATTTCTCCCACACATATACATACACAACACGCGCACGCGTGTACGAATACGTATGGAGCGTGTATATAGACGTTTTCGTCCATTTTTGAAAAATGGTTTTACGGAAAATAATTTAAATACACACCGTTGTTTTCAGTAAATTATGCTCTTTAATTTTTGTCATATAAAGATAAAAAAATTTTTGAAAATAGAGGTGGAGGGTGAAGGTATACAATAAATAAATAACTAAAAAAAATTTTTTTTATTATAGTTGTAAAGTACCCTTAAAGCCATTCTATTTTTATTCAAGAATTTTTTTTCTACCTCTTATATTTTCGACGATATTCGCTTCGAAAGAGAAAAACCGATTTTCTTCAAAGGGGTATTTCAGCCTTTAAAAGTGCGTAAGGGCACGTATAAATAAATACGTGTCTCTTATTTTTCTTTGGAGAACAACATACTAAAAGCTCATCAAAATCGGAGAGTTACACTTGGGTAGGTTTACTTGTAAGAGTAGGTGCCAGAAACCGTGTCATACCGATCTTGAATAATCTATCTTCCCATTTTAAGAGACCAGATAAATTGAAGAGTTTTTTTGTTAAATCTTTAAAATCATTAAAATTGTTTCTCAAGAACCATAATAATGTTCTTTTGACTAGAGCTGATAAAGGCAACGTGACTGTAGCGATGGATTCGGGTGATTATAAACAGAAAATGAGTGAGATTTTATCGGACAATAGCACCTATGAAATTATAAAAAAAAGATCCAACTAACACTCTCTCTAAAAAACTTAGAGATCTTCTTATGGATTGGAAGAGGAAAGGTTACATTTCGCAGCGTGACTATTATTCGTTGTATATTAGTGATGGCGTTTTACCTAGAGCTTATGGCCTTCCCAAGATCCATAAAAATGGTTTTCCTTTAAGAGTTATTGTTTCTGCTGTGGATAGTTCTCTTTACCCTTTAGCCAAATTCTTACACAAAATTATTTTTCGAGTCAGTTCAGATTCTCCTAGGTCAATTATAAATAGCTTTGAATTGATCAAAAAGTTAGACAACATACAATTAAATGTGGATTCTACTTTGATTTCGCTTGATGTTGTTTCTTTGTTTACCAACGTACCAATTGATTTAGCTTTGGACAGTATTAATATTAGATGGTCACAAATTTGTAGCATTATACTTCCTTTTCTAAAATAGAATTTCTTAGGACTGAAATTGATTTTTGACTTAACATTTTTTTCTTTTGACAATATTATATATAGACAAAAATTTGGTATTCCAATGGGTTCTCCCTTGTCTCCTGTTATTGCAGATATCGTTTTACAAGATTTGGAACTTAAAGCACTTAATTCTTTAAACTTAGATATTCCATTTTATGTTAGATATGTGGATGATATTGCGATGGCGGTTCCTTGTTATAAAACTTCTGAGATTCTTGCAATTTTTAATTCTTTTCACACACGTATGCAGTTTACATTGGAGATTGGGGGGGATTCGCTTAATTTTCTTGACATCACCATTATTAAAAATAATTTGAAGATTGAGTATGACTGGTTTCATAAGCCTACGTATTCGGGTAGATATTTAAACTTCCTTTCTCAACATCCTCTTTCCCAGAAAATAGGCACGATTATGGGGTTAGTTGATAGAGCATTTTTGTTATCGAGTCCAAAATTCCATCAAAAAAATATTATTACCGTTATTGAAACATTGCTTAATAATGACTATCCAGTGGATTTGGTTTTTAATGTTATTAATGAGCGCTTAAAGTCTGTACTTAATAAGAAAACTTCTAGACAAACTTTTTACGCAAAATCATGGCTCTCATTGGCTATCGCTCGCCGCTTCACCGCTGCGTCGCTCTGGTCTGTAGGCTCCTTTAGAGTTGTTCCGTTTACAATTATTACATTCTAAAGCGGGGAGCACAGACTTTTGCATAACGCATAAACCATATACATAAAGAATTTGATTGGTCCATTGACTCATGCATAAGAAAATGGACCAATGAAATTCCTTATGCACATGCTTTATGCGTTATGCAAAAGTCTGTGCTCCCCGCTTAAATCTTGACCACCACAATGTTATCTTCGGATTTTTATCTCTTGACTATTTTTATATTAATTAGTTGTGGTTCCGATGATGGTTTATTATTATTTTAATACAACTTTATCTTGTAATCATGGATTTGTCGGTGAGTGTTCATTTTCATCTTTCTTCAATCATTGTCATTAATTTTTAATTTTTACTTAGATTTACGTCTAGTCGTTTGCACATGACCTACCAACCATGTGGATTTGATTGTTTGACGTTGAGAGTGACCACTTTCTTACTGATCCATGCCTTTTTTGTGAATTTACTACTGAAGATGGCCCGGATGTTAGGCCGAAACGTATAGTATTTTATATTTGATATTTTTTGATTGTTAACAAATATATTTTTTTTTTTTTATAATTTCGCATTAATAACAGCGAATTTACTCTCATTAGCCTATTTATTTTTTGTATTTGAAATTTTCGAGAGTCGATTTTTATATTTAATTCTTTATATTAAAATTCAAACTATTCTTTATAATTTATATTATTCTATTTATCACGGTTAAATACGGTGTCTCGGTGCTAAAATGGCGTGAGACATAATAATAACCTCAAATCATATCATCATATGGTTCTTATAGGTTATAGGTTGCGTAGGCATAAATAGGCTTCTCTGCGCATGTCGGGCGAAATTGGCTGCAGTCTCGAGTACGGCGATAAGTTGTAGTCTGGGTGTTTTTCTGAACCCATTCTGAACGATCTGGGTGAAACGTCTGGACGAAACATCCGGTCAAATCGAACGCTTTTAGGTAAAAAGTTGTCGTCCGGGCGTTCATTCTGAACGCACCCCAGCTCACGAAGTAAGCGATGCGAGAGAACCGATCAAAACCGCGGAAAAGCGACAATAATACTTCGAAAAATGCGACTTATCAACTTAACATCTCCTTTTTTTTTTGAAAGAAATAAGTTTTATAATATTTATTGATCTATTCTTTTAATTCTTTGTAATTTGTAAATCGATTTTTTGTGTGATATTTTATTTATTTTCAGTTAGAAAGGAAAGGATTAGAAAAAAAGCATGTTAAATTATTCTGAGCATGTTATTAAGTCAATCGAAAACACTAATGCAATAATTTTAATAATTCACACTTAACAGAAAAATTAAATATTATACTCGAAATTTTGAAGTATGCAATGAAGAATGTGTGTGTGTGGGTGGGTGTGTGAGTGGGTGTGTGGGTGGTGTGTGGGCGCGCGCGCGCGCGCGTGTATAAGACTGATTTATATCTCAATCTTATTGTTAGATGCAATAAATGTATCTATATAAAATAGATATAATCATGAGCAAATTTTATATTTTGTATTAAATTCATGAAATATTGTAACTGAAATTTGTCAAAAAGTTCCAATTTCACTGTCGTAACAGCTAGAAACTTTTGATTTTCTATCTGGATCCATCGCGATCGAAATAAATTCTTCGGAAATTCTCTTGTCTAATCCCGTGTAAGTCTGAGCCAGATCAATTTGATCTTCGCTGATCATCTTTGAAGATTCATTTTTAACTTCAATATGCCTCTTTGTTTCTTCTTGATTTGCGAACGGTTGACGTTTGTGCTTTGATCGGAACTAAAAACAATCAATGTCAATTATAAATAAGTAATTATTTAAGAGATAATTAAGGATGCATTTCGTTTCGCGTTAATAAGTAATATTTGACGCTTATATAAGTAATATTTGTTCTTACATAATATTTGGTAAACAACAAGAATGAAGTGATGCTTACGCATGTGAGCATGAAAAGAATGTTTAAGTTAATACATAAACAATCTAATTAACTTGCAAGCGACATAAAATACAAATCTAAATATTCATAATGTTTTTTATTAATCTGTGTTACTTTTATCACTAGTTATCTTTTCATTTAAACATTTTTGTGTGTGTTATTTATCAAAATATAAAACTATATATGTACATAATTTAATAACCACCACATTTTTTTTTTATTAAACCATATTTAGCTAGAAGAATATTTTCTTTATTGATCTCTTGTAAAATTTTAGTTATTAATTTATAACACATGATTTTATGTACGCATATTTGATAGCTCACCATTTGAGATTGCGGTCGTCCAGAATACGGAGGCATATGAGAAAATATAGGTATCGGTGTCGAAATTGAAAGAGATCTAACAGATACAAATCCTCCAGGTGTCGATGGCATACCATATGGTGGCTGCAATAAACACAAAGTTACTTTTTATATTATTTACGAGTAATTTCAACTTTTACACAGATCCTCTTGTTTTGATTAATCTACTTAAATACGTTATATCTCAATATATTATATTTTCGTTTTCTGAGAGATTTAAAAAAGATGTTAATGAAATTATAAAATTATTAAAGAAGTTAATGCCAATATGAGCCAACACTAGTTGTTCGTGTGAATGACCCGTACCGAATAAGAACCAGAACTACGAAGTTCTACAAAATTTGTGATACTGAAAATATGTAACAAAACCAATAAAATTATTTTCGGTTTACGGTTTTTTTCGATTCTCTTTTCGGTACTAAAAATCTATGTGATCAAATTATAGATTTTCAGTACTGGCAGTAAATTTTGGAACACAGCTTTAGCAGGGATATTGACAGCCATCGCAAGTGCGTCGACTTTACCTTATTATTGGCTGTCAGTATCTCTACTAAACATGTTTGGCAGTTGATACCACTGGTAGTACTCCCCCGAAAATAAATGATAAAATATCAAAATAATCCAAAAAATATAAATAAAAACAACAAAAAAAGAACAAAAATATAAAAATAACTAATAAAAATAACAAATAGAATAAAAACTTAAAAAAACAATTGTAATGCGGGCATTAAGGTATTACTTAAGGGTACCCTTCGGGTCTATTTTTTTCGAAAAATTCAAATTTTCAAATATACCAAAAACGAGTTTCAAAACGAGTTCTACGAAGAAACCGAAGGCATTATGTATGGAGCTGGCATCGCTGATTGAGCGTAAGACACTTTTTTTCATGATTATACTAACGATTATGCGAACAAAAACTTTAAACGCGTTTTCCTCAAAACAAGGTTTTTCGAGCTGGTGGACACGATTTTGTAAAAACTATTTAACCGATCGGGCTGAAATTTTCAGGGATTGTTCAGAACATGTGTAGTTTTAGCCCGTAGTAAAATCATTATTTTTCGTTGATTTTTAACCCCTATTTTTTATCATTTTACGGGTGAAAAAAAGGTAAATAAATTCAAAACGTCGCCATTTTGTTTTTTTACGTTTAAAACGTTTAATTTTACTACCGGCTATAGTCACGAACATGTATTTTAAGAATCTGTTTGAATTTTTTATTTCAAGCGTTTCGAACTGGAGATATCACGTCCACCAGATTTTTACGACCAACCACTGAAGCCACCATTTTGACGCCGCACGTGCGCGAAAAATTAAAAAAAAATTTTTTTACATGCTCATTTGTAACATTAATAATGTGTAAAAAGTTCGAAGAATTTAAATACATTTTACTATGAAAAAAAAATTCTTGAAAAAACGTTAAAAAGACCCGAAGGGTACCCTTAAAGACAGTCTCAACCCTGTTAAACACAGAGAGCAATTGTTTTTAAACTCATGTGCATGTACAGAAATGTTATCAGGGACTAACAGCGACCCATGCCGGGCGACTGGGCCGAGCGTGATGACGCGTGATGACGGCAGGGTGACGGAGCGACATTGGCTGCGTTCAGCAGAGAAAGCAGCTTTGCAACTGTTGCAAAATTCTTAATATGATTGGTCTTGTCCTTACTTCCTCATTAGATCTAAATATATAAACCAATTATATTCAAGAATTTTACAACAGTTGCAAAGCTGCTTTTTCTGCTGAACGCAGTCATTGCCTCATTTTCTTAGCTCTTACTCCCAAAAGAATGCGTGTCCAATTAACTCCTTTTAAAGTAACAAAATAGAGACCTAGGGCTACATTTTGAGCTTTATTAAAAGAAAATTGAAACTGGCCTTTTAAGCGCGCCGTCATTTAAAAAATTTCAAAACTGACAAACATCGTCGTAACCGGTCTGATCGAAAAAAAAGAGTATTCTTACGTGAAAGAGCGTTCAATTTTCTATAAGGAAACGTCTACATTTCATTTTCAAACTTGCTTTTCATGTCCACTAACGACAAGCGAAAAGAACGCTGCGACAAGAAAGCTCAAAAATTGACGGCTCTACAATTCGGCAACCAGTTAGCCTACAGATATATTATTCGGCATAGAGTCTTTATTCATCAAACTGTTCAAGTTCAAGCAATATGAACGAAATCCATGAAACTTCGCAAAATGGGTGGCCCACTTGGCATGGAATGCCCCATATACATATACCAGGTGTACAAGTATAAAATGCAAATTTTTTTCAAAAAAAAAAACAAATTAGGAAGAATGATAAAAAGTGGTTTATTCAAAGTATGCTCCATTGCTAATTACACATTTTTCCCATCTTTCGGATAATTTGTGGATATCACACGTCAGTAAAAATCTTCCCCTGTTGCCGCGAACCATTCATCGAGCCATTTTTTCACATTTTCGTACGAACCAAAGCGCTGCTCAGCAAATGCGTGAGCCATCTATGCAAACAAGTGATAATCGGAAGGAGCCAAGTCTGGTGAGTAAGCCCGGATCCTCATACGGGCAACAGCGCTTTGACACCAAACGCTGATTGGTGAAAAACCGGTGGTGAGGGTAAAATTTACCCCCATAACCCGTTTTTCACCAATCAGCGTCCGGTGTCAAAGCGCTGTTGTCCGTATGAGGATCCGGGCTAAGTCGCATGGGTTAGCACTTCTCAGCTGAGTGCTTCCAACGTGTCGAAACCGGTTTTGCTGTATGTGATGGAGCATTGTCATGGAGAAAAATGATCTTGTTGCTTTTTTCGATATACTGATCGTTTTTTTGAGTAGTGAATGATTCAAATCGATCAATTATTGTTGGTAGCGTTTGGTATTAACCGTTTCAGTAGGCTTTAACAGCTCATAATAACCACGCCCTTCTGGTCCCACCAAACACAGAGCATCGCCTTCCTGTCAAAGCGATTCGGTCTTGCGGTCGATGTGGATGGTGCGCCTGGTTTTACCCATGATTTTTTACGCTTGGGATTCTTAAAACATATTTACTTTTTATCCCCAGTAACGATACGATGCAAAAACGACTTTCTTTTGCATCGCTCGAGCAAAATTTCACATGTGTTTTTGCTCCTCTCCATTTGCCTCTCGTTCAACTCATGTGGTATCCATCTGCCGACCTTCTGAATCTTTCTCATTTCTCGTAGGCGATTAGAAACAGCTTGTTGACTAACGCTCTATGAGTTGTTCTTGTTTTTGTGGGGGTGGGAGTGAGGATGATGAGAGTGGTTAACATATTGTTATTTAAAATTTCAAGATTTATTAAGAATTTATTAGAAATCTGATTTTGAGGTATTAATAAAATAAAACTTTAAATAGCTACAACAAAAGAAACTAGTCATTTTCAGGTTATGTGCCTATGAACACTTTTGATCAATGAGTTAAGAACTATGAATTAAAGCCAATTTCACCGAGGGTCAAAATCCTATGATTTTGTGTGGGGTCCTTTGAACGATTAGACAACGTTACGCAGTCTATTAATGAAAATATTGATAAAAATGGAGTTGTGGTGGAGAAACGAAAGTTTTTTTTGTAGTAAAAAACATTGATAAAAGTGGAGTTGTGAAGAAGAAACAAAAGTTTTTTATTACTTTAATTAAATCTTTACTGATGACTTAAACGAGAAAGATCAAAACGTTTGTTTATATTATTGTATAATTTTTAATATAGTGTGTAACAGTGGGGGATAGTTGTTTATAGCGCGCTTCGTTCGTGCGCTCGCGCCTGTCCCGCGCTATAAACAAATATATTCCCACTCGCTACATATAGAATTTTTCATTACGAGTGCACTGTGTTAGTATTATGCTATATAATTATAAAGTCGCACAAGCGAAGCGAGTGCGACTTATGGGGTGGTGCGTGGGGCGCAGGAAGCAGGGGAGGTTCGGGGGGCGCAGCCCCCCCCATAAAAGAAATTAAAATATTCCGTAAATAAATATTTAACAATACAAAATTTTGTATTGCTCATTACTTTTAATTATAATTGTGAGATTATTACAATTTGAAATTAAATTTAAACGTTATTACAAGTTGAATGACACTTAAGCTGATTTTTCATGTGCAGCACGCTGCGGCAGCAAAATGTTATTATTGATTAAAAATCTTTTGTGAGGTGACGCACTGTGACGCACTTCCAATCAGTTCTCAAAAATTTGTATCACATGACATTTTGCTGCCGCAGCGTGCTGCACATGAAAAGTAAGCTTAACGTTAACTTAACGAATCGTAAAGCTGATTTTTCATGTGCAGCACGCTGCTCTTCCCCCCCCCCCCCAGATGCCCCGAAAGGACGCTCCGGTCGGCGCTTTCTCCGTGTTGATATTTGTACGAGCGTTACCACTGCTTTGCGCTATTTTTCATAATGTAACGCTTTTGCGTGGGATTAGAGAAATACCTCAACGGCTTGAGGTATTGGCTATTTCCCGCACGCAAAAGCGTTGTGGTATAGGGCACATTACGTGCACACGTGATGAAAAAGTTATTTATAATTCACACGAACAACTAGTGTTGATTTATATTGGTATTAACTTTACATTTATTTAATCTTTTGAGCCTATGTTTTTACAGAATTGGTAAAAAAAGGATATATGTACTACGTACATACATACATCTTTTAAAAATTATCTATGTCATTTAGAAACTCGATGTGATGAGGAATTGTGTGAGGAACACAGACTTCTATATACTACTAGTAGTGATGTTTCAATTAGGTTAAATTTGATGAATTGTGTATTAACTGGATTATATGTTTTAGAAAGATTAAAGAAATAATTTTATGATTAGTGCACATAAAATAAATAATTAAAGGCGAATTTTGGCGTGCCTCTGGAATAGCAACCAAAAGTAACCGCGACTAAGGCTATCTTCGTTTCCAGGTATCAGAAGA
Source organism: Cyphomyrmex costatus (assembly GCF_001594065.2). Classification (NCBI taxonomy): domain Eukaryota; kingdom Metazoa; phylum Arthropoda; class Insecta; order Hymenoptera; family Formicidae; genus Cyphomyrmex; species Cyphomyrmex costatus. The sequence goes on along the minus strand of NW_017278747.1, from coordinate 268,355 downwards.
CAAAGATAGCCTCAACCAGTATCACTGGTACTTGCATAGGAAATCTAAGTAATTATATTAAACATCTTTTATATTAAGCATCTTTAGAATATTTTTCTAACATTATTTTTAATTGTATATAATGAAAGATAATAATAATTGACTCGTATGATTTAAAAATCTCAGAAAGTGTAAAGCCTAATCGAGTCTTGAAAACAAGATGTTAATGTTTATTATATTATGTGAATTTATATACTGCGTATGTAGTCCCCCCCGCGACGCTGATAGATTTTCAGCATTGACGCATACATATTCACTACCGCAGTAATATCACTTAGTTAAATTGAGAATCAATCTAACCAATTTTTGATGCCTATAGTATCTTATTAGATCTTAATAATATGTTGAAAGACATATATTAAAATTTAATATTAAAGTAATAATTTAAAATATGTGAAAATAAGATTGCGAAGAATATCACAAGTTTGCGTTTCGTCCCGGCTTCCACTACTGGACTCATCAGTAAGGTAATGTAGTGGGAGCCTACCTTAGACGCCTGGGAAGATGTTAGAAAGAAGTTCTATATAAACAAATACTCATGTAATTCAACCTTGTTTGACATGTGCACCCACGGTAATTAATTCTGTCCCTCGGAAATTTTCACAAAATAAAAAATGACCACCTTTCTATATTAATTGTCACAATCTATGCACGATTAACGTTACGACTGAACCTTATCGTGCATGAATAGTGATAATTAATACAGAAAGAAGGTCACTTTTCATTTTGTGAAAATTTCCGAGGGACAGAATTAATTACCGTGGGTGTGCATTTAATGTGCAGTATAACTTCTTTTTACAACTTACATTCTGTTTAAGATGGTTTAAGATTTTTTTTTAAGTGTGTCTCTCGGATGAGGGGAAAACCATATATGTAATACTACTATATGGCTAGATGAGAGAGAAGTCCATGTCCCAGAACCACGGTGCGGGAATATACTTCTCTCTCTTTCTCAGCGTACTTTGAACGTTGTGCGCATGCGTCGGAATCATCCCCTCCATCAATAATAAATAGAAGGATAAATATACATATATGTGTAAGGAAGAAGGAAAAAGTGATTGATTCCGCTTCGTCTGAATAATCTGCGATTGCAATATTAGGAGCTGATTCCATAACATTATAAATAATGTAATAAATCCAATTTTTTGCCAATCCACAATTATGAATATAAAGGATAACGCTCTTTCGTTACTGTATGGCCACAGTATATCCAGTAGCGCAACTCTCTGTCGGCACCTTTGATGTTAGTGTCACACAAAATGGAGTGCGCATGCGCGAAATAAGCAAGATGCCCAGTCGCGCCACCTAAACTTCTTTCTCACTTGCTCTTTACTCTCCATCTTTCCATCTTTTTCTAGCTACTCTAGCTTATTTGTATGTACTACATCAAATTAATCTAAATGTAATAAAAACTTAAAAAAAATAGACCATAATTGTAATGCATTGTAAAAAAGATAAGAAAATATAAGCTTATGTAAATATTGTATAACATAAATATTATACTGTGTAAAAATATTTTAATTAAAGTCTGCGATATATGTATATACAATGCGTTTTTTCCTGTTAGATTGCTTGCTTTTTTGTAAATTATTAGAATTGCATCATACGGAACGTAGATTTTCTAACTGAAACGTAAGCAATCCAGCAGGAAAACATACATTATATATATCGCAGTCTTAAGATATTAATATAAACAACAAAAAATAAAATTTAATGTTATACGGATTACATTTAAGAAAATAATTACTGTAATTATTGTAATTATAAAAAAATATTTAATAACTTTTTTTAATTAAATAAGATAATTTTTATGTATCTAGAATAAAAATAATTAACTGGAATAGATAAAATTTTAACCTTAATACAACAATAAGAAACAAATATTTATCAATATTTTGCATGTTTTAAAATATTATTACACATATATACCTATATATACAAAAATATCCTTCTTATTCCTATAAAAAATATTAAAATGTTAGAAATAAATAGAATTTATATAGGTATTCATTTTTAAACTAAAATAAGATTTTATTTCCACAAACTTTTCGGTCACAAACTAGATTCGGAGTTTCTCAAACTAATAGAACTCAAATAGACGGCAATTATAATAATTTCCTTCAAATTTGAGCTTTCTAAGCACACACTGGCACACACCTAATCACAGGATCTTTAAACGGAACCATTTAAATGGTCCTGACAGAGAGTGACAGAGAACGGATAAGAAGAAGTGAGAAAGAAGTTTAGGTGGCGCGACTGGGCATCTTGCTTATTTCGCGCATGCGCACTCCATTTTCTTCTTCTTCTTCTTAATTGTTAATGGCTCCTGTCTCCCAACGTAAAGTGAGCGGAGACAATACAGCCAGATCACGTCAATAGATTTCTTCAAAAACTGGTGATGCAATACCCGCGAGAATGGCGTTGCTCGACCGGTTTCCGGGCGCCTGCGTCTATGGCGTCGTCACGCCACAATAACGCGCGTCATAGGAGCCCAGGTCGTCAAAGGGTGCTAAATGACGAACAATCGAGACGAGCTCAACCGCGGACACGCATCTATATGATACAATGCACAGTCAAAGTCGGCAACACTTTCAAAAATATACAATGAAGAGCACCCGAACCGAAACGCGTCCGTAACGGTCGGATGGTTCGTCGGAACTACGCGCACTCCATTTTGTGTGACATAAAATCAGGAGAGTTGCGCTACTGGATATACTGTGGTATGGCTGTAAATCATTGTAGACACTCAGGCGTAAAGAGACTCAAATCCTACAGCCTACTTCTAATGTCTACTCCATAATCCACTACTGCTACTGCCCATTGTAGACCACGCATTAACTAGATAGGATATGGAGAAAAAAGTTGGTCACGAAAAATGTTCCATGTACTGCCATGTCCGCCGAACGGAATAATTTGCAACATTTCATCGCCATATTGAATATTTATATGTGTGCAGTATACTTGCGACTGTGTACACGTATGTGTAAATATATACATAATATATATCAAATCGGGATGACAGATATGTTAACCTGTAAAGTCTCGAACTTTAACGCTTAATAACTAGGTTCACAAGGCCGATCCCCGCATTTTTCTTATAAAACGCGACGAATGAGTATAATTTTATTAAGATTTTAGGAGAGCAAGCTATACTCTACCTTTTAAAAGACAAATACGTGTCTTAAACGCATAAAATTATACTCATTCGTCGCGTTTTCACTCAGAACGAAAGAATCTATAAGAAAAATGCGGGGATCGGCCTTGTGAACCGAGTTATTAAGCGTTACAGTTCGAGACTTACAGGCTAAGATATCTGTCATCCCGATTCGATATATATTATGTATATGTGTACACATACGTATACACAGTCGCAAGTATATTGCACACATATAAATATTCAATATGGCGATGAAATGCTGCAAGTTATCCGTTCGGCGGACATGGCAGTACACAGAACATTTTTCGTGACCACCTTCAGTCTACACAGTTAAGTCTCCTTACTCTTACTTCATGTTTCTAGTCTTCTTGGATGTATTGTACTACGGCACAGATGTCTATACTATACTAGATCGCTAACTTCGTCAAAAACAGTCGAAAGGACTGAAGCCGGCCGGATCTCCGGTTTCGGCCATGATGGGAACAAAAAGATGGCGACGGTGTGTGTGTAGTAGTGCGTATATGAGTATCCTGCGTGTGTGTTAGTGCGTATGTGTGACATCAGACGGCAGCTACACGTGTCAGAAGTAGGAGCTTCCAGAAATACCGACGGCACAGCCAAATTTTTTGGTAATTATACAGAATACCCCCTCCACCTCCGATTTCGATAAAATTAGACTCATTCGACGCGTTTTTGCATAAAACGAAAAAATCTTGCAGAAATAAGTGTCGCTCTGCTCTACGAACCGAGATATTTAATGTTAAAGTTGACGACTATTCAGGTTAGGTAAGCTGTCACAGTCCTACATTCGCCATGTTTTCTACATGCATTTCGATGTTTTGCGCCTGCGTCTCGTTTCTTTTCGGTCAAACAAGCTCGAAATTTAAAATGTAAGACCTCTGTCCACCTCTCCCTCCCCCCTGCTGAGGGGAGCACGACTTCTACGATTGTACTGTCGGGGCAGACCTCTGTCCACCTCTCCCTCCCCCCCTGCTGAGGGTCGTACGACTTCTACGATTGTACTATCGCACATTGGTTTCAACTATGCGCTGCCCCGACAGTACAATCGTAGAAGTCGTGCGCCCCTCGGCAGGGGGGGAGGGAGAGGTGGACAGAGGTCTGCTCCGACAGTACAATCGTAGAAGTCGTGCGCCTCTCGGCAGGGGGGGAGGGAGAGGTGGACAGAGGTCTGCCCCGACAGTACAATCGTAGAAGTCGCGCGCCCCTCGGTAGGGGGGGAGGGAGAGGTGGACAGAGGTCTGCCCCGACAGTACAATCGTAGAAGTCGTGCGCTCCTCGGCAGGGGGGGAGGGAGAGGAGGACAGAGGTCTGCCCCGACAGTACAATCATAGAAGTCGCGCGCCCCTCGGCAGGGGGGGGAGGGAGAGGTGGACAGAGGTCTGCCCCGACAGTACAATCGTAGAAGTAGTGCGCCCCTGTGCAGAGGGAGGAGGGGAGAAAGTTACTTCGCGTGGAAAGTTCAATGTTTCTGAACAGGGAAAGGTGTACAATTTCGTGTCTGACAACAATATATTTGTTTTGCAGTGTTAATTTCAAATTTGGTGCATTCTGTTGGACTCAAACGATACCAAGCGCATGCGCACGAGGTCAGACAGCATGAAGAAGACATACTCGTAGTACTAAATACATGTCGGTATGACAGATTTCCTAACCTGAATAGTCGTCAACTTTAACATTAAATATCTCGGTTCGTAGAGCAGAGCGACACTTATTTCTGCAAGATTCTTTCGTTTTATGCAAAAACGCGTCGAATGAGCCTAATTTTATCGAAATCGGAAGTGGAGGGGGTATTCTGTATAATTACCAAATATAAAAATATTCGGGGTTCATGATATGAGAAGGTTATGTTTCAATTAAGCATTGTTAATTTTTTAGATTACCATTTACGCCTCCAGATATATTTCAAATTTGGATCAATGCCATCGGAGAAGACTTTGGGTGCGTTCCAAGTCGCGCATGAAGCGCGTGGACTGCAATACTGATGCACAACACTTTGAAATTGTTCCGTTTTTTCAATGCGCGCATAAAGGTTGGATTATACTGGCCGTAATCTGTTAACTTATGCTGTAATCTGTAAAAATTGACCAATTATAATCGATTATTCCCCTCTCATTCGACTGTGATTGGTCAATTTTTACAGATTACGGCATAAATTAACAGTTTACGGCCAGTATAAATCAACCTTAACACGCATGAAGCGCTTATGAATTCGGACCGGTTTCCTGTGCGAGCTATGCGAGTTCAACATGGACGCTATACAAGACGTCAATAAACAATTTCTAATAATTGTAATTTCTTCTTTAATACTTTTAAAGAAAAATGATGAAAGTTCCGATGACAGTTCCGACTCGAGCGATAGTGAAAATGAAGTCGAAGGCATATTTCTAAGTGATACGCAGAAAATATTTTTTCTATTAATAGTACCTAGATAAATCACGTGGAAAACAAATTGGAGTTGAAAAAATTATTGATTACGTCGATCGCGTAATTCCTAATTAATATAACGTCTAATCTATACATTAAATAAATCAAGGTAAAATAATATGCCATTAATTTTGATTGAAAGTATTCAACATAAATTAAAAGGGCGAAGTAAAAGTCAGAAGTAAATTACATTTAAAATAATTTAAAAATGTTAACATATTTACAATAGAAATATTACAAAAAATTGCTTAAAATTAAAAACATTATGCCCGTTACTTAAAATTAAAAACATGCTGCGCGTAACAATTGTTAAGCAATTTTTGTAATATTTCTATTGTAAATATGTTAACATTTTAATATTATTTTAAATGTAATTTACTTCTGACTCTTACTTCGCCCTTTTAATTTTTGTTGAATAATGCCATTAATTTTATCTTGGCTTACTTTCGCCATATCCTCTTCATTTAAAAATAAAATTAATACTTTATTTTTATCCTCTAATAAGACCGGGAAATCATGCAATTGCTGTAATCGCTGTTCCATCGCAAATCGCAAATATTCGTCCGTTCATTGTTGTATTGTCCGGTACTCGTTGCTCGTTCCGAATTACAAATCATGCGCATAGACCGCATGAACGCATCAGACGCATCAACTGCCTCAGGTCGAAAGAGAAGCAGTCAATGCGCTGAGTGGAGTGCTAAGAATTCAGTACGGTTAGTACAATCTGGGGAATTCAAGTCTCTCGAAGCGCTTTCGAAGCGCGCAATAGTTAACTCGGAACGACTTTCTATGCAGTCTACGCGCTTCATGCGCGACTCGGAACGCACCCTTTGTTCCAAAGAAGAATGACACCGGGAACACACGCGTCACGTGTGACTACCGGCTGATGTCACACATACGCACTAACACATACGCAGGATACTCATATACGCATTACCACACGTACCTCGCCATCTTGTTGTTCCCATCATGGCCGAAACCGGAGATCCGGCCGGCCTCAGCTCTTTCGGCTGTGTTAGCGATCTAGTATAGTATAGACATCTGTGTACTACGGTCACTAGAAGTCTGTGGCCGGTATTCATAGTCGGTTCTTATTTCAAGACTGTCTTAAGTAATGTCTTAAGATGCTAAAGCGGCCCTCTGATTGGTTCATAACTCTTCAAGACTGAACTTAAGACGGTCTTGAATATAAGAACTGACTATGAATATTGGCCTGTGACTACAATGCGTACGCACATGCGTATTGCATAGAAGCATGTGGCGCATGCGCAGAATGAATAACTTTAATACATGCTTCTTCCATTTTACATAAGAGAAATCTAGGCAGTTATCAGTCTAGCAGTGTATAGAAGTCTGTGGTGAGGAATCAAGAAAGAGAGAAATATAAAGAAGAGAAAATAGAAGACAAAAGATACAACAGGTACGGGAATGTGTTGAAATACAATAAGATACCATAAAATGGTAATTATATAGAATACGGGCCTCACCTCTGATTTTTATCTAATTAGACTCATTCGACGAGTTTTCACTCAAAATGAAAGAATTCGGAAGAAATTTGTGGCGCTCGACCTTGTGAACCAAGATATTAAGCGTTAAAGTTCGAAATTTTAGAGGTTAAGATATCTGTCACTGCTTTAAAAATAACAAATTACTGCTTTAGGAACACAAAAACACTGCTTTAAAAATACAAATTCACTGCTTTAAAAAACAATTCACTGCTTTAAAACAATAGTGGAGTCCCCCCGCAGGGAGGGCGGAATCCACTGTATCCACGCATACACTTTTACAACGTACATATAACATGCGTGGATGCAATAAGTTCCGCCCCTCCTGCAGGGAGATTCCACTATTGTTTTTAAAGCAGCGAATTGTTATTTTTACAGCAACAGTCATAGACTTATAAGATAGACGGAGCGTTCATACGAAAGAAGCTGAAGACTTGATAGAAAGAGAGAGAAATAGTCGCGGAGTAGTTTTCTTCTTTTCTAGTAGTGAATTGATTGGTCGTCGCGGCAGGTCGGGGAGTAGCCAAGAGCAACGAAGATAGATATCCGAGAGTATTCGCCCTGGTAAGTATGCGGCAGCGCCAACTACTGAGGAAATGCAAAACTACTGAGATGGGTTAGATTCAAAACTAGTACCATGGAGAGAATGGAAGAAAATAAGTTTTTAATTAGTTTGTTTGATATTGTTAATTACGTAGGAGCAGGTCAGCGATGCTATGTAGAAGGCGAACAAGTCCTGAATGCAAAACATATAATGTTTTGTGGAATTACCCACGAGTCAATGACTAAAACTGAAATTTTAGGATTGTGTTTGCAATCGTCATGTCTTTCGGGAACTCCTCATGAGGTAGTAATCAAGATAAATAAAAGTGATGATGCTGCAAAAAATGAAGTCACCATTAACTGCATTTGTTCATGCAAAGCAGGAATTTCAATAATAGTTGTAAATAACACGAATCATCTGCTGTCTCCTGTAAATACTTAAATTCTTGACTTTTTGTAGCTTAGGAACATGGCAAAAGTTTTTAATGGGTCAGAGAGCCATTTTAATTCACTATTGCATCTAATAGATATAGTTTTATAACGTATGTACATATATATATAGAGAAAAATTTAGACAATACAGTGTCGAAGTGCAATAAAAAACTATTATTATGGTGTAAGTATTCTTATTTGTGTGAATATTTAATATCGGACTTAACCTAACCTAATCTAATCTTTCTACCTTTTGCATCAACTGTCATCAGCTTATTGGTCAAGAGCACTTATATTGAATTCAAATGGCCGTGGTTACCTAACCCAACCGTCGCAATGTCGCATCTCTGTTTTCTAGGCCTCTAATCTAACCCATCTCAGTAGTTTTGCATTTCCTCAGTAGTTGGCGCTGCCGCATACTTACCAGGGCGAATTAAGTTGACTGAGAATGATAACAAGAGCTTCGACGGATTGCAGCGGATTATTGTACATACATTAATTTACAAATTAAAAGATGCAATTTTATAATGGTGCGGTTTTGTTGCATTTGCAAGTCAGAACATGGTATTCGATGAGATGTTTCTTTCCAACTCCTGCTCTTG
>NW_017278747.1:230405-258638 GCF_001594065.2 Cyphomyrmex costatus | reverse complement strand
TTTTTAATACTTTCTATTATACGTGCCTTATTATTCTTATATAAAAATTTTATACATATACAAATTACATTAAAGTTTATTACATATTTCTAAGTGTGTATGTAATATATAAGCGTGTATATATAATAATTAATTAAATGGTTATTATAATTATGAATCTTTATTTTCTCATACAAAACAGTAAAAATTGTACACCTCTGAGTAGGTCATTTAATACTTCTATAGAATTTTACACACTCGAATTTATAACCTCTCAGCACACAAACCAAAAGTTGTGACATTACGCAATACGCTCAAGCTGATTGATCCCCCACCGCTCACTGTGAAAGAGAGAAACACAACTATGTCTGGAGTAGAGTAGAGTCCTAGATATCAGAGAAGCGCAACCGATGTTCCGCGTCCTGATTAGCTGACTGTCAGCCAATCATGATATTCATTCAGTGGTATTAAAAATGGCTGACTAATAGACGATTGGTGGATTTCATATTTCGTCTGCAAACGACGCCATTTTTAATAATTTTCTTAGTAATTTTGCGATACTGACTTAAGCCGGTTGCGCTTCTCTGATATCTAGGACTCTAGAGTAGAGCTGTCCTTCAATGTTGTCTTCAACTTCTCACGTATGAACGCTCCGTCTATCTTATAAGTCTATGGTACAATCATAGAGGGACTGAGGGAGCGGAACATATTGTATCCACGCATATTACTTCTACGTTAAAAGTGTAAAGCGAGGAGCACAGACTTTTGCATAACGCATAAAGCATGTGCATAAAGAATTTGATTGGTCCATTGACTCATGCATAAGAAAATGGGCCAATGAAATTCCTTATGCACATGCTTTATGCGTTATGCAAACGTCTGTGCTCCCCGCTTAAAGATCTCTTTGTAGCCTGATCTCTTTGTAATCAAACAAAGAATTGAATTTGATAAGGTTAAAGGTTTCCCAGTGCCAAGGGTTGCTCTTTCAATTCCTTATTCTTTCTTTCGATCCCCTCTCTCAGAATATATAGCTATACGCATGCGCGAAACGAGAGAGAACGAAAAGGCCCAAATGAGTGCGTTCTTTTCTAGATAGGATTACCCCCACTCCTACAATGAGTACTCTAGTACTACTATCTCTATGGTTCTGCCCCCCCTGTGGGGGGGGGCTCCACTATTGTTTTAAATTAAATTGTTTATTAAAGCAGTAAATTTGTATTTTTAAAGCAGTGTTTTTGTGTTTCTAAAGCAGTAATTTGTTATTTTTAAAGTAGTGACAGATATCTTAACCTCTAAAATCTCGAACTTTAACGCTTAATATTTCGGTTCACGAGGTCGAGCGCCACAAATTTCTTCCGGATTCTTTCATTTTGAGTGAAAACGCGTCGAATGAGCCTAATTAGATCAAAATCGGAGGTGAGGCCCGTATTCTATATAATTACCAAAATTTCAAAGGAATGCAACAAGCATAAAATAAGGAAAGAGAAGGAAGTAGAGAATAAAATGAAAAAATCAGGGAAAGAAACAGATAATAGTAAGCGCAAGCAGAATTTATGTTCTTATAGAATCGTCCCACCTTAACAATATATAATTACAGTTATTGAAGTCGTAAAAAAGCGCTTACCTGAATCATTGGGTGTATAGGCACTGGCATCGGGTGCACTAAATAGACAGATGGTTGTTGACTCTTAGCCGGCATATGATTCTGCGTGACAACCCACTGATGAACCATATTGCTCGTCTTCAGATGACCGTTGATCACCATCTCGTCGGTAGAATTCGCTCGCAGACAGCCACATAACTTCGGTGTCAAGGTCAGGCAGCTATAACTGGATACTAATAGTTCAGCCACGCTAGCCACCAATAGGCCAATGCTTGCTAACAAACCCGCCAAGCCGTTATCGATTTCCATTACATCGCTACCATCATCCTGAAATATACATTGATATTTTTAATTCACAATAATATTTATAATTATCTATAATAATGATTAGTTTAATTTAATAATTACCATTAAATATAAAGGTATATTTTAAAGATCCGAAATAACTTTTAACTGTATATTTATTTATCAAATACTATATCTTAATATACACCTTTAATTAATACTTTAATATGCAAAATAATAAGAATTGATTTATTATAAAAAAAATTAATAAAGTGTGGTGTTTTTTTTTTCAAAATGTCACATATTTGAACATAGAAATTAATCGAGAAATCATTATGAACATTGTACCGAAAAGCTGAGAAATGACACGTCCGGTGTCCTTTGTGAATCCCTGACGACCGCCGTTAATGCTGTTATAGTGGCCATGTTTGAAAGGGCAAGTGCGATTAAACTGGACGCAAGATGAGCGGACGAAAATGCAAAATTTGTTTTAGTGGACGAGGCCGCTAATGTTGCAACCACTCCAAGTGCACCGGCAACTAGGGCGGCTGCACCTGCCCAGAGTCCTGCACCAGATCCGCCCAAAGAAGCACCGTGGACGAGCACCAAGATACCAAAGACGACTAAGACAATACCTAATGGCAAAATTATATCATTCAATTATCGTCTTCTTCATGCACTTTTGAGAAATTAATTAAGGTACGGTTTATAATATAATATGTATATGTATGTATAACAATAATATAAAACTATAACAAAATTTGTCAAACAATATCTAATCTTATTGGACCGTAATAGTTTTAAATTAAATACCGATGAGAATATGCCGTAACGGTCTAGAATCTACATACGTAGTATATAAATTCACATGAAATTATATTAGAAGCATCCAAGATCCAGCTTGACCGTTACAACATGTTCTCATCGGTATTTAGTTTAAAATTTGTCAAATTAAAATAACTATTGTACATTATTTCGTAAAAAAAATCGATATTAATAACACAGGACCATAAAAAAAAATTGATGAAAGGTTCATTTGACCAGACCAAGTTTTTTGTACGTTTTTGGGGTCGCTGAACACGAATCTGAAGTCCGTTTTCCTCCATCACGTCAGGAGTTTTTCCTAACCTCAAAAAACATGGCGGATTTCATGTGACCGGAAAACTTTTTTAAATAACGACGGATTTGCTTGAAACTTGGTATTTGGGGGTTTTTGGGGTTGCTGATTACGAATATGAAGTCAGATTTTCAAAATCCAAAATGGCGGATCCAATATGGCGGACGAGTTTTTTGAAAATTGTGCAATTTTCATGAAACTTGGTATTTGGGAGTTTTTGGGGTCGCTAATTACGAATATGAAGTCAGATTTTGAAAATAAATATCCAATATGAGATCGAGATGTCCTTTATTTAGTAATTAAGGAAAGCCCCCTATTATGAGATAGGCGCTTAACATGAGATAGCGGCGTTTCTGCTAAACCAATAAATGCTATCTGTTGATTCTATCATGAAATTATTGCTCTTGGATTGAAAACTATTTAGTGGAAAATTTATTGTTAGATTATATCTACAGTAATTGTAAAATAAAATTTTAGAGTTTGAATGTTTTCAAGTTTCATTGAGATAAGCCTTTAATCTTTGTTTATTATTTAATAAGTAATTATTTGGCAATAAATTCTTCATGTAGTAATAGAGTAAGATCGTACTGATAGAAAAATACGAAATATGTTGAATTGTTTAATTAAAGAAATTAGATTTGATAATCGTAAAATTGTAAGACGTGATACTCGTAATATGAGATACCCAGGATATTTCTAATATGAAATAATTTATACTTCTGTGCCCAAGTGAAAATCGATGTTTAAAGTATAAATGTTATTGTACAATAATAAAAAGAATAACCGGAATGAACATTGAGGGTCTGTTTCTGCAATACTTCATTCCAATTACTACTGTAGACAAATCCTGAATACAATGCATCACATGCTCAATTTACGCGCATAGGCTGTACTCGTTGATATGTTAGAAACATCAAATAAAGTTTTTTTAATTCTAATACTGATGTACTTTGTGCTTTATTATCGATTTCTCGGGATATCTCATACTAGGAGCACAATTTTTCGACTTTGCGATTTGTTCACCTTTTACATTTCTTTAATTAAAAAATAAAATAAAATTTAAATTAAATTTTACATAACACTATCTTAAAGCTTATTAAATTCTCTTCAAAATGACCTATTATTTTTTTTAATTCTACCAATAAACATTTAGTAATTACACAAAATGAACTCGGTATCTCATAATAGGGGCCTCTCCTATACCTATATTCATAGGACATCTCGATCTCATATTGGATATTTATTTTCAAAATCTGACTTCATATTCGTAATCAGCAACCCCAAAAACTCCCAAATACCAAGTTTCATGAAAATTGCACAATTTTCAAAAAACTCGTCCGCCATATTGGATCCGCCATTTTGGATTTTGAAAATCTGACTTCATATTCGTAATCAGCAACCCCAAAAACCCCCAAATACCAAGTTTCAAGCAAATCCGTCGTTATTTAAAAAAGTTTTCCGGTCACATGAAATCCGCCATGTTTTTTGAGGTTAGGAAAAACTCCTGACGTGATGGAGGAAAACGGACTTCAGATTCGTGTTCAGCAACCCCAAAAACGTACAAAAAACCTGGTCTGGTCAAATCTTAGAACATATATGTTCTAAGGGTCAAATGAACCTTTCATCAATTTTTTTTTGTGGTCCTGAGTAATATTAGCGTGATAATCAAAATAGAATTATCTCGGAAAGCTCTCTTGCCAAGACTTACCAAGCAGCAATTGTCCACAGGACGTAAACATCAGCATATTTGAGTCGTCCTTGGCTTTGGAAGCTGCCCGCAAATCTTGCTGATTCTTCGAGCGCTTTGAGAACTGATGCTGTTCCTGCAGCTGCTGCTTTTCTGGGATAAGGACATCTTTCGAGTATTTTGATTCTAGATAACTGTCTGGTTTCAGTTCCGAATTCACCGAATCCTTCGATTCTTTCGAACGACTCGAATTTTTACTTCTCACTGTGGAATCAAGCGCCATGGTCGCTGCGTCTTCCATAATTTTCCATCAAGCAAATCAATCGTACATCACTGATTTTTATAACAATGTCATGTTCTTCTGAATTGTTACTCTTGGTTAAAATAATTTTTATCATTGAGCGGTGCTATTTGCCCACAACGTTATTTAAAACTTAAAATGATGGTCCAAAATGCAGTAAGGCCTCAATTGCTGCGATTTAATCGTTTTTTAATTGATTTGAAAAATTTTCATGTGTTGTTTCGAGCACAGCCTTTTGTAAATCACAGCCTATTTTTACATATATGAATTATTTTTATTATATACATAGAGTGCTGCGATTTAAATCGATTAGAAATTGTTTTTATAGAATCTTATTAATTACATTTTATTCATATATATAGTCTCCTAAATTTATTCAACCTTATGGCTCCTGAATACCGGCGACGGCCATGTTGGAATTGTGACGTCATAGACGAGAAAAACACATTAATTTTTCTTGCGTCCCATTTTTTAATAAAGACAATTTGGATAAATTTAAGAGGCGAGATCGCACAAAAACACTTGTAAAAATTGCCGGAAACTGTCCTTTCCTCTTCTGATAATCAGTAAATGGTCGTAAAAGACACGTAAAGTGAGCCTATTTTCGGGCAGAATCACACAGTTTAACAGCTGATGAAACGAGTGAAATATACGCTTTTATGTATAAAATTTCACGATAACTGCAGTTTCCGGCAATTTTTAGGACTTTCACGAGTACGAGGGAAGTCACATTTTCACAAATAAACAAATATTGACGAAATGGCACGCAAGAAAAATTTTGTCGTCAAAACATCACTTTTTCACGCCTATTAGTTCAGACTTTTACCATGGCGAGGCGCTATACACACACACAAGCATGAACCCATGTCTGTGTGCTCCCCTTCTACCCAAAAATGAGCACACGGACATGAGCTTGCAATTGTGTGTATAACCAGTAACGTACTACCAGTTTTGCTAGCCACCGACTAATTCGGTGTCGCTACCCATCAACACGGAGTTCTTGGCTGAGTATTCAGGAGCCTTATGTATCTTAGCATATATAGCGATATATTTATTTTATATACAGACAAAAATAAAGAAAAATTTAATTATTATAGATGTAGATTATTATCGTTGATAAATGTGCCTTGTATTTTTTAAATATTTTTGAAAATCATGTAAAATCATAAAATATTAACAAAGCATTTTATCTCATTTAGATTGTATTATATACTTTTGTACATGTTATACAAGTTGATAATTGTTGGATTAGTACGCATATATTACAATTACGTCAAACCCGAAGTAAATTGTTGAACGTTGTAATCGCTGATAAGACTGGCAACATACTCAGGATCCGAATTATCTGAAAATAAAACAAAAATAACGTTAAATGAAACAAACAATGAGACAAATATAATATAACATCACAAAGAAATGTCACATCATTTTATGATATATACATAATGTTTACTTAATTTAACCACTTGAAATTTCTTATCATTTCTAAAACTGTAAAACTTTTGCTGAAGTTTTCTCATAAAATTCTTTTTTTTCAGAATTATACAGGTGTAGCTTAAAATGTTTATTTTAACACTCTACGTATGTATACGCATGCATATGCAATATAATGTGATATTATT
The DNA here is from genome assembly GCF_001594065.2 of Cyphomyrmex costatus. Lineage (NCBI taxonomy): Eukaryota > Metazoa > Arthropoda > Insecta > Hymenoptera > Formicidae > Cyphomyrmex > Cyphomyrmex costatus. Next base: position 252,044 of record NW_017278747.1, on the reverse strand, counting down.
GCGTATTATGTGATAAGAAACAAATGAAAATGAAAAGAAATACAATAAATAACATAAGAATATCTCTAATAATTAGTAATCCTTCAAAATATACAATACATAACAAATTTAAATTTTAAATAATGATATGTATAATAATTAAAGTAATCGATGTTATGTTAAATTGTGTATATACGTATATAAGTATATCTATCTCAATTTCAATTATATTAAAATGTAATTAATTTATAGCGAATAAAATCTAGGGCAATTTCTGACAATTAATTTGGACCGATTTAACGGCACTGACTCTCATTAGCTTTTTTATTTATTTATGTTTGTATTTTAAGTTTTGAAAGTCCGTTTTAATTATTATTATTGCTTTTATTATCTAATTTATATTTTTGAAAAAAAGATGTTTGAGTTGAACGGATCTGTCAATCGTTAAAATTTAAGATATTGGGCTGACAATAATCTCCGTTGGATGAGAGATTGTCACACTCAATATCCCCAAAAACTAAATGTTTGGACTGGAATAATAGGTCATCGTATTGTAGGTCCGTTTTTTAACGAAGGGAATATAAATGCATACAATTACGTGCACTTACTAAGAACCGAAGTCGTGCCATGTATTCGAAACATTACAGGAAATGTTTTTAAAAATATTTGGTTTCAGCAGGGTGGAGTCCCAGCTCATTTTGCCATTAATGACTCGTAACTTTCTCAATGAAACATTTCCTAATAAATGGATTAGTAGAAGAGGTCAAATCGAGAGGCCACCTAGATCACCAGATCTAACCCCTTGACTATTTTTATTGGGGATATTTGAAGAGCAAAGTATACGAAACAAAACCGGCAACCATTAATGAAATACGAGCAAGAATATTAAACGTTTCAAATTCAATTTGACAGGAAATGCTAGAAAATGTACTGCAAAGTATCTACATCCGATTGGCACATTATCAAGCAGTAAACGGATAACAATTTGAACATTTAATTCATTAATTTTTTAATTATGTCTAACACACACACCCACGCACGCACGCACTCACACAAGGACTCACTTTGATCAAGCGTCTCGAAAAGGTGGATATCCGACCGTGCCACCTCCACGGGGTGCACCTTAGATAACGCGTCGGCGATACTTATTTTGAAGTTCGTAACTCAGGTAGATATCAAGCAAAAAGGGTTTGTAATCAATATTTCGCAAACGTCTTGACATCAGCTTTAAGAATATGTAATAGAAAATAGAAGTTTCCGTTTAAGATTTCAAAGTTGACCTTCACAGTGTCCTTCAAGGTCACATGAAAGTCATTTCAATATAACCATATAATAGATCACTTGATATACTAAAACTTTTGTATTAAACATTTGTTCCATAATCATTATTTTCCAAGATATTTGACCGTTACGGAACATAATCTAATTGAAAGGGTCTCGTAATTCAAAGTCATATTATGCGTAAACGGTTAAAATTACGAAAATTATGCACAGGATCTTCTGTGTAGATAATTTCATGTGCTTTATTTTTTATTAAACATTTTTTTTCTAAAATTGATATTTTCCGAGATATACGCAAAAAAGCGAAGTTTTGCAGTATTTTCAAAATGGCGACCAAAATATGGCCAAGTGTTAAATTTTATTATCAGATTCGTTTTCAGCAACCAAAAATACATGAAAAAATTTGCTGCCATTAATTTTCCAGGTCATGTAGTTCTTCTGAAAGTCTACCATCATTTTTTTCCGCTCGACTTTGTTCATTCTGGCAGCCATCTTGAATGTGCCATTTTGATTTTCCGAAAAGGCCACATTTTTTCTTAAAGTAGACATCTCAACAATTTAAGCTCAAAATTTGTAAGCCCCTCTGAATTTTGAACAGGAGAGATGGGATTTTGATATAGAATGCCCCGTACTTATTTTAAAATATTAAAACAATTTTGCTATAAATTTTATTTGTTTACTTTTATACATATGTATAAAAATCTAATTTATGAAAAATATTATATTTTTATTCATAACAGGACTATTTTGAACTTTTTTCTATTCAATGAGAATAGGTGAGAATGAGTGACATACGACAGATTATTATTTCAAATTTATATGAGATTTATTTGTACATATGGAGAAAGGCATCAATCGATATATAAATGAAACAATTTGCAATCTCAAAATAATTATTATAATCGTATAAATAGTTAAACTAGAATTTCCAATTTTATGATGCTATCATCAGATTCATTTGTAGAATATTATAACTTTCAAATTAATTACACTCTTTAAATTCATTTATAAGATTAGTTAAATATAGAACTTTAAATTTGAAATTAGAAAAACAGAACGACTCTCACTTATTACAAATTACGTATTTCGCTAATTGTTAAAAAAATCATTAAATTTAGAGAGTATAAAATATATATTATATCTCTCTCTCTCTAGGATTCTAATAATAATAAATACAAAATTCTTGAAAAAGTAGCAGAATCATAAATATTTAATTTACAATATATACATAAATTTTCCAAAATCTATTATGCAAATAAAATATATGAAAAATATTTAAAAAATTTAAACTGATTACACACGTACATTCTAATTATTTCAGTATATTCTATAGATTTCAATATATATTTACTTATTTCCATAAATTGAAAACATCGATACATGAGTAATGTAAATTGAGAAATTATACATGTATATAATCGTAAACGCTGATTATATTTAAAATAGTGAACATTCTAGCCTCGAGTCTTCCACTTCTCGCACTCGTGAATAAACATACGTAACGGACCGTTCTTAAGGCTGCGAGGCATTTCTCGAAGCGTTTCGAGGGCTTGACGGAGATCATTATTACATTCACCGGAACGCTCTGGTCAACGCTCCGCGGAATCTTTACACTTCGCAATGCTTTTCAGTTCTGTTTTCCGCTTTCTATAAGACCAGAAAGAGCGTTTACTTCTTTTTGCAAATCAAACAGAGATTTATACTGATATCTCGAAAAGAGTTCCTGCATTCTACGTCGCGCCATTTAAATTACACCTAACTAAACAGTTTGAAAATAGTAAATCTCTTGAAAAATATGTCTTATCGAATGAAAGCTGCTTTTGATTTCGAAAAGAATCTTGATGAACAGCATATCTTGATAACAGCATTTTGTTCGAAATATAGAATCATGTCTGAAATTTAGAGGTTATTTCCATTTTTCAGAATAAAAATATATAATATATAATTATTTTTAATTTACAAATAAAAATATAAAAATGAGATCATTAAAAAGTAAATACTTTGCTAAAATATTCTGTGTATATGTGATAATCTGACACTTAATATATTATTATATTCAAAATTTTTAAAACATGATCTGCTATGAGAGATGAGTATAAATATGTATAAAATAATACCTTGTAAAAATATACGCTTTTTGGACATTTCGTAATATCACATTTTTACATATATACAAAACAATAAAGGAAAGTGATTAATTGTCGAACCGTTTCTGTAAATATGTTATAGTTTCTTCTTTACATCAATATATAGTACAGTGCAGATGTGAACAAATTCTTGCAACTGTTAAATCATCAATTATTGTGCATTTATTTGCTTATCGATACAGAAATGTAAAAAAAATGAAAAATACAAAATAAAATAAAATATAAGCTGTAATATAAAGATGAAGTAATTTTTGCAAGCGAAACTCACCGATTCAAATTCTCGCTCACATATAAATTACAATTGTAATTTGTACAATTGTGTAACTATCTTTTGCAATTTATATGATTATAATATCAGAAAGTACATAAATACAGCTAAACGCACGTGTGTGTGTGCGTGCGTGCGTGCGTGCGTGCGTGCGTGCGTGCGTGCGTGCGTGCGTGCATGTGGATGCGTGCGTGTGTGCAAGAATCTTTGTTATACATTCATATTTTTCGGTTAAAGGTCCGCCATTTACAAGAGCGGCCGCGAATGAACACACACACACACACACACATATTATAAAATAAATGTTATTAGTATAATACAAATTTATATTTCAAAATATCTACACACACACACACACACACACACACACACACACACACACACACACATATATATATCAATATGTTACCATTCTCATTTTTTTCGACTTACATGATTCAGGCATCACACCGATCGAAAATATGAAATATCTCGTGAAATATTCTTATGAGCAAATTTTTTTAATGATTTTCAAACATTTAACAATAGTCGCAAGTCGCGAATCTAAGACTGATCTGTTGAGCGTTCGATCAGCAACTGGAGGCATACGTCGAAAAGTATATACAGGTAGATTACAGGTATGCTGCTCCTATGTGCTCACTTCGACGTCTTTCCATTTCTTTCTCTTTCTCCCCTCTATTTCTCTGGCTCTGAACTTCCTTCTCTCGCTCTTACTTGCCTGCTCTTTCTCTTTCTACCTTCCTTTCCGCGCCGCGGTACGTTGGAATTTGCAGAATTGATCGCGAGAGATCGAACGCATACCTCTCTTCGTCAGTGAAAAATGTATTAATTTTATAGGTACAACCGTATACAAGTTACACAATTATAACGTATTCAGGTTTAGAACAGAAATTAATGGCATTTTTGCTCAGTACTTTTTTACAGAATTAAAATTGTTCAGCAACTTGCAGTTCTTTTTATTAGATAAAACAATAATTGGCCGTTGCTATTGATAGTATAATTGAAAATTTTTTGGTGTTATATACAAAAAAAATAATTAAACAATGATAAAAGGGCAAATTTAGAGTCAAATAAATAATGAACAAGTTATATGACATAAACATTAATTAATTTAACTAGTAATTAGGCTGTAACGTTATAAAGTATTTAAGAACTACTTAAAACTACGTTAAATCTACTTAAAAATTATTGTATGTTACTAGTTTCGGCTCTTGAATTGAGCCTTTTTCAGATATCGAAATATCATAGACGTAGATATATATGTAAATCATTGAAATAATAAAAATGAACATTTCGATATCGACCTCTCAATTTTCTATGTATATGTAAAACATGACATCGTTGGTACACGGTTGAAAAATCATATGCAAACCAATATCTTTGTAAATCAACGAAATTATACACAAAATTAAATAGAAAATTGAACCGATTTAACGTAGTTTTAAGTAGTTCTTAAGTACTCTATAATGTTAAAGCCTAATTACTAGTTAAATTAATTAATGTTTATGTCATATAACTTGTTCATTATTTATTTGACTCTAAATTTGCCCTTTTATTATTGTTTAATTATTTTTACATAAAGAGTCCTTTATCTTACAATTTTATTTCATACAGAAAAAAATGAAACACGCAGAATGAAATTTTGGTTTTATTTTTGGGATGAATTAAATGGAATGATTTAAATGATGGAAAGATTTATCTTTGTACATTTGTTAAGTTTGAACGAATTTAAAGTGTAAATTATATCGAAATGTTCGCGGTTTTAGAAGTTTGAAATTAATTAAACATAACATCTCATTTAAAAATTATTTAAAGATCAAGTGGTTGAATTCAAAATAAAATTAAGAAGAAGGAGCATATACCACACGCTGGTTAAAAGTAACGAAAATCTCGTATATTTAATACAACTAAAATTACATAATTATAAACGTTTCGGTCATTAATGTGACCATCTTCAGTATATAAAAAAAAAAACTTATAATTTAATTCCCCTACATCTCATTTACTTTTACATAGTTTTGACTCCTTTTTTTATTATAAATGATAAGTTAATATAAATTTAGATTTCGTTATTATTATAAATATATCATCGAACTTATTTCAACAGCGATTATATTAGCATATAATTAAACTATATAATGTTCTAAATAATGAACTAATTTAAGTTATTAAAAAGGGCACTTTTGCTTCCGGGCGAGTAAAGGCTTGCATGTTTGATTTTACTCTCTATTTTGGAATCGTCTCTGTTTTATTTCTGCCTCTAGCGGGGGCACTTCTTGCAGATTCTAGCTAGAGATCCTATAACTAGAGTTTGGCGAAAGCGGACCAAAAATGACGGATAGAAAGTGATAACAGATATTGCTGTCTTTCTCGTATGAACGCATGCGCAGAAACTGTTAGAAAGTTCGTGACAGCTGATGACGATAGATACAATGTAATACGGCGTTGCTGATATAGGGTAGATATAAATATTTTTTATTAAAAATAAATAAAAATGGGCAGATGTTCGATTCCATTTTGTAACAATTCGTCTGAGGTTACATATTTAAAGTCCTTCCACGGAATATAGTCGAGACTAATGGGTTAGAAATATGAAGATTGAAAATTGAACACCTACAGATAATACACGTTTATATGAGGTGAGATTAAAATCTTATTTATAAATTGGAAATTATAAAGAAATTTTTTCTACTGATTGGGGAAAACAACAGTAGGAAGTTAATATAATATAGTTAAATCTCTCTTCAATTAAAAGTTCATTTTTCCATTGATATGTGGGAAAAACGAATTAATAGAAAACCGAAATTAAAACCAAACGCTGTGCCTACTATTTTTGACCACTGGATAACCGAAAAAATAATTTCCAAAAAAAGGAAGACATAAATATCTTTTCATTATAAAAATATTATTATTTTGATTATTGTATTGGTTATTATATTAACAAATTCATATGTATTATTATGTATTTAATTGTTCTATTATGTAATGGTTTTCTTCTTCTTTTCATTAAAATAGTTACCAATGGAATTTTCAATCAAAAACAAAGAATTATTATCAGTGACCGTCATTTAAAATGAGCAAAATAAATTATTTTTGACATCTGTTATTTTAAATAAACAGCAGTCATATCTTCAATACTATTTACTCAAAATAAACAAGAAGTTGAAGTTACCTTCAACATCTTTTATTCAAAGTAAACCACAACCATCTCCAATATTATCTATTCAAAATAAGCGAGAATTATCAGCAACATCTTTATTACAAAAAATACTATTTGTGACTGATCAAACAAAATATCAAAATAAGAAATTGATAAAGTAAATATAATCGAATTTGAACTACTCTATTTCAAGCATTTAAAATATGTGAAGCTTTCTTCATAATATTTTTTTAGACTTAGATATTGTTATTTAATATTTATAGAAAGTTTGAACTTGAGATATTTTGAAGTTACTTGAAATTTGTGTCTCATACAACACTAAATACTTCGAAATTATTCGGAATATACAATATGTATATAGAATATTTGAGATATATTATTACAAAATATGACACAAAAACAGAATGATGCAAAGCCAATTTATTTTTGTAAATAATATAATATATTATTATAAGAGTTTCCATAAATACTGAAAATGATTGAAAAAATGCAGAAGATGATTGCAAACCGAGATAAAAGTTTATATAAATTAAGAAAAAAGTTGCAATGGCATAATACTAGAAAAAATAAATACAAGGAAGCATTGCAGATGCTGTTTAATGAAAATCAAATTGAACATCTTTTTTCCAATAACAAAAAGATATTTAAATGATCGAATAACACCATCCAACAAGCTCTTCGGTTGAAATTTTCTTGTGTTTCTGAATATGACGAAATTCGTAAACAAAAAATATCACTTCCAAGTCTGCGGACATTGCGACAAAGGTTAGAAAATTTTAAATTTTCAAGTGATATTTTTGAAGAACTCTTCGATTTTTTAAAATTGAGTAACCAAAGTACCAAAGTTCAATGATATAGATAGAGACTGTAGATTAGTATATGATAAAACGAGCATAGTATCAAAACGTATTTTTGCTTTGTTAAATACTAATTTAGGTGATATTACATTTTTAAATGATTGAAGTACAGCTACACATGCTACACGTGCTATAGTACTCATGCTTGTTGGTACTGCTAGTCGTTGGAAGCATATCGTAGGTTATTATTTTACAGGAGATTCCGTTAGTAGTACTGAGTACAGCTTTAAAAGATATTGCATTTCAGGTTATACAAAAAGTTGAAAAAATCGGTTTGCATGTAAATTATATAATGTCAGATATAAGTCCAAGTAATGTAAGAGTCTGGAAAACTTATGAAATAAATGTTGGATGTCATTCTGAAATTATTAATTGTATACCAGATCCTTGTAATTCTTGCCGATTTTTATATTTCTTTGCAGATGTGCCGCACATATTAAAAAATTTGAAACAAGCTTTAATAAATAACGCATTTTTTGTTATACCAGATAAATTTGTATTAAAATATAAACTATCATCACAGATAGTCGAAATAAAATATTTTGATAAATTAATTGAAATTCAAAATGAATTACAATTTTTATTAACACCGAAGTTGACTACTAGTGATATAAAAAAATACAGATAATTGTACTAAAATGCATGTTAATAAAGCGAAAAATGTTTTTCTACTGATGTTAGTAGTTCACTCAAATTTTTAGCAGATAAAAACAAAAAAGTTTAATATTATACTACGACATGATTTATCGAAAAAATTGCAAAATGGTTTTTCTTGATGACATCCAGATGCTTGATTTTGGCATTTAGTAAAAAAAAAATCAAAACATTTATAATGATAATATTCTTTTTCTTTACGAAATGATCGACTTTTTTAATAATATGTAGAATGGTAAAAACAATGTATTTAAACCAATGCAAAGAGGTTTTAGATATAATTTCAACCGTCTGTCATAAAAATTGTACATTATCTACTAAATAAACATAAATTACAATTTGTTTCTACTGCTCGTTTCACGCAGGATTGTATTGAAAATTTGTTTTCACAGATTCGACAAAAAAATGTAATATCTGATTGTGTATACAATTTAAAAATAATTTAAAAAGTAAAAGTGCATAAAAAGGGAGGCCGCGTTATGTATGACTTTGACCTTGACACATGTTATCAAAGTCATGACCCTGAGTGACCTCCAACAAGTTTTAGCCGTCGCTCGTCCTTCGTTAAAAAGTTATTAACAATCATAGTTTTAAAATCATAGTTTTAAAAAGGAGTTACCGACGGAATTCATTTCGTATTTCTCATGCATTTCGTTTTCATTATACAGAATGAAAATTTCTTCTCCGAAATAACAGGAAAAACACAAACAAATGCAGAAAAGTACAAATCGGTATGAGAATCCTCCCAAAATTGTAAATTACAGTTTTCTGTTATGTACGTTTTCTTTCTTCACATATACATATGTATAGTGGAAAGTATGCCTCGGAGGTGCCAGTCTATTATAGACGCAGCTGGTGACTGGACTCCTTATTAATATAATTGCATTTTGGCTACAATCCTACTGAATACAATCAATATAAATTTAAGGCTAATAAGCCATTTTTCTTTGAGATAGGCCTGCCACGATCTCACTAGACAGACTGTATTTACTTTATTTTCAATTTACTTTGATATTTTACCTTGATATTTTATTTATTTATTTATTTTAATATTTAAAGTTACAGTACATAATTTACAGTACAATTTTTTTATGTTTGAAAGAACCATATGCGTATATGGTTATTATTTCTAACATAATAATAATGATCATAAAAATAAAGCTCCTAACCATGTATTTTACCATGCAATTACAGTTACAAATATCAAACACTTTTCTATCAAAATATATAAAATTTTCATCTTTTTACATAATATAAATCGTATATCTTTATACATATGTATATCAATAGCTACTGTACGTACAGAAAAAAAATTAACGACGTATAATGCAAAATCATGAAAAATAATAAAAGAGATATAAATAAAATTATTAATTTTTGTAATTATATTTTATTGTGTTTTAAATTTAGAATTAAATATGTTGACGTTTTAATATTATTTGAAATGTAATTTTACTTTTGACTCTTACTTCGCCCTTTTAAATTTGTATTGATTATTTCTATGTAATTAATTATTTACAAATTTTTAATATGTTATTTAAATATATATATTGAATGATGATGTTATTTAACTTATTATTAAGATCCAAGATGCAATGAGCATCAAAATTGTTAGTCAATTTAATTCGTGATAGTACTGCGATAGTTTATTAGTTTGCGTTGTAAGTCTGAAAAAATTTTGACACGCATCTCGAGATCTACATACGTAGTATATAAATTCACACGAAAATTATATTAGAAGCATTCAAGTTCCAGTTGGACCGTAAATGGCTTATTCTCATCGGTATTTAGTTTGAAACTCTCATGATCCAAATAAGATTTGATATTGTTTGTTTACGTCGCCTGAAAATAGACGTTGGTTCCTACTTATATGATTATTGCGAAGAATATTGCTAAGGCCTCGGTAGTCTAATTGGCTAGAACACTTGCGCGTAAAACAAGCGATCTAGGTTCGACTCCTGGCCGAGGTAATATTTTTCGCAATGTAATTAAATTATTTACAAATTTTTAATATATCATTCATAGATTTTTATGTCATTCAACATATTATTAAGATCCAAGATGCAATGAGCATCAAAATTGTTAGATTGTTAGTCAATTTAACTCGTGATAGTACTGCGGTAGTTTATTAGATTGCAAATCTAAAAAAAATTTCGGCGCGCATTTAGGGATCTACATACGTAGTATTCTAGTATTGTATATGTATATTATAAATTAACACAAAAATTATATTGGAAGCATTCAAGACTCTGCTAAATAGCTTATTCTCATCGGTATTTAGCTTGAAACTCTCACGATCCAAATAAGATTTGAAATTATTTTTTACCGAGATTCTTTTTCATAAATAATATTTCACAAATAAATCACGTACATCTCCTAGATACATCACATATAATACATTTTTACAATACATTAAGCGTCACTCTTATGTAAGTCGCTTTTATGTAATAATAATATATCTTTTTAAGGGGATTCTAAAGCAACGGAAATGACAAACAATTATAGTGAAAAAAATTGCGGCGATAATCGGCAAACCTTCTGGTATATTGAAGAAAATACCCGTGAAAGACTCAAAAGCGTAATTACAGTGAACCATTTTCTCCGAATTGGCTTTATAGATCATGAAATTTTTTTACACGATGAAAGTACACATCAAAATGATATGGGTAACGCTAAATTTGATAAGAAAATTGGAGGAAAAAAATGAAAAATTCACTTATTTTAGCTCTTACAGCTGTGATTTAAGGTTATAATTTACTTATTGTAGAAATTCTGTAGGTTGTACATACTAGAGACCCTATAATAAGAGTCTGGCCATCACGTATATTTTATCTATACTCGATTTGAAGCATCGCAATTGGTCCGCCATTTTTTCTCTAATGACGTAATAATATCACGTGATACATCGCAGTATTTCATGGCTGTGACTTATTTCTTAACCTGAACAGTTGTCAACTTTAACGATTTTACGTCATATAGCCCAAAGGTTAGGGCTGAAGACGGTATATTTTTCCTTCATCCGAACGTCTCTTCTAAGAAAAAAAAACTTTTAACGATTAATATTTTGGTTCGCAGAGATAAACGTCACTTTTTGTGTGTATTTTTATCAAAACTCTACGTGCAATAAGAATCGCGCTTATAAAAATTATTTAATTGACAAGTTTTTAAATATTTTAAGCAACAGTCATATTTTGTTGTGTCATAATTTAGATAAAAAAATAGCTAGTAGATATGCAATTTACAGATTGCAGATAGCGAATAAAAAAAGAGTTATTAAACGCAAATATTATGACAGTAAGTCAATGGCAATGTATAGTGCAATAAAATAAAGCAAACTGTTAAATTCTATTTGTTCAATTTTTTCCTTGATTATCGAATGGTAAAATTTTCACTTTACACTTATTTTTTTATTACCATTTACGTATCATACATATACCGTATATTACATATTTACAAAATTCGTGTACAGATACATAAATATATAATGAAATTTGAATAAATAATACTCAAATATTATTTGAATCGATATGTTACATCAGTGTATCTGAGGTTAGTATGCTATGTTTTCGGTTTTGATGCTCTGCGCCGAATGCAGATTCAACCTTATACGCTTGCGCTGAAGCTATCCCCTCTTAGATTAGAAAAAAAATGGCGGACCAATCAAAACAATCCAAAATTAGATTTCTTATGGCCAGACTCTTATTACAGGGTCTCTAGTACATACCAAATGATACCCTCGCGCTAAGCGTATGACGTGCACAAATAATCCTAAGCTTGCGAAATCGTCATCTAAGATCTAACAAAAAAGATATTCCAAAATATTTGTTTCACGTGTAATCGTTTTGCTAGCACAGATAAACGATATAGTAAACAGCACAATTGTGTATCAAGTAAATTACAGTATGTATTGCAGTAGATGGCGTAAGAACTTGAGAAAAGTAACAGGCGAAAGAGAGATAGACATAAGTTATTTTTTCTCTCTTAAGGTGATGCTGGACCCGCCTGTATTATTGATAAAACAAGAGTTTTTGACGTTTTCGTTCCAGTCAAATCTCTTCGCAGTAGTTTCACAGAATAAAAATGCCTTCTCCACGATTAAAATATTCATGCTAATGTATCTGCCTCTGGTCTATATTGTGTCCAAAGTTGGAAAAAGTAAAAGATCACAGATTTCTTTATCCTTTTAATCAATATGGCGACCAACGCTGAAGATAAAAATGGATAAAGAAATCTGTAATTTCATACTTTTCATGAAAGTTGTTAATATTTAAAAGAATTATGTAATTTAGTAAAATTAAATGTAAATATAATATAAGAACACGAATTAGATTCTTAAATAATTGTCTGTTATTCATTTTAATTCTAATAATTTATAACATTGAAAATGACCCGATCGGAGTCGAAACGTCTGTCAATTTATAATTTTCTCATTGAATTATATTATTCGATAAATTTACTTGGCTCTTTGCCCTTCTTATATTTGTATTACTAGAATTAATTTTTATATTGCACGAGAGATTCAAGATAACAAATTTTGTTAGACAGTCGACATTCTCGAGTTTACTACTGAGGTTACAACAATAAATACAAGTACTTGAATTCGCTGATTTCAGCAAATAATTTTATAAAAACTAGCAATCTCCGGATATATCATTGTTCTGTAATTAACATTTTATACTTTAATATTTCTTTTTCAATTTTTGATATAGAAAAATATTATACTAATTAAAGTAGTTTTCGTTAACACGATGCAACAGAACACAATACAACGCAATAATATATTAGGTTTGTTCTGTTTAGCTCAACGTATGCAATGTTTCCATTGGAGGATTCAAAGGAAATATCACGGAAACAGCCAAATTAATAAATAAGTATTACCTTAAGCATAACTTCGCGAAGATGATCTTATTTAAAATAAGAAAAATTTAGGCAAGAACTTCTTCGCCAAGATCGTCTTAATTCGCGACTATGAAATCTACTACTATTGAGATGATCTTGATTGAATAAGGCGTTTTTCGCCAAGATGGTCTTAACCCTTTAAGGACCGGACGGACACTTTTTGAACGCCAACTTCAGCGCGATATTGGATAATGTTACGGCCAAGAAAAAAAATCTGCACCCAATGTTTCTTACGTAAAAAAGGCTGCTCTTTCAGATTCTGCAAACAGAATTGGTCCAAAACTCTTTCCAAAAAAGATACAGCTGTTTTTTTTCCAAAAAATCGCTAAATTTTTAAATATTTTTTTCATAAATCATCAATTTACACCCGGAAACTGCAACGCAGAGGACTCGGAAATGCAAAATATCGCGTTCAAAATGTTTCAGCTTCAAAATGATGCCTGCGATTTTTCAAAATTTCAAAATGGCGATTTAAAAATGGCGCCAAAAGTGCAAAATTTGTATATTATTTCATTTTTAGCCAATCGATTGAAGTTTCGAAATCGGCAATTGCTCAATAACTGCAAATTTATGTTTTTAGAGTCGCTGATTACAAATATGAGGTCAGATTTTCAAAATTCAAAATGGCGGATCCAATATGGCGGATGACATTTCTAAAATATTAACGGATTTTCTTAAAAATGGTCACTAAAGGGTTTTTGGGGTCGCTGATTGCAGATATGAACGTTTTTTGCCGTCAAAAAAATGGACGTTGCCCGACTCTTACCACCAGGAGGTAAACGTGTCGTTAAAAGTTATCTTCTTTTTTTATTATGTATAATTTGTTGTATTTTTTTTATTGTGTACAATTTTTTTATATTTTTCGTCTTTTTTCCATATTTTCCAAACGCATTTAGTTTTTAGAAACGAATCATGAGGTGAACCTGGCCATTATATCTGGTTTATAAACAAAAAACTACCGGAATAAAGGCGATAACCCTTTAATTTGTTTAGAATAGGGAATAAGAATAATTCTTTAATCATTTGTAGTATGACTCACACAATGTGATAATTTATCTATCTCTATCTTTGCATTCTTACACATTGTGTGAGTCATACTATAAATGATTAAAGAATTATTCTTATTCCCTATTCTAAACAAATTAAAGGGTTATCGCCTTTATTCCGGTAGTTTTTTGTTTATAAACCAGATATAATGGCCAGGTTCACCTCATGATTCGTTTCTAAAAACTAAATGCGTTTGGAAAATATGGAAAAAAGACGAAAAATATAAAAAAATTGTACACAATAAAAAAAATACAACAAATTATACATAATAAAAAAAGAAGATAACTTTTAACGACACGTTTACCTCCTGGTGGTAAGAGTCGGGCAACGTCCATTTTTTTGACGGCAAAAAACGTTCATATCTGCAATCAGCGATCCCAAAAATCCTTTAGTGACCATTTTTAAGAAAATCCGTTAATATTTTAGAAATGTCATCCGCCATATTGGATCCGCCATTTTGAATTTTGAAAATCTGACCTCATATTTGTAATCAGCGACTCTAAAAACATAAATTTGCAGTTATTGAGCAATTGCCGATTTCGAAACTTCAATCGATTGGCTAAAAATGAAATAATATACAAATTTTGCACTTTTGGCGCCATTTTTAAATCGCCATTTTGAAATTTTGAAAAATCGCAGGTATCATTTTGAAGCTGAAACATTTTGAACGCAATATTTTGCATTTCCGAGTCCTCTGCGTTGCAGTTTCCGGGTGTAAATTGACGATTTATGAAAAAAATATTTAAAAATTTCGCGATTTTTTGGAAAAAAAAAAAACAGCTGTATCTTTTTTGGAAAGAGTTTTGGACCAATTCTGTTTGCAGAATCTGAAAGAGCAGCCCTATTTTACGTAAGAAACATTGGGTGCAGATTTTTTTTCTTGGCCGTAACATTATCCAATATCGCGCTGAAGTTGGCGTTCAAAAAGTGTCCGTCCGGTCCTTAAAGGGTTAAGTGCTGATTTGAGCTCGGACTATGAATACGACCCATAGTCTCCTTTCAGCTCGATACACTTGATCCAACGATTCTCCAACTTTTTCAAACCGTCCGAATAATATGATATGTCCAACCCTTCAAAATAAGCCTTTGTTTCGGTGATGAGCTGCTCTCTGGTGGTGAATCTCTTTCCTCCGAATCATTTCTTTAGGTTTGGAAACAGGCAACAGTCGCAGGGGGCTAAATCTGGCGAATATGCTGAATGGAAAAGCAATTCGTAGCGGAATTCATTAAATTTGGCCATCAGTGCTGGGCATGTGTGAACCCGTGCATTGTCTTGATGGAAGAACAGTTTCTTTTTCGCCAAATGTGAACGTTTTTTCTTTAAAATGTTGTTGAAATGGTCCAATAAAGCTGCGTAGTAATCACCATTGATCGTTTGCTTCGATGGAAGGTAATCGATATAAATTATAATGCGTGCATCTTAAAAAAAACTGTGGCCATCACCTCTCCGGCCGACTTCACGGTCTTCGCCTTCATCGGAGCTGGTTCACCTGGTAAAGTTCATTGTTTTGACTGTTCCTTCGTCTCAGGTGTGAAGTAATGGATCCATATTTATCCACAGTAATAAATCGACGCAGAAATTAATCTCGATTTCGTTGAAACATCTCCAAACATTGTTTTGAAATCATCACACGGTCGCGCTTATGGTCCACAGTGAGCAAACGTGGCACCCATCTTGCTGATAGCTTTTTCATATCCAATTGTTCATGCAAAATTGAAATCACTATGCCATGTAGTATGCCTGTGGCCTCAACAAGCTCACGCACTTTCACTCGTCGATCAGTCAAAACAATATCGTGGACTTTATTGATTTCTGGCATAGCAGCCTTAATTGGACGTCCCGAATGAGGTACACCATATGTGGATGTACGACCACGTTTAAATTCATTCACCCAATTGTACACAGTCGCAAACGCTGGTGCAGATGTGCTATGAACATTATCCAACTCGGCTTTGATTTTTTACGGCGTTAAACCTATTATATGTAGATGTTTGAACACTGTACGAAACTCGTTCTTTTCCATTTTGCAAAAAATAGAAAGGTTGTTCGCTTTAATCATCTACAGAAATGAAACCTCTCGATGAATTTTGCTCAAAATTTGACAATAATCAACTGACAGATGCTACTTGTCAAAAAGTAATGACATGACACTGCAAGTGCCCTCTGACAGATTTTCTAAGAACTTATTGACTTGCCCTTGTAATTGCTACGAACGGTTCTATGCGCAATCAAGGACTGTGCTTTTATCATAATCAGTTTACTTTTATACGTAATCGTTTTAGAATGCGCAACTAGATGTCTACCTGTTACATAGAATCTTAGTATAATTGTAAAATCGGTTGCAAAGCTTTTGTACTTACCAAAATAACGACTTCTTTGCTCCAAAACAATTTCGCCTATGTAACAATTGTATTCTGTTAAGAAAGATATACCAATCTCATCCACAGTCCTTAAATTCGTCAGATAGGTGCTAAAAAGCACAATTAATTGTAAAACCAACAATTATTGCCAAAACTAATTCATAATCAGTGATTTGTTAAGCTTACCATTTTTTCCATTTAGCATTTATTCCGCTCGAATCATAAGGTAAAACCGATTTTAAATTACCGTTGTTACCCAGGATTAAAATGGGATTTTTGTTAGACTCGTTCACCGAGGTAATGACCTCGAGGTCCGTATAAACGACAGTCGCCTGTATGTCTTGTTTCATATCGATATGAACTAAGAATAATCTATAACAAAATATATATATATATATATAATGTTCGATTGATAATCACTGAGAATATTAGTGATTATTGTGTTTTAACACTAACAATATCTTTTTGCGAATTATTATTCTTCAATGGATATATTCTCACCTGTGATATAATCTATGATCTCTAGTAACCAACTTTAAACATCCACCACCATTGTAGGAGAATTGATCACAAAACTCGAAAGTATTGATATCGATAGTAGATAATTTGTCTTCAAACTTGACTAAGTTACCACACACTCGTATAATGTTCTTTTTATTTTCGTAAATACGTTCTATTTGATTTTCCTTCTTCTTACAAGTTTTGTTACTTTCATTATTTTCAACTTCAACATCTCCAGTAAGGATTCGTTGTGTTGATCGCGTAAATTGCAAATATGGCACAGGAATTGCCAATTGTAGTTGTTGCATACGTAAATTGTAAAATGCTTTTTTTTCTGGTGTGCTTTCGCCATTTATCGTGTATGGTTCAAAATGTTCCTAAACAAACGCGCATGTATGTATAAATTAATTTTGTATACCATATTTAAACAATTTAACAAAAGATTTAACATTTCAATTATTTAAATATCTTATTTTTTATTTAAATTTACCTCGCCATTATAATAATAGCAGATACCTGCACCTCGACAGAAAGAAGTTTTAAATGTGTCATTTTCAAAAATGGCTACGTGCACATATAAATAAGGAAATAACTGAGCCCAGAATAAATCTTCTAGAACTAGAAAAGTATTTGGACCAAAGTACTCATGTGTCCATCCAGGAGCGAAGATAGCGACTGAAAGCCCTTGTTTTCGTATCAAATTTAATGCCTTAAAAAATAAAAATATATTTTCTTATTAATGCTTTTGAGACTCACAGGAGTAATTTTTTCAAATATACCAAAAAGTTTACGGATTATCGCAATGTTTTTATTCATTGCTAATGGCAACGTTTCGTCAAACTCACCGTTCACAGATTCATGAATAAAAATGTATTTTATTATCTGAATTGATTTATTGCGAAAGATTATATATTATATATTGTATAAAGTAACGATAAATAAAAATATTTACATATGCTGAGTTGAAACCACCTCCACCTGGACAACCTCTTCCCCAAACATCTAATCCAACATAAATATCCTTAATATCGCGATCTAATTCCTTTGCAAGTAGACGACTATTGCTCAATCGCAATTCTGTCCAAGTATAATTCAAAAATATACCATCACAGCACAGGAAAAATTCTCTAAAACAGAAATAATAATTATTAAATCATATCGATAGAACTAAACTATTGACTTAAAGAATATTACTTGTTATTATCATTGAGTTCATTCTGCCAATTTAATTCACCCTTATTAGTCACACTATCATACCAGATAATTTCCGAATCTTCAATCTTATTGTGAATAGTTTCTGTTAGATATTTAATAAAGTAAATTAAATTATTAATATCTTTTAACTTAATTTTATTTTCAATATTCAAAAGCCAGCCCTCAAATTGATAACTTTTTGCAATCATTACTAGAGCATCTGCAAATTTTCTTGCATCTTTTTGCGATGCAAGAATTGTATCCCAGATATAATTGTTTCCTTCCGTAATAACAGTACCCAAAACTTTTACACCGTGATGATGAGCTGTAGTAATCCATCCATAAGGTGGGATAGTCACAAAATGGTGACTAAAATAAACAAATGTATCAACAATACTCCAGTGATAAAATACATAAGAATCATGAGAGGTAGAACCTTGTAAAAATCTGTAGATATAAAACAAATACAAATATGATTATATTAACTAAAAAAGTATATACATTACTTTAATTGAGATTATAACTAATACAAATACAAAGTCTATAACAGTCTAGCTTGGATCTTTTAATTGTATAAATTGTTTAAAATTTAATTGTTTAAAATATCTTACATATAAACTACCACGAATTAAATTAAATTAATAATTAACTAATATATGTAGTCTTCCAAATTACGTGCCAAACAATTGTCAGTCTTGAAATACAACTCTTATAATAATCTGAAAATAATAAATCTGAAAAATTATTCTTATTGCGAAAAATATTACCTTGGCCGGGAGTCAAATCCAGACACTTTGCTTTACGTGCAAGTGTCTTAGCCAATTAGACTATCAAGGTCTTAATTTTTTTTTCACAATAAGAATAATTTTCCAGATTTATTATTTTCAGATTATTATAAGAGTTGTATTTCAAGACTGACAATTGTTTGGCACGTAATTTGGAAGACTACATATATTAGTTAATTATTAATTTAATTTAATTTGTGATAGTACCATGATAATTTATATGTAAGCAATTAAAAGATCCAAGCTAGACTGTTATAGGCTTCGTATTTATATTAGTTATGTTCTTATATTAACAGTCTTTAGTATTGAATATTGTTTAATTGAGATATTTTGTAAAATTACCTGTCTTCAAGATAACCACCTTTCATATCATGACAGACTAATGTTCTAGGTTGTTCGGCTCTATCCACTCTTTCCAGCGAAACTTTCTGTTCAACAATATCTGAACCTCGATACACATAATCTACTGATTCTGTGATATATACCAATGGTAGTTCTATTAATCTATTGTCCAAAGTACTGTATAATTCTGCCAATGTATCAAAAGGCAATAATTCTTTTACTTCACTATTGCTTGCCATCTCAGTGGTATTTGATATGCTGTCACTGCATTTCATGTTGCTTGCATTTCAGTTTTCTGATAATAAACTATAACATATAATGATCCTTCCTGTGTAGCTATCACCGGACAGTATATATGATATGGTAATCTATTTTAGAAAAAAATAGTTCAAGGTTCCGATTAGGGATGGGCGATACAGCGCCGATGTTTTAAATATCAACATTTTTGGACTTTTTTCCCTATATTATATATATATCAATATTTAGTAATTATTTAGAATAACCCCCTTAAATCTTTATAAAAATATACTTATTCGACGTGTTTTCACACAAAACAAAAGAATCTGTAAGAAAAATGCGGCGATCAGCCTTGTAAACCAAGTTATTAAACATTAAAATTCGAGACTTTACAGGTTAGGATATCTGTCATCCCGACTCGATATAAGCGCTATGTGTACGTACTTTCCTTTCTGAAAAGGAATATGTATTTTAAATAACCTATCTCTGCTTCAAAATACATATTGGCTGCATCCAGAACATGAAGGAAGATATAAGGAGACTCCACTCGGTCTCGCCAGTCTACAAGACATGAACCCATTTTAGGTTTCGAGTTCCGTTTCCGATTCTCGACACTCGCAGCGCTCGTGAATTTAGTAGTGCTGCGCATAATGAGTGCGAGTAAGAGAAATGATCATTTCTCTTACTCGCACTCATCAGAATCGGAAACTGAACTCGAAACCTAAAATGGGTCCACTTTTATTTTACGGAGTGGAGTCTCCTTATATCTTACTTCCTGATCCAGAAGCACGATCGCTCACTGAGCACATCACTACTTTAAAAATATAAAAGTACTACATAAAATATCACTGCTTTAAAAACACGAAAGTAGTGTTTCAAAAATACAAATTCACTGCTCTAAATACACAAACTCTGCATTAGCAGTGAATTTGTATTTTTAAAAGGTACATTCGTGTTTTTAAAGCAGTGATATTTTGTGTTTTTGAAACACTACTTTTGTATTTTTAAGGAGGAACGCCAGAATGACGGGTTAAAAAAATAGATTTTTTTTTCATTTTTGTAATGCTTGGAGTCTTAAAAATATGTCCCTATAATATCATGTTGAAATTCCTAACGGAACAATAGTAAATATATGATGTGAAATTTTATCGTTTTATATAAACTAAAGCCAGTGGCACACGGTGCTTGTTTTCCTGCTGGATTGCTAGCTAGATCAGATTCTTGCCATTGGATTGGCTGCGATATTGGCACTTTCAGCACCGCAGCCAATACGGTGGCAAGATTCTAATCCAGCTAGCAATCCAGCAGGAAAACAAGCACCATGTGCCGTAGTTTTAATTGGTTGTAAAACAAACATGTTTTTCTCGAAACTCGAAACCATGATATAGGCCGGTATTCATAGTCAGTTCTTATATTCAAGACCGTCTTAAGTTCAGTCTTGAGTAGTGACCCTCTAATAAGAGTCTGGCCACCTTCTCCCCGGTTTGTGATTGGTCCGACATTTATCATCCATTCCCGCAAAATTCTTTAAATTTATAAATTGTAAAAATTAATAAATTCGTAAAAATTAAAGTAGAATCAATTACAATTTTTATTTTTATTATTATTTAACTTATATTAACATTATTAAATATTTTCTATAAAAACTTTTATGTAAAAAAAACGTTGCAATATGTCTTTCATAAAATAAAAACAACAATTAAGTAAATATTATAAATATATTGAAAATATAAAAATTAATATATTAAGAATATATAAAATTTATAAAAATATTACAAGATTAAGAAACTTTAATAAAAATTAAATTTAAATACAAATAATACAATTAATAATTTAAAATTCTTAACAAAAAATACTTAGGAAGCACCAATAGGGAATAAATAAAGTAGTATATTTATGCAGAAAGAAATATTTCATGTATATTTCA
>NW_017278747.1:229293-230118 GCF_001594065.2 Cyphomyrmex costatus | reverse complement strand
TGAGGCGAGACGAAACAGAAACAGAAACTATGAAGTTTGTAGAGCTACAATCAGCTACAACTTACAGCGCCACTAGAATGAGATAGCATGATTTTTTCTCTCTCGCACAATTTCCACGAAATGGCGGACTTCACGTGTCCAGACCATCGACATATAGAATGGACCGCTGATATCAATGGTGGAGGTAGAAAGACGGATAAAGTGAGAGGCAGAAGTAACATGATCGTTCTTTCTTTGTTTACTGAAGCCTGATTGGTTGTTGGATTAACAGCGACCAATAGTAATCAGTAGTTATCAGTAAAACAGAGAAAGAACGATCATGTTATTTTTGCCTCTCACTTTATCCGTCTTTCTACCCCCACCATTTCCATCAGCGGTCCATTCTATATGTCGATGGTCCAGACTCTTATTAGAGGGTCACTAGTCTTGAG
The DNA here is from genome assembly GCF_001594065.2 of Cyphomyrmex costatus. NCBI lineage: Eukaryota > Metazoa > Arthropoda > Insecta > Hymenoptera > Formicidae > Cyphomyrmex > Cyphomyrmex costatus. The sequence continues at coordinate 229,687 of NW_017278747.1, read as the reverse complement.
TAGAGTCCCTAGAAATACAGAGTCTGGCCACAGTATACAGGGTGGCTGAGAATAACCGCATAATATTTCATGGGTGTGTAGAACATACTATACTGAGTCGAAAAGTCCTGTATCATTTTACGATTGCAGTAATAGTTAACGAGATATTAATTTATAAAAATATTTAAATTCGCCCGGCCCACCGTCGAATGCAAGCGCGCGGCTGGATAGGACCGCCCAGCGAAACGCGCCGGGCGCGTTCGCCGTCGCTAGGCGTTGTTTATAACAAGCGTTGTTTATAACAAGCGGCAATAGTCGTCGCTAGACATGAGTCGCGTGCCTAGCGACGGCGAACGCAAACGCGCGCGGCGCGCTTTGCAGGGCGGTCCTATCCAGCCGCGCGCTTGCATTTGAC
>NW_017278747.1:223536-228476 GCF_001594065.2 Cyphomyrmex costatus | reverse complement strand
AACTCTCCCGATTTTATGTTGCCTAAAATGGAGTGCGCATGCGCGAAATAGGCGAAGTACTAGACTGTGCTCTTTCTCTTTTCATCCTTCTTTCGCTCTGTCAAAACGCACTAGATTAACCTAGATTTATTTGCGTCACACTCCAATGAATGCATTGAAGTGAGTAAGAACTATTGTAGGAGCATGTTGGAGAATGAGACACGAATAAATGTAAAATAATTAAGAAAAATATTAAATTATCTGAAAAATATATATTTATGTAGAGAAATATTATATAATTGTAAATTTGTAAATATATGCTATGTATATACATATTATCAGAAAGTTGATATAAAAAAAAATTTATAATATATATTATATATTATATATATAATGTGTGTGCAAAAAAATAAATATAAAATACAACAAATAAAAAATGTAATATATTTAGAAGATAATTTAAATTAATAAATAATATCATATACTGAAATAATTTTGATAATAATTATGCCAAGACATATTATATATATACTTATACAATAATACAAAAATATTGTATGTTAAAATATTAAAAAAGGGAAATTTTTTATTAATGAATTGTTTAAAGGGAACATTGAATAAAGAGAGAGCAATAAAGAAGGAGAAAATGAGATAGGGCAACCTATTTATTTCGCGCATGTGCATCGTTACTGCATATACTGTGCTAGTGCGTTTTGACAGAGCGAAAGAAGGATGAAAAGAGAAAAAGCACAGTCTAGTACTTCGCCTATTTCGCGCATGCGCACTCCATTTTAGGCAACACTAACATCAAAGGTGCCGACAGAGAGTTGCGCTACTGTATATACTGTGGTCTGGCCATGCCCTCAAAATGTCGGACGAAAGTGGTGGGGATATGTTCTTAATGCTTGCACTTTACACTTTCGTCCATAAGTAGAACAAGACGACGGTTATAATAACGACATTATTATAAGAAAGTAAATGAATAAATTGAAATATTTATATTTATTATAATAATAAATTTTATAATTATAAAATGATTTATTATTACATATTTTAAGAGAATGAAGCACATGTTAAATGTATCGGCGCTGCGATTAAAACGTATGCACAGATATAACACAAGAACCTCTCATACCTTTTCATGTCTTCTCATTACTTCTTATTTTTTTTATTTTATAATATACGTGCAATATCGGGTGTTAGATTATTTGTGTCTTCATATGTACGTATAAATATAATTAAAAAAATATTTTAATAAATATGCAACATTCAATTTGAGTGATGAATCTGAAGAAAATACATCAATATCAGGTAGGCATTTTAATGATGATTATATCACTCTTTTCTAGTAAAATAACGATCAATTTATTATTATTATTAATTACAAGAAACGAAAGTCACACGAAGAACATGTCATAAAACTGTAAATTGAGGTTACCTGTAATACTTAGGCCGATATTCATAGTCGGTTCTTATTTCAAGACTGTCTTAAGTAATGTCTTAAGATGCTAAAGCGGCCCTCTGATTGGTTCATATCTCTTCAAGACTGAACTTAAGACGGTCTTGAATATAAGAACTGACTATGAATACCGACCTTATACTTATACTCTGGATCATAGAGATAGTAGTACTTTAGGCAACACTAACATCAAAGGTGCCGACAGAGAGTTGCGCTACTGTATATACTGTGGTCTGGCCATGCCCTCAAAATGTCGGACGAAAGTGGTGGGGATATGTTCTTAATGCTTGCACTTTACACTTTCGTCCATAAGTAGAACAAGACGACGGTTATAATAACGACATTATTATAAGAAAGTAAATGAATAAATTGAAATATTTATATTTATTATAATAATAAATTTTATAATTATAAAATGATTTATTATTACATATTTTAAGAGAATGAAGCACATGTTAAATGTATCGGCGCTGCGATTAAAACGTATGCACAGATATAACACAAGAACCTCTCATACCTTTTCATGTCTTCTCATTACTTCTTATTTTTTTTATTTTATAATATACGTGCAATATCGGGTGTTAGATTATTTGTGTCTTCATATGTACGTATAAATATAATTAAAAAAATATTTTAATAAATATGCAACATTCAATTTGAGTGATGAATCTGAAGAAAATACATCAATATCAGGTAGGCATTTTAATGATGATTATATCACTCTTTTCTAGTAAAATAACGATCAATTTATTATTATTATTAATTACAAGAAACGAAAGTCACACGAAGAACATGTCATAAAACTGTAAATTGAGGTTACCTGTAATACTTAGGCCGATATTCATAGTCGGTTCTTATTTCAAGACTGTCTTAAGTAATGTCTTAAGATGCTAAAGCGGCCCTCTGATTGGTTCATATCTCTTCAAGACTGAACTTAAGACGGTCTTGAATATAAGAACTGACTATGAATACCGACCTTATACTTATACTCTGGATCATAGAGATAGTAGTACTTAGAGTACGCATTGTCGGAAATTTGAGGAGTGGGGGTAATTCTATCTAGAAAAGGACGCACTCATTTGGAACTAGAGTCCTTTTAGTATAGGGACTCTATTTGGAACCGTTTCGTTCTCTCTCGTTTCGCGCATGCGTATAGCCGTATACTCAGAGAGGGGATCGAAAGAAAGAATAAGGGTGTCGTCCCATTAAGCACCGATTGGAATGACGGGTCGGGTATCTCACTAGAATTGAGCATTCCGTTCCAGTTCCGTTCCGTGACAGTTTTCTCTACCCGTCCCATTTAGCAAAAACGGAACGGAATGTCGCGTCGATCGTTGGTAAATATGCTTAATTCATCGATATTTCGTTATTTTGAGCAGTTGAAGCAATAATATACATATAATTTGTGCAATTATCTTGCTGATAATATTGTTGTGAATTCTCTAAAATATTGAATTGTAACGGTAAAATATATTTTGTAACTAGATTCCTTTCCGTTTTTGCTAAATAGGACGGGTAGAGAAAACTGTCACGGAACGGAACTGGAATGAAATGCTCAATTCTAGTGAGATACCCGATCTGTCATTCCGATCCATGCTTAATGGGACGGCACCCTGAGGAATTGAAAGTGCAACCCTTGGCACTGGGAAACCTTTAACCTTATCAAAGTCAATTCTTTGTTTGATTACAAAGAGATCAGGGCCGGGATTCTCTAAACGTTTTATCGATGATTGTCGCTATCGTTAACTAGCGACAGCCAATGAGAGCCGCGCTTTCTTTTAGGATTGTCATGCCATTGGCTGTCGCTAGTTAACAATAGCGACAATCATCGATAAAACGTTTAGAGAATCCCGACCCAGGCTTGTCCGGTCATGCTTAGAAAGCCAAAAGTTTTTTTCCGCGAGACTTAACTAAACCATGTGAATTTGACTATCTTTATAAGAAACAATCTGGTGGTGCTGGCCAATATGCTCGCATAACTGGAATTATATAGAGGTATAAATAATAGATTTTTATCATTAATATTTATTGATATTATTCATCGAGAGCCCTTAACCTTATCAAACTCAATTCTTTGTTTGATTCCAAAGTGATCAGGCTTAATCAGGCTTGTCCGGTCATGTAATGATGGAACTTTTCTCGTTCGACTCGTCCTTTCTTTCGATTCCCTCTATCAGAATATATGGCTATACGCATGCACGAAACGAGAGAGAACGAAAAGGCCCAAATCATATATATAATACTACTATATGGCTAGTGCCTATAAAGGTACTTTTTCATGCGCAGCACGTTGCAGCAGCAATTCGTTACTATTGGTTAAGAATTTTATGTAAGATGACGTACTTCCGGCGCAAATACATTTTGCCGCAGTTCGTTGAAGTTGACCGAATGAACAGCAAGCAGCAAGCGGCAAAATCGAGAAAGCGTACAATATGTCCGTCGTTTCATTATAAAAATATTATTTATTGCAATAAATATTAGGAAAATAAACGAAAAATAGCTTCGGATAAGGTACGGATACATGTTTGTAAATTAGATCATTTTATACTTTACCACAAATTTGAAAAAGTAAAGTGTAAAGTATAAAATGATCTAATTTACAAACATTCGTACCTTATCCGAAGCCATTCTTCGTTAATTTTCCTAATATTTATTGCAATAAATAATATTGCCTCGATTTTGCCGCTTGCTGCTTGCTGGGCAGCGATCATGTAATTTCCAGTGGAACTTTTCACTTTTCACTTTTCACTTTTCACTTAGTGATTTCACGCGAACTTTTCCACGAATATAGTGCGATTATATAACTAATGAGCGGAAAGTGAAATTACCAAAAATGAGAGATAACCTTATTTACCTTGTAAATCACTGATAGATAGTAAATAAAACAAATAAACAAATAAAGCAATAACAATGAATGTTACAAGTAAACAAAAGGAAATGTATATATTATGATGAATAACGTGATAATAGTGAAATGTAAATGTTTACCATTTATACTTATAAAAATCTATATAATCTTAGAAATATCATTAATAAAAAAAAAAGATTGTTTTAAAGAATTGTTTTAAAGACAATCAAAATAATGTCAATTTGACGTCATATTGATATTATTTTGATTGTTTTGTTCTCCTTGGATGATAACTTTAGAAACTAGAAACGTTTCTTGCATCTCAATGTTCTAGTTACTTCGAGTCACTAAACTTTCACCTTCCCGCTATCACATTTGATGGCGGAAAAATTCACGTGAAAAGTTTCACGTTTCAACGTTTCGCCGATTTATCCGAAGCCATTCTTCGTTAATTTTCCTAATATTTATTGCAATAAATAATATTGCCTCGATTTTGCCGCTTGCTGCTTGCCAGCTGTTCGTTCGGTTCAACTTCAACGAACTGCGGCAAAATGTATTTTGCGCCGGACGTGCGTCATCTAGCTTACATAAAATTCTTAACCAATAGTAACGAATTGCTGCTGCAGCGTGCTGCGCATGAAAAAGCACCTTAAG
>NW_017278747.1:217616-223348 GCF_001594065.2 Cyphomyrmex costatus | reverse complement strand
CGTAAAATAAAAGTGGACCCATTTTAGGTTTCGAGTTCAGCTTCCGATTCTGATGAGTGCGAGTAAGAGAAATGATCATTTCTCTTACTCGCACTCATTATGCGCAGCACTACTAAATTCACGAGCGCTGCGAGTGTCGAGAATCGGAAACGGAACTCGAAACCTAAAATGGGTTCATGTCTTGTAGACTGGCGAGACCGAGTGGAGTCTCCTTATATCTTCCTTCATGTTATGCTTATTAGATGTTACCTTAAAGGTTGATTTATACTGGCCGTAAACTGTTAACTTATGCCGTAATCTGTAAAAATTGACCAATCACAATCGAATGAGAGGGGAATAATCGATTATAATTGGTCAATTTTTACAGATTACCGCCTAAGGCTGGATCCTCATACAGGCGCCAGCGCTTTAGCGCCAAACGCTGATTGGTGTAAATTTGCGAAAAACGGGTGGAGGGGATAGATAGCAAGAAAGCACCAGCGCTGTCATGAGGATTGAGTTTTTCACGATTTTTTGGCGCTTAAGCGCCAAAATGTATGCACTATCGTAAATATAGTCGAATTTCTTTCTTGTAGACCGTGGACCATTGTGACTGTGGTGACTCGACAAGTTTAAAGCATTGCTTAAATCTTTACAATAAGTAAACATTAAATCATATAAATATACGTACGTATAGTTACATTAAAAGCCAAATTACAAACTGTTAAATAAACAAATATTGTACTAAACAATTACATTCAATGTAAAAAAACGAACATGTTGAGGAAAATAATCGTTGCTTAAATCTTTACAATAAGTAAACATTAAATCATATAAATATACGTACGTATAGTTACATTAAAAGCCAAATTACAAACTCTTAAATAAACAAATATTGTACTAAACAATTACATTCAAGGTAAAAAAAACGAACATGTTGAGAAAAATAAACGTTGCTTAAATCTTTAAAATAAGTAAACATTAAGTCATATAAGTATACGTATGTAGTTACATTATGTATCACAGCAGTATATGTATATAAATGTACTACGTTTTTATAATCTCCCTCCTCTGTATCAGCAAACAATCTTCTAATGTTGGCTTCACTTTCTCCAACATATTTATCCCAAATTTGTGGATCATTTACAATCTTTGGTTCTCTTGCATTTAACAACTAATAGGAACAAATATAGGAACAATGGTCCCTATTTGTCGACCCACTAATTTTTTACTGTACCAAGTGATCCTGATAAAGTATAAGTATAAAGTATAACAGTAATATATATTCATGCGAACATTACTTATAAGCAAATTGAAAATGTAATAGGATTAATTCGAGTATCTTTAAACAAAAAGAAATTAAATTTTTTTACATGTAATAGTTTTTCATGTTTAATTATATCCAAAGGTATTCAATTATATTATCCGGCCATTTTAGAGAAATCTTGTTGAAGGCTTACTTAAAGTATAGACTATTAAAAAATTAAAACAATTATATTGTTATAATTGTTTTAATTCTTTCAATTGTCTATACTTGAAGTAAGTCTTCAACTAGATCTCTCTCTAAAATGGATAATATAATTAAATATTTTGGGATATAATTAAGCATGAAAAGCTATTACATGTAATTTTCTTTGTAATTGTTTTAAGTGCTTTGCTTATAAGTATTTTCATTTGCATATATAAATGTGAGCAATTTTATAATAAATTCGTGTCTTCTCGCATTAGGAATTGTGTTTAAAGATATTCGAATTAATCCTATGACATTTTCAACTTCGTCATTCTGTGCTACTTGTGGTAATGGTGGTAGGACCAATTCAGGCACTGTTGGTGCAGGTGTGTTTAATAAAACAAGAAGCAAAGAGCACATTGTAAATCTGGCTTCAAATTTATTCGGAATTTGATTATACAATAAATAATATACAACATGCAATTATATTGATCATTTATAATATACACATTTATATTTTCATAATATATTGCGGAATTTTATCGAAAAATATTTGCTGAAGTACACTTACTTGAAGGTTAGCCATTTTTTTTCTTCATTTGTGATTGTGTATACGCGACGCACATCGGCACATATGTGTTCAAGCGCTGATTGAAAAAGTTCGACTCGGTCGAACTTTGGGCGCCGTGTTGTTATCGGAATGTCACTAGACAATGGATGTAGCTGCTAAAGATTGAATTTTTTTAATTTTGTGAAAAACATATAAAATGAAATAGATTTGCACATAATTTGATACAAAGAAATATAAAATAGAAATATAAAGATAGTTTATAATTTAAAAGTTTATTTATAAAATTGGACAAGAAATATCGTTACCATTTTTCTCAATTGGACAGCTCTTATTGGCTATTGTTCAACTTTTGAAACAGCGTTTGAGCGCTGGCGCTAAAGCGCTGGCGCCTGTATGAGGATCCAGCCTAAGTTAACAGATTACGGCCAGTATAATCCAACCTTAACTCGGAACGCACTCTATATTCGTATCAAATTCGTACTATAAATATTTAGTACGCACGATGTAAACGCTGTCGGATTATTTTGGTACGAGCGTATCAAGCAGGAGTATCGTACTAAACTGATACGCGTATCAAATGATACAAATGGCGATGTAAACGCATGAAATACATTTAATACACATACCAATTCTTTCACGATATAAACCAGGTCTATATGTCGATGGACGTATCATACATGATGCATAAGGTCTGTTCTTTATTGCTGAACTTTTGCACTAGTTTATCTTTTTTCCTTTTCCCTTCTCCTGCGGCATGTTCAGATTCCCACCCGAGTGCTCCCTGGGTGTCATATCATCCTTGTTTAACATTTGGCAAACAATTAAGCGGCGAGCACAGACTTTTGCATAACGCATAAACCATATACATAAAGAATTTGATTGGTTCATTGACTCATGCATAAGAAAATGGACCAATGAAATTCCTTATGCACATGCTTTATGCGTTATGCAAAAGTCTGTGCTCCCCGCTTAAGGATAGAAGGATACCTGAGTGGCACTCGGTCGGGTGGGAATCTGAACATAGCCCTGGAGAGAAAAGGAAGAAATATGAACTAGTGCAAAAGTTCAGCAATAAAAAACAGACTCTTAAGCGGGGAGCACAGACTTTTGCATAACGCATAAACCATATACATAAAGAATTTGATTGGTCCATTGACTCATGCATAAGAAAATAGACCAATGAAATTCCTTATGCACATGCTTTATGCGTTATGCAAAAGTCTGTGCTCCCCGCTTTATAATGGTTGCTTTCCATCTACGACACAGCAATCACCTCATCTTTATTTAACATTAGCGAACGACAAGGATGCAACGATTGCCGTGTCACACCGTGTCACTTCTGTTAGTCTCTTGTTAGATAATAATCTTATGCGTAGATATTATTTTTTACATTAAAATAATCCAGATGACTTATGAACGTATTTCTTATATCGTACATATATTTAAAATGTAAATATTCTAAAGCGCCAACCGAAAATTAGCAACCATAACCAAGAGTGTCCGACTATGCTTTTCTGCTATGTCGAATCGTGTCGTGGCGTGTTGTTGGTCTAGTTTTCACCGAAGCATTAATTCGCACCTAATTCGGCGTAGAACCAAATTTAACTCGATGGAAATACGTTTGACTCCGCTCATTTCACTTCCACTTCGATTCACAATTTCTACCAAAGTGGCAGCGAATTGACATTAAATTTTAGTCGGTGGAAACGACTGAAATAGATTAAAAGTAAATGTCGCCAACCTTTCCATTATTCGTTAAAAGGTTAAAAGTATGAGTCGTTCAAAAATGGATAATAAGCGTGATATTTGGTCATACAATGAAACTTTAACATTAATTCACTTCACTTCTACTTCCAATGGAAACAGTACACCAAGTTTGATCTATACCGTAGTGAAACCGAATTGAGGGTTTCGGTGAAAACTAGGTCGTTGTTGGAAAGCATCGCGTTCGACACTGGCTACGTTCAGCAAACTCAACAGTTAAGTGAGCGCTCGCTGTTATTGGTGTATTCTTTTAGATCATCCAATCAAATTTTAAATCTAGAAGAATACAACAATAACAGAGAGCGCTCACTCAACTGTTGAGTCTGCTGAACGTAGTGACCCTCTAATAAGAGTCTGGACACGTGAGTCCGCCATTATTCGTCGAAATTGTGCGAGAGAGAAAAAATCATGCTATCTCATTCTAGTGGCGCTGTAAGTTGTAGCTGATTGTAGCTCTACAAACTTCATAGTTTCTGTTTCTGTTTCGTCTCGTTAACGCATAAACCATATACATAAAGAATTTGATTGGTTCATTGACTCATGCATAAGAAAATGGACCAATGAAATTCCTTATGCACATGCTTTATGCGTTATGCAAAAGTCTGTGCTCCCCGCTTAAGGATAGAAGGATACCTGAGTGGCACTCGGTCGGGTGGGAATCTGAACATAGCCCTGGAGAGAAAAGGAAGAAATATGAACTAGTGCAAAAGTTCAGCAATAAAAAACAGACTCTTAAGCGGGGAGCACAGACTTTTGCATAACGCATAAACCATATACATAAAGAATTTGATTGGTCCATTGACTCATGCATAAGAAAATAGACCAATGAAATTCCTTATGCACATGCTTTATGCGTTATGCAAAAGTCTGTGCTCCCCGCTTTATAATGGTTGCTTTCCATCTACGACACAGCAATCACCTCATCTTTATTTAACATTAGCGAACGACAAGGATGCAACGATTGCCGTGTCACACCGTGTCACTTCTGTTAGTCTCTTGTTAGATAATAATCTTATGCGTAGATATTATTTTTTACATTAAAATAATCCAGATGACTTATGAACGTATTTCTTATATCGTACATATATTTAAAATGTAAATATTCTAAAGCGCCAACCGAAAATTAGCAACCATAACCAAGAGTGTCCGACTATGCTTTTCTGCTATGTCGAATCGTGTCGTGGCGTGTTGTTGGTCTAGTTTTCACCGAAGCATTAATTCGCACCTAATTCGGCGTAGAACCAAATTTAACTCGATGGAAATACGTTTGACTCCGCTCATTTCACTTCCACTTCGATTCACAATTTCTACCAGAGTGGCAGCGAATTGACATTAAATTTTAGTCGGTGGAAACGACTGAAATAGATTAAAAGTAAATATCGCCAACCTTTCCATTATTCGTTAAAAGGTTAAAAGTATGAGTCGTTCAAAAATGGATAATAAGCGTGATATTTGGTCATACAATGAAACTTTAACATTAATTCACTTCACTTCTACTTCCAATGGAAACAGTACACCAAGTTTGATCTATACCGTAGTGAAACCGAATTGAGGGTTTCGGTGGAAACTAGGTCATTGTTGGAAAGCATCGCGTTCGACACTGGCTACGTTCAGCAAACTCAACAGTTAAGTGAGCGCTCGCTGTTATTGGTGTATTCTTTTAGATCATCCAATCAAATTTTAAATCTAGAAGAATACAACAATAACAGAGAGCGCTCACTCAACTGTTGAGTCTGCTGAACGTAGTGACCCTCTAATAAGAGTCTGGACACGTGAGTCCGCCATTATTCGTCGAAATTGTGCGAGAGAGAAAAAATCATGCTATCTCATTCTAGTGGCGCTGTAAGTTGTAGCTGATTGTAGCTCTACAAACTTCATAGTTTCTGTTTCTGTTTCGTCTCGCCTCATGCATCGTATCATTTTTAAGACCAGGACCATTAATATTCGAAGAAGAAGAAGAATCATTAT
>NW_017278747.1:215982-217286 GCF_001594065.2 Cyphomyrmex costatus | reverse complement strand
TACTTAATTGTTGTTTTTATTTTATGAAAGACATATTGCAACGTTTTTTTTACATAAAAGTTTTTATAGAAAATATTTAATAATGTTAATATAAGTTAAATAATAATAAAAATAAAAATTGTAATTGATTCTACTTTAATTTTTACGAATTTATTAATTTTTACAATATATAAATTTAAAGAAATTTGCGGGAATGGATGATAAATGTCGGACCAATCACAAACCGGGGAGAAGGTGGCCAGACTCTTATTAGAGGGTCACTAGCTGAACGTAGCCACTGTGTCGATGTGTGTCGTCTAAAAGCCTTGATGGAAAGCAGCCTAAGCTGCTGTGTCGAAGGCTGTGTCGAGGCGTGTCGTTGTTGGAAAGCACCGCGTTCGACACTATGTCGATGTGTGTCACCTAAAAGCCTTGATGGAAAGCAGTCAATGCCAGCTGTACACTAGCGCAATGTTCGTCGCGCACAACATGCGATATCCAATGAGCGTTTAGCTTTAGAATGAGAACATCGGTAAAGCTGTACGCCTATTGGATATCTCGCGTCGCGTGCGACGAACATCGCGCTGGTGTGCAGCTGACATGAGAGAATCAACAAACCATAATCCTTCTTTTCCTCCCACTTTATGGAAGAGAAGTATTTTGATTGGTTGATTCTTTTAGGCCGGAATCAGACTACGCATTGAAGATTGAGGTTGAAGATTAAAAGATTGAATTTTGGCTAATCAGATAATAGGATTTAAAATTTCTTTATCCTCATTGGTCAAATTTCAATTTTCAATCTTCAATCTCAATTTTCAATGCGTAGCCTGATTCCGGCCTTATGCAAAAAAAACATCGAATGAAAGGTATTTGATTCAGTGGAAACAACATCGATGAATCGAATAAACATCGCCCACCTTAAAGCCTAGCGGGGAGCACAGACTTTTACATAACGCATAAACCATATACATAAAGAATTTGATTGGTCCATTGACTCATGCATAAGAAAATGGACCAATGAAATTCCTTATGCACATGCTTTATGCGTTATGCAAAAGTCTGTGCTCCCCGCTTATCGCACATGAAATGCATAACAGTGCATAAACATAACATAAAGGATCATCTACAATAGGCACGTAATAAACGTAACGTAACGTCCGTAACCGTAACCGTAAAGCGGGGAGCACAGACTTTTGCATAACGCATAAAGCATGTGCATAAGGAATTTCATTGGTCCATTTTCTTATGCATGAATCAATAGACCAATCAAATTCTTTATGTATATGGTTTATGCGTTATGCAAAAGTCTGTGCTCCCCGCTTAAG
>NW_017278747.1:205329-215839 GCF_001594065.2 Cyphomyrmex costatus | reverse complement strand
CAGCAAGCGGCAAAATCGAGGCAATATTATTTATTGCAATAAATATTAGGAAAATTAACGAAGAATGGCTTCGGATAAGGTACGAATGTTTGTAAATTAGATCATTTTATACTTTACACTTTACTTTTTCAAATTTGTGGTAAAGTATAAAATGATCTAATTTACAAACATGTATCCGTACCTTATCCGAAGCTATTTTTCGTTTATTTTCCTAATATTTATTGCAATAAATAATATTTTTATAATGAAACGACGGACATATTGTATGCTTTCTCGATTTTGCCGCTTGCTGCTTGCTGTTCGTTCGGTCAACTTCAACGAACTGCGGCAAAATGTATTTGCGCCGGAAGTACGTCATCTAGCTTACATAAAATTCTTAACCAATAGTAACGAATTGCTGCTGCAACGTGCTGCGCATGAAAAAGTACCTTTAACCAATAGTAACGAATTGCTGCTGCAGCGTGCTGCGCATGAAAAAGCACCTTTATGCGTTATGCAAAAGTCTGTGCTCCCCGCTTTACTTGCACCATATGTATGGGGGGTACTGGGGTAGATGGTAGATAGAACCTGCAAAATGGCGTCACGCTGAGAATTTCGTGTATCTGTGCGTTTGTTGCGGATCATTATTGATTGCGATTATTGTAATTATTTGGATCATTGGAATTACTGTGTGTAGTGATTTTATGTTTCATTTATTAATTATTTACTAAATTTCATTATGGGGTAAGTAAATTGTACAAAAACTGAATGGTTTAATACGTTTAATATTACGTTAGCAAAGAGATTTGTTTTCGATTTGATGAAAGAATGGAAACAAATGAACATTCTCTTTCTGTTACGAAAATATTAACTTTGACATATAATTTCAGCACATCAGATTTGGAAGGTCTTGAGTGTAAACGGGAATCTTTAGGATTAGATTCTGATGCAGATGGAGTAATTGATCAAAGAAAGAAAAAAAAAAGAAAACATAAGCATCATAAGCATAAGAAGGAAAAATTAATTGAAAGAGACGATGAACGACTGGACAAGCAAGAAAGGTAACAGTATTTTCCATTTAAACACAATATAACACAATGAATTATTTCATTTTTGTTTAACATTGGTAAACAACAAGAACATAATGATTCATACCCAATATAACTAAGTGATGCATTGATTAAAATTAAAATTAAATTTTATTTGTAGACGAAAACACAAAAAACATAAAAGACAGAAAAGAGATAGAAATATGGAAAATGGTACTATGGAAGAGAAAGTAAATTCCAATGTAGTGCATAAAGAAATTGATATGAATGGCAAAACAAAAACTTCCATATTAGAAGTTGTTTCTACAGACGAAAGTGAAGATGAAAAATTGATTGATCTTGACTCTGATGAAGTGGATTGTACAATCATAGAGGATGATATTGATCTCGAAGAATTAATGAAACAAAAGGTAAGTAATTAAAGTTTCAATTAGAACAATTGTAGGTTATATATATACATATATGTATATATATATATGTATTTATAACAGTTTTAATATTTTTTAATAAATTTATATAATTAAAAACTATTGTATAATGTATATACGCATTATGTATATACACTGTAGAATAGTTTTTAATTATATAAATCTATTAAAAAATATTAGAGGACTGTTTTGAGCCATGCTAGATGTCATGTGCAAATTATGGTATTAGAAAAAAATAAATCAACTTTCCAAATGTTTCGACCTTTGCTATGTTTACGTGCGTGCCTGTGTGCACATGTATGTATGTACATGCATGTGTAATTTTAACATATGATACATTGCAGCATATACATATAATGCATAATTCAATGATAATTAAATATTTTCTATAAATGTTATTTTGTACTTACTATAATTGCATTGTACGTAGGAACGATTGCAAGCATGTTTAGTACAATATCTCTCGGATGAATCTGAAAAAGGTGAAGATAAAGAGTTACAAGAAGAGGAAGAAGAAGAAGAAACGAAAACAACGATAGAAACACCCGATATAATACTTGTGGAAGATGATAGCGATACTAATGATATACCACCGAAGAAAGAAGGTAGAAGTAAATCAGGTAGTAGAGAACACAAGAAAGTGATGAAAACTGAAAGACGTGTTGTAGTTAATATGACTAGAGACAGAAAAATTCGCGAACACAAAGATAGGAAAAGAGATTTTGACAGGAAAAGAGATGAGAAAATCCGCCTTAGAGAAGAAGGAAAAAGAGAAGAAATTCGAAGAGACGACAGATCTTTGCGAAGAACTAGTGAAAAGCAGAAAGAAGAAACAAGAAGAGACGAATCGAACAAAAAAATCGATGATGATCAGCAGAGACGTAAAGATCCATTAAGAAGGGATGAGACACGGAAAAAAGAATCAGACAGACGGTAAGTGATGAAAATTATTATTATGATTATGATTATTACTTATTTTGATCGTTATTTAATGTAATTTATTTAAAAAATATATATATATATATTAGGTGTACAAATAAGTTTTAAAGCGTTTTTAATGAAATTTAATATTTATTTATTTAGAAACGAAAACACTTAATTATCAAAATAATCCCCGTCATTATCTATGATCTTTAGCCATCTTTTGGGCAGCTTGCGAATTTTATAAGCGAAGAAGGTTTCGTCTTTCGATGCGATAAAATTATCCACCCATTTCCGCACTTCTTCAAATACTCGAAAGTGTACACCGGACAAGGCGTTTTGCATTGACCGGAATAAATAATAGTCTGAAGGAGCTATGTCTGGGCTATACGCCGGGTGCGATAGAATTTCTCAACCAGGCGCTAGCAATGTTTCCTTTACAGATTTATCAACATGAGACCTAGCGTTGTCATGAAACAATTTCACGGGATGTTTTCCTTTGCCTGTAAATGGACGTGTTCATTTTATTTCTTGATTTAAACGGATCAATTGTTGACTGCAACTTCTTTTTGTGTTTAACATGAGTTTTGATTGAGTAATGCTTACAATTGATTGTCTGTAACCTTATGAGGAGCACCACTACGTTCTCTATCGCTAACATCAAAATCATCCTCTTTAAATCGCCTAAATTAAAACTCGTTCTTTTGGATACAACATTGTCTCCAAGAGCAGAACAAATTGATTCATATGCTTTAGCAGCGCTTTTTCCTTGATAAAATTCGTATCGAACGCAGTGTCGAATAAATTGCTTATGGCTCACCATTTTAAAACCATTTAATCTTGAGATTAAGTTTCCAATTGTATGAAGTCAATTGTTTTTTTTTTCACATCAAAAAGCGCGAAAATATTTGAATTCTAAGTTTAAATTATACGTTACACAAAAAACGCTTTAAAACTTATTTGTACACCTAATAATTAGTATTATGTATTAACAATTTATGTACATAGAGAAGAAAATCGAAAACGAGAGCAATCTTCCCATCATAGTTCAAAAACTAATAACGAGACAAAAAGTTCAGATAACAAAAATCGCGACAGATTGGCAAGTCGCGAACGTCAAAATAGCCGAGATCGTCACATTAGTCACAATCGACGCAGTCGTGAAAGATTATGTAGCAGAGAGCCTCGTCGTCATGCTAGTCGCGACAAAAGGGATAGCAACAGTAAAGATCGCTATGGAAATAGAGATCGACATGATGGTCGTGATCGACGAGACATTCGATTCCACGATCATCGAATCGAAGATCGATCGCGGAGTACTGCAAGAAGATCACGTAGTCCTATTCGAAACAGATCAGAAAGAGAACGAAACAATCGGTATAAAAGATCCAGATCTCCTTCTCGAAATCGTAGAGATCGAGATAAACAAGTCAGGGATCATGTTAGGGATCGTGAGAAAGATAGAGAGAGAAATAGCAAGCGAGAACGCAACGATAAGTATAAGGATTCTTTATCGGAAGGTCTCAAAGTAGAACATTCAGATAGTTCGAGTGAAGAGGATATCAAAGATATCGACATCGAGGAAGAAGAGGATGAAGAAGCTATTATAGAACGTCGACGAAAACAAAGAGAAGAATTGCTCAAAGTAAGTAATACATATTTTCGTCAATTATATGTGCATTAAATACGTGTTTAATTTGATTATTGATCATGAGATATATTTTTTCTCTGCAGAGATTAAGTGGACCAAATGAAGATTCAAATATGTCTGCTGACATTAATGTCGCTGGTTCTCCAGAAAGCCAATCTAATATATCGCAAAAATCTGTAGACATACCATTCAATAATGAATCCGTTTTGGAGAGCCATACCCCACCACTGCCCACAGAAAAACTAGAGTCTCCGCCTCCAGCCAAAAAAAGAAAGTCCAGATTTGAGGATACACCACTTAACGAATCTGACAAAACTGGGAATATTAAAATGTCTGAAAGGTTTAAACAAGAAGAAAAGCAAATTTCAAAAAAATCAAACGAATGGGACATGTTCGCAGAAGCAGATAACATTGAGGATTTTAATGTACATTTTATTTTATTTGACTTTTCTCTTTATTAGTATGTTTACTTTGTTTTTCGATCTAATTACTTAATTTCTTATTGTCTAGAGCCCTACGCTTGAAGGAAAACGTCAAGGAGGACCAGACAATCCTAGTTTGACAGATAATTGGGACGATGCCGAAGGATATTATCGGTTAGTTACGTATTATTTATCCTATGTCATTGTTTCAATTTAAAAGCCAATATGATTAGCTTGAAAATTGATAATAATAACAATATAATCTATTTCTCAGAGTGCGTGTTGGAGAGACACTTGATGCACGATACGCAGTCTATGGATATACAGGTCAAGGAGTATTTAGTAATGTAGTACGAGCAAGAGACAGCGCTAGAGGAAATTTGGACGTAGCTGTGAAAATTATAAGAAACAATGAAATAATGTAAGTATAATATTTCCGATTTTTGGTCGAGCGCAGTATACAATTGTTTACAAGTTGTTATACTCGTACAGGCACAGAACTGGTTTAAAAGAGTTAGAAATTCTTAGAAAACTGAATGACGCTGATCCGGAAGATAGATTTCATTGCTTGCGTCTATTTAGGCATTTCTTTCACAAAAATCATTTGTGTATGGTTTTCGAACCTTTAGCCATGAATTTAAGAGAGGTACGTACATGTGTTTTTTTTTTATTTGTATAAAATCTACAATATCTAAAACGCGATTTTAAATTGTGATAATCATGTTTGTTGAGCAGGTTTTAAAGAAATATGGCAAAGACGTTGGTTTACACGTTAAAGCGGTAAGATCATATACGCAGCAACTTTTTTTAGCACTAAAATTATTAAAACGTGCAAATATTCTGCATGCTGACATCAAACCGGATAATATTCTAGTCAGTGAAAGCAAACTAGTGTTGAAACTCTGTGATTTTGGCTCCGCATCGCACGCCCATGAAAATGAAATAACACCATATTTAGTTTCAAGATTTTATCGTGCACCCGAAATTAGTAAGTATTTTACTTTATTACAAAATCTAATTATCGCTACTCGATTTTTCATATATGCATATTACAAAAAAAATGTGTATATATATATATATATATAGGGTGTTTGAGAAGTAATGAAAAATTTTGTCGCATAGAGGTAGACTGGACTAAACTGAGAAAAGTCCTTACCATTTTACAATTTTCGCAATAGTTAACGAGATATTAGTTTATAAAAATATCCAAATTCGCCCGGCCCACTGCCAAATATAAGCACGCGACTGGATATGACTGTCCAGCGAGGCGCACCGCCCGCGTTTGCCGTCTCTAGGCATGCGTTGTTTATAACAAGCGGCAATGGACATTGTCTAGTGACAACCATTGCCGCTAATTTTTACAAATTAACTAATACGACTTACAATTAGTAGCCTATAACAGTCTAGCTTGGATCTTAGTTACTTATATATAATTTTGCGTAAATTTAGGTAAGTTGAAACCCGCCCTCTAGCGATAAATAGCTGTAGCTTTAATAATCGTTAACTGTAATGGTTGAACAAAGGCATCATTTATAGTTTGGATCTTTGTCAATAATATTCAGTACATAAAAGTTTGTGTTTGTGACAACAACAAAGTTGTTCACTGCGAAGAAGATGTCTGAATTTCAACCAAAAAAGCATTATTTGCGCGAAGCTTTGCTTTTCTGTTTCAATTTGAAGAAAACTGCTGCTGAATTTCATCGAATGCTTGTTGAAGCTTATAAGGAACTTGCTCTATCGGAAACAACTTACAAGGAATGGTTTCGACGATTCAAACTTGGTGATTTTGATACGAATGATAAAGCACATCATCGATTCAAAACTGCAAGCAATGGTGGATGAAGATCCATGTCAAACACAAAATCAACTTGCAGAAACGTTGAATGTTATTCAAACAGCTATTTCCAAGCGTTTAAAAGCCATGGGAAAGATATAAAAGGAAGGCAGATGGGTACCATATGAATTGAAAGAGAAGAGACATCGAAAGGCGAAAAACCATCTCCGAAATGCTGCTTGCCAGGCAAAAAACAAAGGGGTTTTTGCATCAAATTGTGACTGGCGATGAAAAGTGGATCTATTTCGATAACCCCAAACGCCGAAAAACCATTTGCGATCCAGGTCAATCATCGACATCGACGCCAAACCGGAATATTCATGGGAAGAAGGCTATGCTCTGTACTTGATGGGACCAGAAGGGTGTAGTGTACCATGAGCTGTTGAAATCTGGTCAAACAGTCACAGGGGATCTCTACCAACAACAAATAATCCGTTTGAGCCGAGCATTGCGCGAAAAACGACCAGAATATGAGACAAGACAGCATAAAGTGATCTTGCTTCACGACAACGCTCGACTTCACGTCACGAAACTCGTTAAGGAAACGTTAGAAGCACTTCGCTGGGAAGTGCTACCCTATGCGGCTTATTCACCAGACTGTGCCCCTTCCGACTACCACTTGTTTTGATCAATGGCACACGCACTTGCAGAGAAACACTTCAACTCTTACGAAAGCGTCGAAAAATGAGTCTCTAACTGGATAGCCTCTAAAGATGAGTCGTTCTTTCGCCGTGGGATCCGCTTATTACCAGAAAGATGGAAAACAGTCATATCTAACGATGGCCAATACTTTGATTGATAAATTCTTTTTACTTATTTTTTAAATAAAGGCTTAATTTTGGCAAAAAAAAGGGCGAGTTTCAACTTATATACCTAATATATACTAATATATGTAGTCTTTCTAAACTGCGCGCCGAACAATTGTCGGTCTTGAAACGCTACTCTAATAAACTACCGTAGTACTATCACGAATTAAATTGATTAACAACTTAATAATTAATTGATGCTCTTTTTTGGCATCTTATATCGAAGTTAAATTATATTAAAATCTGTCAAGTATCCTAGGACACTTGCGCGTAAAACAAGCGATCCTGGTTCGACTCCCGGCCGAGGTAATATTTTTTGTAATAAGAATTATTTTTAGATTTAGTTTTTTCAGGCTTTAATATAGTTTAACTTCGATATAAGATGCCAAAAAAGAGCATCAATAATAATTATTAAATTGTTAATCAATTTAATTCGTGATAGTACTACGGTAGTTTATTAGAGTGGCGTTTCAAGACCGATAATTGTTCGGCGCGCAGTTTAGAAAGACTACATATATTAGTATATAAATTTACGCGAAATTATATATAAGTAACTAAGATCCAAGCTAGACTGTTATAGGCTTCTTATTCGTATTAGTTATGTTCTTACATTGACGGTCTTTAGATTTGAATATTGTTTATAAATTAATATCTTAGTAATTATTGCGAAAAATGTATAAAATGGTAGAGGACTTTTCTTCTCCATTCTACCCCCATGTGACAAAACTTTTCATTACTTCTCAAACACTCTGGGTCTGTTTTTTGTTCCTGCACTGTCTGAAATAGTGCACACGGTGCAATAAGTTAAAATGAAACAAACGTATATTTGTTTCACTTCAACTTATTGCACCGTGTGTACTAGTTCAGACAGTGCAGGAACAAAAAACAAACCCTCTATATACAGGATATTTGATTGAATGTAACAATTGTTCATGGGCAGATAAAGCGGACTGACCTGGAATC
The DNA here is from genome assembly GCF_001594065.2 of Cyphomyrmex costatus. NCBI lineage: Eukaryota > Metazoa > Arthropoda > Insecta > Hymenoptera > Formicidae > Cyphomyrmex > Cyphomyrmex costatus. The sequence continues at coordinate 207,786 of NW_017278747.1, read as the reverse complement.
GAAAAGTTCCTTATTACCTTGCATTTCAAAAAAAAATTTTAAGACGAGAAAAAAAATATCTTCCTTTGAATGTGGATTCAAACTCTTTCTCCTAACCATCATATTGCAATTTTTGCAATATGGACTACGTTTACGAGGCTCAATTTACGCCAAAATTATAACATTGAATGAAATTGGTCAATCACAGTCATTCTATTCTTCAAAGGAACAACTGATTGGCCATAAAATTTCATAACATCGATGTTATGCCGGTATCACAGTAGCGATTGAAGATTGCGTCTGCATTCGCGTTTGCGCCTGCGATAGTCTTTTGGCCAATCAGAAAAGAGATGTTGGCGATTGCGATTCGCGATTTCTGGTTAGACATGCGTCTGTTTTTCGTAGGCCGGTATTCATAGTCAGTTCTTATATTCAAGACCGTCTTAAGTTTAATTTTGAGGTGTCATGAACCAATTAGACAGCTGCATTAGCATCTTAAGACATTACTTAAGACGATCTTAAAATAAGAACCGATTATGAATACCGATTATAAAACGGTTTTGTAATCCAATTCATGTATCGAAACGCGAAAATAGAAAATAATCTCTTGGGAAAACTTGAAATTCTATATTTTTGAAACTGTAATTAATGATGTTTGCAAATATAAAAATAATATAAATTCCTTTTTTATAGTTTTTCTCCACATGCGTTGCAGAAAATATCTGATGAAATGTAATCGCTGATCGTCACTAGTGATTGAAAAACGTGTCTAATCACAAACGCAGACGCAATCTCCAGTCGCTAGTGTGATACCAGCATTAGCTTCGGCGTAATCGAACTTTGTAAATGTAGTAAATCAGTTACCGAGGTTTACTTATCAATTTTTAAAGACTCCTAAATAAATACGTATCCTCCCGGACTATCGCCAAGTGCAAACATGCGGCGTGTTACGACCACCCATGGTGGTGCTCACTAACCACTATGGACAATTTTCTAGTGCAGGGAGAGGTTTTCTTTCGCCGTTCATACCTTTGACTATATACCTCTGGACTGCTAGTTACCCCCCCTTTTCCATAAGATAGAAAGAGAGGACCGTGTATCCTAGAGTCCCTATATCAGAGTCTGGCCACTGAGACCTAGTGAAGAATTAAATGGCGTCTATCACATGACTTGTGTATCATACACGTCCTAGACGTAAACACGGTTGGAAAGATTAATGTATAAAATGATTATCACACAATCTATTATCGAATTAACAGAATATTTGATAGTCAAAAGAGATTATAAATATGTTTTAACAAGTCGCTTCACCCAAGATTGTGTCGAAAATTTATTTTCGGGAATTAGAGCAAAACATCAAATACCAAATGCATTACTGATTACAATTTAAGCAGGACTTAAAAGAACTTCGTATATCTCATTATATTAGACCAAGTAAAAATTCTAATTATAATCAAGACGACAGAGAATTTATTTGTAATTTTTTTAGTAAATCCAAGAAAATTAATTACGAATCATTTCCAGATATTCCAGAACCTAAAACAGATATCCATCTTTCTAATATTCAATTAAACATTTTATACAATATTGTTGGTTATATTATTCATAGTATTGTTAAAGGTAATGCTGTAATATGCAATTCATGTTTAGATTCTGTTGGATGTAAAAATTATACAGGTATAATATATTCAAGATTGGTGCATTTAAAATGTTTTTTAAAAAAAAAACTTTATTCTTTATTAACGAACAAGTTTTTGAATGTATTTTAAAAATGGAAATAATTATTCGCAAATATCTTCCATATTTAAAAAATAGTAAATGCAACTTTAATCATTTCTTTTTTGAAAAAATGCAAACCATTATATGTGAAACAATAAAAAGCTGTCATCAACTATTTACAAAAATAAAGAAGCGTTTTATAGGATATCGTTTAAGAATCGCATATTAAAAAGATCGTTTAAAAAATACAGTACATAACAGTAAAACAATGGCAATGTATTCTGTGATCAAATAATTTGTCTGCAATACCGATTTTATAAACTTGTTTTTATTTTAACATATTGTCTTTTTTTTTATATGTTTTTATATTATAGGAAATTAATGCTATTTATAAAAGAATAGATAAAAAGTTGTTTCGTGATTTATTGTATTTCTCTTATTTGAATTAGTTTGAATTTTGTAGTAATTCTCATTGGTTCCGTTTACTTTTTAAAAGTAACTAGTTACAGTTACAGTTATCGCTTTTTAAAAGTAACTCGTTACAGTTTACCGTTACTTGAAAAATAACTTTCCGTTACTTTTCCGTTACTTTTTTAAAATCGATTTAAAAATGTACTTTTACGTTTTTTTTTTATTATATGTAATACTGACAAATATATAGTTTTATTTAAAAAAAAAAACAATGTAGAATGGCTCAAATAATAAATTAAATAAAAGTAAAATGAGAAGGGTTACGAGCCAAAAATGAAACAGTTTATT
>NW_017278747.1:168895-203479 GCF_001594065.2 Cyphomyrmex costatus | reverse complement strand
CTTCTGTCCCCTTCTACTTTTGTCTGGACCATTTTTCTCTATATGGCTTAGATTACGAGAAATTCAGGTGGGGAGATTAAAATGGCCCACCCTGTATAATAATAATAAATATAAAAATATAAAATAGATATGAACGTAAGATTAGAATCCTATGGAAGCACAATTGTTTAAATTATTATTACTTGATTGGAAAAAAGTAAATAGTGTTCCAGATGTAAGTTCACATCTCACAAAATCTAACTTACTTATAAAATGACACATCTTTTTCTTTTGTTGAACTTGCTCCTGCAAGACTGTATTTCATGTTTGTATTTTTACACGTTTCCGCAGAACAATAATGGACCATTTTATTAATTTTATTTTTATTTTTGTCTTGGCTTATGATAGCGTAAGGACCTTAATTGAATATTTTATAATAGTTTAAATAAAATATATAACCTCACACACACACACACACACACACACACGCGCGCGCACACGCACGCGCGTCCCGATTGTACTGATTCTTACTCGAAATGCAGCTAGTTAGTTCTTGATTTGGCCAACTTCCGGACCTGATGGATTCTAAGGTCTTGGATTCCAGTAATGGCTGCCGTTAGCAGTCCAGAGGTATATAGGGTGCATCCAGAAGCACGACCGCTCACTAAGCGCTCAATGAGCTCTTTCATCTGATTGGCATATTCCGTTAGATTCTAAAATATAGACCAATCAGATGAATCAGCTCAATGAGCGGATGTGTGCTTCTGGATGCACCTATTGTCAAAGGCTCATACATTACCGCTAGTAATAAACCATGGCAGGGTATCGATCATGAAACTTTTTCCCTAGGATAAAAAGTGAAAAGTGAAAAATTTCTCCATTAACTTTAATGGTAAAAATTTTCACTTTTCATACTAGGGAAAAAGTTTCATGATTGATACCCAGGAATTAATCTTGTCTAATTCCTTCATGCTGGTAAATAACTTCTCGCATGCCTAGAGCCGTATTCATAGTCCGAGCTCAAATCAGTACTTAAGACCGTCTTGGCGAAGAACGCCTTATTCAATCAAGATCATCTCAATAGTAGTAGATTTCATAGTCGTGAATTAAGACGATCTTGGCGAAGAAGTTCTTGCCTAAATTTTTCTTATTTAAAATTAAATCATCTTCGCGAAGTTATGCTTAATGTAATACTTATTTACAATTCGGCTGTTTCCGTGATATTTCCTATGAATCCTCCAATGGAAACATTGCATACGTTGAGCTTAACAGAACAAACCTAATATATTATCGCGTTGTATTGTGTTCTGTTGCATCGTGTCAACGAAAACTACTTTAATTAGTATAATATTTTTCTATATCAAAAATTGAAAAAGAAATATTAAAGTATAAAATGTTAATTACAGAACAACGATATATCCGGAGATCGCTAGTTTTTATAAAATTATTTACTGAAATCAGCGAATTCAAGTACTTGTATTTATTGTTGTAACCTCAGCAGTAAACTCGAGAATGTCTAACAAAATTTGTTATCTTGAATCTCTCGTGCAATATAAAAATTAATTCTAGTAATATAAATATAAGAAGGGCAAAGAGCCAAGTAAATTTATCGAATAATATAATTCAATAAGATCTTTAAAAATTACAAATTGACAGACGTTTCGACTCCGATCGGGTTATTTTCAATGTTACAAATTATTAGAATTAAAAAATGAATAACAGACAATTATTTAAGAATCTAATTCGTGTTCTTATATTTACATTTAATTTTACTAAATTACATAATTCTTTTAAATATTGACAACTTTCATGACCAAATTGTTTTATACATATAAGAGCCTTTTCTTTATTTTATTCACGCGGGCGAAAATATGCGTTATAGTTAAATAAATATGCACAATTTAACTTTACATTTTCTTATATTAGAAATGAGTTTGGTCATGAAAGTTGTCAATATTTAAAAGAATTATGTAATTTTGTAAAATTAAATGTAAATATAAGAACACGAATTAGATTCTTAAACAATTGCCTGTTATTCATTTTAATTCTAGATAATAATTTGTAACATTGAAAATGACCCGATCGGAGTCGAAACGTCTATCAATTTGTAATTTTTAAGGATCTTATTGAATTATGTTGTTCGATAAATTTACTTGGCTCCTTGCCCTTGTTATATTTGTATTGTTTTATACATATAGAGCCTTTTCTTTATTTATTTTAATTCTAGTAAATTCCAAGAATTGATTTTTATATCAGAAGGTTTGCGGGTTATCGCCGTGTCTCTCTTCATTATTAATGCCTTAATTAGGCACTTCTGGTATAATTGAAGAACATACCCGTGAAAGTCTCAAAAGCGTAATTGATTTTTATGTTTTTTACTCTGCGAGAGAATCAGGATAATGAACTTTGTTAGAAGAGCTACAGTGTATGAAATACTAGATGCAGAAGAAAAACTGCGTATGGAACGAATAAAATAAGTTATAAAGCAGGAGCAGCAACTCGCAGATATAAAATTGCAACATGAAGAAAAAATTGTTAAAATTAAAGAAAATCATTTAGAGGAAATTAATCAATTAGAGTTAAGTAATTTAAAAGAAATACATAATATTCAAATACAAATTAATAAAACCAAATTAAGGATTTTGGAGCATGATTTAAAAATAAAAGAGAATAAGTAGAGAATAGTAGATAATTAGCAGAGAAGCAGTTTTAACAGAAATTCTATTTGTTTTATTAAGTATTAATAGTTTACTGCAATAAAATGTTTGTGTTCTGTTTATTTTATTAATTCTATTTGTTTTATTAAGTCTTAATTGTTTACTGCAATAAATTGTTTGTGCTCTGTTTATTTTATTAATATATTAAAATGTTGCGCTTTAATCCTGATCTATTCAATAAGTATAGTAGGGTTAATATTTCGTGGTTCTTCAAACTCCATATTACAAAAAACAGTATCGCACTGTACAATTAGGTTAGGTTTAATATCTTAAGTCGACTTCGGACATGACTTGGCCAAGATCGTCTCATTTGATAACATATGCGTCAAATAAGGCAGTCTTAATTGACTATGAATTCGTAACTAATGAGATAGTCTTAAGTCATTGCTTATTTTGAATAAGATGTGTTTATGAATCGTATCAAGTCGTTTTGAAACAAGATCGTCTTCGACAAGTTATGTCTTGAGATTTTACTCAAGTGTCGCCTTATTTTTCAACTATGAATCTAGAGGGCATCTTAAGATGTTACTTAAGGCAGTCTTAAATATAAGAACCGACTATGAATACCGGCCCTAGTAACGTACGATGGTGGTCCTATTCTATCCATGGTGGAAGAAATGAGATAGTATCGCGTCTCGTCAAGCGCCTGTATTTGACAGTCGTGCTATTTAGGAATTTTTACTAATTAATAGGTGCATCCAGAAGCACGACCGCTCACTAGACGCTCAATGAGCTTTTTTATCTGATTAGAATATTTTATTATATCTAAATTAGAGACCCTAAAAAGAGAGACTCGCCAACTCGTCACGTGACTATGGGTGATTCTAATTGGCTGGGGTACGGATCGCACATCTGCGTTCCACGAACATGTATCATAACCTATTCTAATAGAATACGCGTACATGACAGATGACACATGTGTTGCTGTCAGCTTGTGTTGTTTACTGACTAGTAAGTTAATTTATCACATCTATGTAAAATTTTGAGAAAGGTAATGTACATGTATCACGAATAAGCTTCGAATTAATAAACGCTTCATAGTTAAAAATAAGAGTAATACGAAAGTTAGAGATACCTATTTCATTAATAATGTAATTCTCTTGTAGGTTTTGATTTTATACATTTTGGAGATGCCACATGTATGTTGTGCAGCGAAATGTTTCAATAAATCCAGTGATGAATATATGTTATTCAGATTTCCCAAGGAAGATCAATATCGGAAAGCATGGATAGATGCTGTTTTTGGCGAGAATGCAAGATCCATAAATAATCTGAGATTGTGCGAAGTGAGTGTTCATCGTAAGAATGCTATGCATTCGAATAAAAAAAGTTTAAAAAGTGCTTCTCCATTTAATGCTTTCCTCATTTCAGGTACACTTTGGGCGATTAGATATATTGGTGGTAGGTCGCCGGAAAGAAGTAAAAAAAGGTGCGATCCCATCACGTTTTTGTCATTGTCCCTCAGAAAATATTCGTAAATCGCAAGCAAGAATAGATAATTTTGCAACATTTTTCATGATACGGTTAGTTACAGGACGAGCTATGTTTTTTACTGAAATACAACAACGCTCACATGTATCAACTGCTTGACTATCAGACATTCTTCTTATTTTAACATTATGCACATTAACTTCATCTTTAATCTTCCGCTTTCTTGTTTGCGATTTACGAATATTTTCTGAGGGACAATGACAAAAACGTGATGGGATCGCACCTTTTTTTACTTCTTTCCGGCGACTTACCACCAATATATCTAATCGCCCAAAGTGTACCTGAAATGAGGAAAGCATTAAATGGAGAAGCACTTTTTAAACTATTTTTATTCGAATGCATAGCATTCTTACGATGAACACTCACTTCGCACAATCTCAGATTATTTATGGATCTTGCATTCTCGCCAAAAACAGCATCTATCCATGCTTTCCGATATTGATCTTCCTTGGGAAATCTGAATAACATATATTCATCACTGGATTTATTGAAACATTTCGCTGCACAACATACATGTGGCATCTCCAAAATGTATAAAATCAAAACCTACAAGAGAATTACATTATTAATGAAATAGGTATCTCTAACTTTCGTATTACTTATTTTTAACTATGAAGCGTTTATTAATTCGAAGCTTATTCGTGATACATGTACATTACCTTTCTCAAAATTTTACATAGATGTTATAAATTAACTTACTAGTCAGTAAGCAACACAAGCTGACAGCAACACATGTGTCATCTGTCATGTACGCCTATTCTATTAGAATAGGTTATGGTACACGTTCGTGGAACGCAGATGTGCGATCCATACCCCAGCCAATCAGAATCACCCATAGTCACGTGACGAGTTGGCGAATCTCTCTTTTTAGGGTCTCTAATCTAAATATATAAACCAAACAAGTACAAGAGCTCACTGAGCGCTCAATGAGAGGTCGTGCTTCTGGATGCACCCATTATCTCAGTTACTATTGCAAAATGGTATAAAAGACTTTTCGATTAATTTTTTTATTAATAGTATTCATAAAACGCAATTTTGTGCCATGTTCATATGTGAAAGCAATAGGTGCATCCAGAAGCACATGCGCTCATTGAGCTAATTCATCTGATTGGTCTATATTTTAGAATCTAACGGAATATGCCAATCAGATGAAAGAGCTCATTGAGCGCTCAGTGAGCGGTCGTGCTTCTGGAAGCACCCAATGTCGTATATTACCATTTCCATTTTTCCAATATATGCAGACATCAAACATGTAATATGTTTTTAATTAACGTTAGCACTGTTAGGCTGGAGTCACATTGAGCGGAAATCTACAGCGGAACGGAACAGCGAGATCACGGTGTAAGAATAATAGGTGTATTCACTCACCTACATTTCCCCTAAAAAGCTGTGACTAAACTGAGACAGTTCAAACACATAACACTAGATGGCATAATGATCTAATACCTAACCTAACATAATCTACTGTCTGAGAAATTCTATTCACGCCGTTCATGGTCGTCGATTGACAGTCAACAGAATGATCTTCGGAATTTATGTTGCTAATTTTTTCTTGCTACCTATAGTTTTTCATTTTTCCGTATTGATATTTCAGAAATAAAATAACGTGCGAATAACGACAAAAAAGACAAAATAAGAATAATAACGGACGATAATTATAAAATAAATATGTAATGAAAGTTGCGAAATTTTAAGCTTTTCTGATTTTTAGATTGTATCATGTCATGTAACTATTGTGTTATTCCTAATTGCGTTCAAAGATATAAGTGCAGTAAGAAATCAGTATTTCGAGTGTCAACTGCCAAGTAACATCAAACAACGCGAAGAATGGATTGCATTAATTCAGCATGCATATCCTGATATAAGGATGTCTAAAATTTTCCTCGTTTGTGAGATGATTTTTTCCTCGTTTGTTTTTGATGTCCGTAATCTTATTAGCAGGTGATCTATTCACATATCTTTTAAAATACTTGGTGGAGTTAGGTGTTATACATATACGCCACCTTCTGGTTAACTGCGGAATGTCCTCAGGAAAATCACAGTGATTTTACATGAGTAGAAACATTATTCTTAGGGCGACTGTTACCAACGCCGATTAACTTAATCGACGATTAACCCAATCAGCAGTATAGCCAACAGCAAGACTGTGCATCGTTCTTAACCTTCTTTTCATGATGTAGTACTTGTATCTCTGCGTTCCTACGGTTCCTACTTAATTGTGATAAAAGTAATAATTATTGTCTGTCTGTAGAATAATAATTCACTCAAAAATATGGAATCAAAACGAGCAAAAAATTTTACGGATATTGAAAAAAATGATTTAATAGATAAAATATTCACATATCGTGACATTGTTGAAAATAAACAAACCGGTAATACAACGACTGAGAAAAAGAACGAAGGACCGACATTGCTAAAGAATATAACGAGAATAGGATAATAATTTATTTACGCTTTGTTCTTTTTCTCGGTCCTTGTATTATCGATTTGTTTATTTTCAACAATATCACGATATGTGAATATTTGATCTATTAAATCATTTTTTTCAATATCCGTAAAATTTTTTGCTCGTTTTGATTCCATATTTTTGAGTGAATTACTATTCTATAGACAGACGATATTTATTACTTTTATCACAGTTAAGTAAGAAACGTAGGAACGCAGAGATAATAAGTACTACATCTTGAAAAGAAGGTTAAGAACGATGCACAGTCTTGCTGTTGGCTATACTGCTGATTGGGTTAATCGTCGATTAAGTTAATCGGCGTTGTTAACAGTCGCCCTTACACCGTGAGCGAGACCAATTACAATCGCAGAAAGAAAGAGTAATGATTGCAGAGTTCTGATTGGTCTCACTGTTTCGCTGTAGATTTCCGCTCCATGTGACTCCAGCCTAATGGTGCTAAACGTTAATTAAAAAAATATTACAACTTCCATTTCACTGTAGATTTCCGCTTCATGTGACGCCAACCTTAATCTCTTTGACTATGTTACATTCTATTGATGTCTCTATTCATATCTCGACTGTGTTACATTCTACTAATGATTTATATCTCGCAATGCTTGATTGGCAATCTTAATAAACCACGTATGACTTCGCGAGTATTAGCTTCGACTTCATTTTGCGTTAAACTTGAACTGAAATAGATAATTTAATGAGGATCGTAAGATGCGTGTGTACGCGCTTCCATCTATGTACACATATTTATAGTTACTTTAACAATAAAAAACTTGACTAAGTAAATGCTATTACAAAAATTATAATATATTATTTCACTGAAAACCGAAAAAACTCTTATGATATTATAAATCAGTTTGATATGAATTTTCCATATTGAGAAAATGTAATTGTATCTGTAATCTAATGTTTAGAATCGAAAATAACATCGTTATTTTCTAGTTCTTGGTATACCATATGATTTTGGTATTGACATGTGGTCTGTGGGATGTACCATATATGAATTGTACACGGGAAAAATAATGTTTTCGGGGAAAACGAATAATCAAATGTTAAAGTACTTCATGGATCTAAAGGGCAAAATGCCAAACAAACTAATTAGAAAAGGATCATTCAAGGATCAGCATTTTGACACCAACTGCAATTTTCTATATCACGAAGTTGATAAAGTTACCGAACGGGTGAGTTTATTTTGTTCTTTTTCGTGATAAAATCTTAAATTGCAATGATAAAATTTTAAATCTTAAGTCGCGCAACGCAAAGCACTGTAAATAATGGCCAGGCTTACACCGTGAATTTAGGCCGCGGTCTATACCCCAAATTCGACCTAAATTATTTAGGTCCCTCGCTGTAAACACATGAAAAATGACCTGATCTGAAATAAGCCGCCTATAACTTCGATGTAAATGCGCGCTACCTACAACCATCATTTTTTTTCTTTTTTACTTTTATGGAATGCGAAAACAGAAGAAATACAACGTATCAGTTGTCAACGTTGTACCGTAATGTTCTTTATATTTATTTATATAGAAATAGGGTGCGTTCAACAGAAAAAGCAGCTTTGCAACTGTTGTAAAATTCTTGAATATGATTGGCTTATACATTTAGATCTAATAAGGAAGTAAGGGCAAGACCAATCATATTAAAGAATTTTACAACAATTGCAAAGCTGCTTTCTCTGCTGAACGCAGCCATTTGCCGCGCAGCATTTACTGATTAGTATGTTTTCCAGGAAAAAATCGTTGTAATGTCGACGTTACCAGCCACTCGAGATCTTAGCACAGAACTCGGTGGAAATTCTTTACCACCGGAACAAAATCGCAAAGTCGGACAACTAAAAGATTTGCTAGAACGAACATTGATGTTGGACGCAGGGAAGAGAATTACTGTGAATCACGCTCTGGCGCATCCCTTTATACAAGAAAAGATATAGGTAACCCTGTCTGGGGTCCTTTAGCTTCGAAAAATTCACTGACGCCACTTTGTAAAATTATGCCGTTAACAATCCTTTCTATTAATGTTAAACATGATAGAAGCGCGATGTCTCTTTCTCCCTCTCTATTTCTTTTATTCTTGTTTCTCCCTCCCCAAATACTCTTATTTTCACATATAGAATATCCGTATTTTTTCTTTTTGTTTAGCAGGAAGAGGCGGTACAAAAAAATGTAGGAATTTTGCAACAGAAGGAAAAATGTAGTTGTAATATGTTGCACAAAACTGTACCCATGAGCAATATTGTATGAATCCCAAGGTATTATTTAATTGCATGTAATCAATGTCAGATGGACAGAGTATAATATTTTTATACTCCATGTAATAACTGTGAATACAATAATGTGAATAAATTTCACCATTATATTATATATAATATAGATGGTGTTTTAATATAGATTAGTCCATGTTGTAACTCGTATCTGAAATAATTCGAGTTATAAATACCAATTTTTCTATTTAAAATATAACTTATCAATTTCCATAGTTACGTTATTTAGAAAGAAAAATCGAATTGAAAAACAACGACCGCCTCTTTCAGCATAAACTGATACCAGTTTCCCTTTTCCTATTCTCCTGCTTTGGAGAGCAAGACGTCCTTATGAATAGCATTTTTCGCAAAATGACTATAGATCGTGCGTCCTTGTGAAATTGTACGTTACGTATTCTCACCAAGCGAGAGAAAAAGGTTCGTATATATAAAAGAACTGTAATTCCCTTATGTGGATCACATATTGTTTGATCCATTTTAGAATATCCCATCAGCGAGCATACGTGCATATACAGCATTAGGAGCCTTAGTGGCAAAGAAATCTGTTCTAATTGGAAAATAAATTGTATAGTGAATAGGTCAGTTATATTGAAATAAAACAACACATGCTTAATACAATGAGAAGAATGACCTGCATTTTGTCTTTTCAATCTTAAATCATATGAATGAATATGTTCAGTTCAAGTATAATATTCTTATAATATTTTTCTCTCTTTTTCTACTTCTTTCTGCCTGTTTTTCCTTCATTTTTATCTTTGATTAAAGTGAAATTTAAAGAGCGTTCCAAGTTAGATATTTAATGAATCCCACTTTATGCAACGATAATACAAATAATAAAGACGTGCGCGTGCGTGCGCACGCACACACAAACACACACATATACACACGCACATCATGCATATACGTTTTATACATCGGCCGACATACATATATTTAATAGTAAATGCACATGCATAATCATGTATACAATGATGAAAAGAATAATATCTAACATTTCTACAACATGACATATATAATCAAACATATTTATATTAGTACTAAATAAAGATAAAAATGTACATATTTGTAGCATTATATATATATATATATACACACGATGAAAAATTTTAAGATAAAGGCAGTCATCAAGGTGTTATATATATATATATATATATATATATATATACAAAATGATAATTATTAAAACATTACTTGTTGCAATATGTGCTAAGAGTTTTATTACTGTAAGTGTAGCATTTCGATTTCTGATTTTTTATACTAATTACAATCTCTTAAAATCCATAATTCCAAACTTAAAAATTTGGTTATTTGAAAAATTAGAACTGAATATCGATGCTGTTGTGAATGGTTCACGGTGTGATCTTGAACGTGACAAGATTTTACGAGACTGCTTATGTTTCAGATGTGTCTTCGATTCAAACATCGTTAAGTGCGGCCGGATCTTTCAAGGGCTTTTAGCGCCGATCCCGTTACAAGGTATTCATGGGGGATTGCCTGGGATATTTAGCACAACTACTTTTCAATATATGTTCAGTACCGTTTAATGATGAGATTATGTCTTTTATTAATCTTTTAAATTTAAATTAACTAGTAGTTTTTTGAACATGGCCGGAGACACTACCGCATCTCCTGATAAGCTCTACGAAAATAATTTAAGTTTTGAAAATGTCTAACAAACTTTTCATGATAATATAGGCATTTTATTCGAGGCAAAATATAACAGAATTTTAAGTTTTATCTCTTATATATAACGTTTGAATATTTGCAAAATTAGGTCTTTTTGTTAAAGAAACTGAGAAGTAAAACATGACAAATAGATAATACATACACGTATTTTAGTTTCACGAAAAAAAAAGAATGAAATAAAATATCGATGAAATTAAACGATGAAAACAGCAAAAGATATATGTTCGATAAATTATGTTACGATTTTTTATATTAAACATAAAGGAAAAATCGGCAAATGTGAATTCCGCATAATAATTGAAACGTGATTAAAATAATACCATTGTTTTTAGGAATAAAAATATAAATAGTTTAAATTTTTTAGTCGCGCACGCGCCTACACACACACACACACACACACACACACACACACACACACACACACATTCAATTTAATTTACAATTAACACAGTGTACATTTAGTTATTTATTAATATCCTATATCGATATGAAGTCATAAGTAAAATAATCCTTGTGTTAAAGGAATACCTTCAGAAACATATGGCTACAAGATCTGGAGTATTGTTACTGAATATATTCCTAAATGTTGACTCATATATATCATACATATTCATTAACTTCAGACTCTTTAGGCTTATAGTTATGTTTCTGACGTGGTATTCCTCTAACAAATATTTTTCACAAATAATAAATATCTATTCATCGTCGATTATGAGCTGAGGATGACTCCAAGAAAAGTCGAAACATTCTATTAAACTATTTGCATTTTTACAAAAATAAATTAGAATAAAGGGCAACAGGAGTTGGGCGTATAAAACGTCGCGCAATTAAAAACGCTGCTACTATAAATGACAAAAATCATTTATTCGAATAATTATCTTTTATTATGATAGTGCTTTTACATGTTTCAAATAAATTTTTAGCCCTCTTCAGAGAAACAAACTAATTTACATATTCAATACAATTTTTTAATCAATGAGCCTCCACGTCGTGGTAATTAAGGTACAGAATAAATAAAATTAAAGATAAACAAAACTAAATGAATGAAAAAAAATAGAAAAATTGAAAATATCAGAAATAATAAATTGTGAAAACTAATTTCCAAATAACTAAGATTATAATAAATCATCCCGAGAATAAAGGAACTCACCACGATTACAAAGTACCGTATCGCAAACAGTAGTAATATTAAAAACCAGTTCTCTTAATATGCTGATCAGTCATCAAAACAGAAAGTCAATTAATCAAATTTGGTCAAAGGTATAGAATGAATGAAAGCAGACAATCCACAAAAATTGCATTTTTACTTTAAAAAGATATAATTTTAATCGCGTTTTTATTATCGTATTAAACTTACATTTGCCGTTTTCTTTTTTTAAGAAATGTTTCACGGGAATGTTTCAATACAGAAGTAAAAATATACTATGAAACTATGATTAAAGAGAATATATGTATTGTTCTAATTGGCAATTTGGTAATGTTTCACTTGTAGCCCTCCCTGTAAGGAGGGGAGGCAATGGAAGAGATGAAAACAATTGATGAGGAAAGGAAAAATGCGATGTACTTGTGCCTACTGTCGTTTCTACTGTGTAAAAGTACATGCACTGTCACTAAAGTTCAACAAAAGGTTTATACAAGGTTTAACTAGATTTATATCCGCGCGCTAAGGTTTCTCTTAAAGTTACTTGAGATTACAATTGAGGACTCGTAAGTATGTATACAGGTAAAGTACATGATTTTGAAATTTTCATGTGATTTTTACAATGAATATAAACAATATGTTTGTACTGTTTTCTTTCAAAAGTTATTGTAACCGGAAATTAAACTGTTCAGTTGTGCTAAAATTAAAATTTTATATAATACTAATATATTTGTGGTTTTCTTGAGTTTTTCGATACTTAAAGCTTACATTCGATGAACATGAAATAGCAAAAATGTTTAAACTACATTATTTTCGAAATTCACTCCCCTCTCATTTACTCACTCACATTATGTCTTTAGATATTCAGAAAATATATAAAAATATTTTAATTATGTAAATAAAATCTAATAAATTCATAAAAATGTTTTTTTTTATAATAAAATTGTTTTTTTCTCGATTTTAGAAGATATATTCTTTGCTTGGGAAACAAGAGGTTCATGATGTAAGATATCAAGTAATAAACTATATATTAATTTATTGAAAAATATACAAAACATAGAAAATTAATAGTGATTCTATCATACATTAATTATTAATACATTTTTAGAATTTTTCTTGAAAATCATTTTATTATGTAATTACCTGTATATAATATTCTACATACATACACAATATATCACGAAATGAGACCAATAAAAGTAATACCATTTTAAGCCTCTTTAAAAAAAATGTTATATTATTTTTATATAATTAATAATCAAATCGGTTTTATTTTTTTCATTTATATAATAATGCATGTATCAATACAGTTGGCTGTATAAGTTAATAAGTTTATCAATTTTTTTCTTAAAATATATTATACAATTTAAATATTTTAAAGAGATTAATAATTTCATTAATATATTTTTGAAATATAAAAATTCCAACAATATATATATATATATATATAATACATATTCTACAGTTACTTCAAATTTACATTTTTTTCTTTTAGGTATAATATTTGTATTATTTTTAGTGTCTAATCCGATATTCGTACAATGATTTTTCTTCATCTTCCATATGAAGTTTTTAAGCTTCTTAATCTCGTTCTGGATAATACTGGACTAATATTTTGGAAAGTTGTCGAGCTAATTCCATCGATGATGCGCATAATGTTCTTCTGCTCATCACGTCAAATGGGCCTCCTTTTAACGCGTAAAAATAAAATGAATTGATTTTGCGTTATTTTAGCATTTATTTCCATCTCATACTGTATCTCTTATTATCTTATTTAACTGTAACTGATATTTAATGTTTGTAATTATTTACCAGCTGGATCTATTGACACACCGCCAGCTTCTCGAACAATAAGATCTCCGGCCGCAATATCCCACGCATGTATACCGAATTCAAAAGAAGCGTCAGCACCACCAAGAGCCACCATGCACATATTCAGAGCTGCCGCACCAAATGATCGTATTCTGTAGGATAAGTAAATAAATAAATCTCTTTGTATACACAAAATTAGAAATTGTATCCTGTAAATGTGTCTTACCCGTGTACGTATGTTGTAAGGATCGTTATATTTTGTAGAACTACTTCTAATTTTTCTCGATTTCTACTGGTCCCCATTTCTACCATTATTAATGCCTTACGCAATTCTGAAGTAATGACAGAGTTAATTAAATTTAACAAAATAATTAGAACTGTCGATTTATATATTAAAATTATATATATTAGTTTTATAAATATTAAAATTTTTCTACCAAAATTTTAAGTAAACGAAGGATAATCTTTTCGATGCTAATTATTGTATCACAAGATTCCAGTTTAGTCTTTGTTAATCGTTTGAAAATGTTTGTTTTAATAAGTCACACTATACAGGGTATCCTGTATCATTTCATTAATATTTTAGAGAGTGAAAGAGGAACTAATTTCTTCACAACTTTTAGCTCAGATCATTATTATTTACCAAATTATTGACGATTAAAATTGATCAGAGAGCAACACAAAGCTGGTATATGCAGGAGTGTAGTATCTATCATGGTACTTCTCGCGCTATCTATAGGCCTCTGTACACGGTCAGTAATACTGTCAGTATCAACGAATACTGACAATATTATTGATTGTGTGTGGTTAATATTAATGGATTGACGTAGAATACTGACGATTATTTGGACTTAAAATACATGCTTTTTCCTTAAGATCCATGTCGCCATAGATAATAATATACGTCAAATCACGTCAAACTGAAGTGAAACATTATCAATAATACCTGATCGTATAAGATTATAAAAACTAATGTATACTGTCAGTAATACTGACCTCAGTATTATTGACCGTATAGGGAGGCCTTATGCATTCTCCCAATTATAAATTTATTCTAATTTTTCATATAAATTAATAAGTAAATCAATAAAAGGATGGATCTATATATAAATAAATAAAGAGAGGGGATCGAAAGAAGGAATAAGTAGAGTCCCTGTAAGAGAGTTGTGTCAATTTTGTATAAATTTTCATTGGCTTTGAAGTAAAATGGCGGAACCAATCATCGATGCTGTTATATCTCCACTTTTGAGTAATGTGAACGCGGTGGTTTAGATTTTAAAAGTTGTAAGAGTACAATTTACGTTAAATTATATAATATTGACAAGTAGACAAAGTTAGAACGTCACTTTCGACCACATAATATCTGTATCTTTTATATATTTTTAATTCGAAAGCTTTATAATAATGTATAGACTGAGGGTGATTTTACATGCAGCGCGGAACGCGGTACGCGGTAGGCAGTAAAGTAACTAGGAACCGCGCGCGGTAAGCCGCGCTAATTTTCTCCTATTATTACATGGAGCCAAAACTGCGCGGAAAAGCGGCACGGACTAGTGACAAGTTGACGTTACTATGCACTTTTTAATGAAATTAATAGATTTAAATGCAATTATTAAGCAGATTCGTTGAAAAAATAAGATTATTGATAAAATGTGCATAGAAATAAGTTAATACATTTAAGAAAATGCATACAAATGTGACCTTGTCATGCTATACCGTGCCGCCTTTCCGCGTTCCATGTAATAGTAGGAAAAAAGAAAGGCGGAACGATAACGACATGGTCGGCATCGGCTCGGTCAGCTGGGTGCATAATTAGAAATTAACACAGGTATATACTGTGTATACTGCCAAGTAAAGAGAAATAATTTCGGAGTTCGGAGTTTGGTAGGAAAAAAAAACGATTTTTGCATTAATTAAAGACTGTTTTTGTCATGGAGACTGCAGATATGATGTTGATGGCCATGATAACATTATTAAATCGATTAAATCTAATAATTACCATGCGCTTTATTGGCCACTTGGAAGAAATTTGCGTTAACTTTTCAGGTTAATTACCTTATAGTTACTTCACCGCGTACCGCGTTCCGCGCTGCATGTAAAATCACCCTTAAGGTGCGATTACGATAAAGATAAGTTAATATATTTAAAAAAATTCATACTAATGTGAGTTTATCACTAGCCCGTGCCGCAAACCGCGCTCCATGTAATACCAGGGAAAAGAAATAGGCGGTACGCGGTTAACTAACTAGGCAGCTAGAGAACCGAGAACCGCGTACCGCGCTCCATGTAATCGCACCCTTACTTATAATTTTGATATTGTAAGAGCTGGATCGAGAAAAATATCGAGACTCCACCGGTGCCGGGATTTAAACCGAGGCCTCGTTGCCGTTCGTATTAGCAAGCTTTCGTCTTGCCTGCCACCATGACTTTACGCTCTTCGTAGTATAAGGTCTAGCGTCCCTTTCTGCTAGAGTCCCAATTAGACGCCATTTTACTTCAGATTGACACAACTCTCTTATAGGGACTCTAGGAATAAGGAACTGAAAGAGCCTCAGTTCTGAATGGTTCTGAAGAACTATTCGATCGCGGCGGACGCGTTTCGGATCGGGTGCTCATAATCTAATATTTTTGGAAGTGTTGCCGACTTTGTGCAATTGCTATTAAAAGGGAGGCAGGATTATTATCTAGAAGAAGAAGAAAGAGCAATCCTTGGCATGGGGGAGCCTTTAACCTTATCAGTCAATTCTTTGTTTGATTCCAAAGTGATCTGGGGGTCTATTCTTGAAAAGAAACGTATACGAAAGTCTAAGGAAATACTACAGTATACGTTACGTATACTATAGTATTTTCCTAGTTTTTCTTTTCAGGAATAGAGCCCCAAGCTTGTAATATACAATAACGAGCACCCGATCCGAAACGCATCCGTTATGGTCGAGTGGTTCTTCAGAACTGCGTTGTACTTTCAACTATATAATCCCATGGACAGCGCAGCACTGTGGCGAGGCGCTATAACACGCACATACGCACGCACACAAAAGCATGAGCCCATGTATGTATGCTCGCTTTCGGCCCGAAAATGAGTATACGGACATCAGCTCGTACTTGTGTGACTATCAGGGCCTCTTTCACCAACGCCGATTAACTTAATCGACGATTAGTCCATTGGAATTGACCAATCGCGTCTGTCGTCAAAACTAAATGATAAATGCGATTGGTCAATTCCAATGGACTAATCGTCGATTAACTTAATCGGCGTTGGTGAAAGAGGCCCTCAGTCTTGCCAGGCCGTCGACTAATTCAGTGTTGCCACCATCAATACGAAGTTCTTGGCTGAGTACTCAGTAGCTTCAAATTGCATTATATTATGAAAAGATACGACACCCTGTATATAATTGAGTTTATAATTAAAGTATATAAACAAAATATTTTAATAAATATTTTGAGTAAATATATAAATGCTTATCTATAAAGGTCTACCAGAAGGATTTAATCACAGACATCTATACTATACTAGACCGTTTATAGCCTCGACTCCCTAGATGTCCCGGAATATTATGTACAAATTACACATGACATAGAACCCGATTGGAATATGTCGTCTGCTCTACGTAATCCGTGATAGCAGCTAAGTGTTTCAATATATATATGTATGTTTAGTATTTTAAACTGTATAGAAAAGTCATAAATGTTATCAATTATACAATAATTAATGGTCTATAGGAGTGAAAGCATACTATTATTAATTATAAGTACAGTTCGCGAGAAAGAGAGCAAACCAGCTGCACCAATGTGCACTTTTATGATATGCGTTCGGGTATCTTCTTCAATATATTAGAATAATAAAAGCATAATATTAATAAAAGAAAGCTTACAAATTTTTTAAAAAGAGAAGAGCTACAATTTTTTAAAATAAATTATAGGTTAGATTACGCTACGTACGTCTCGCTAAGTTTACTATCAATAATAATATATATTAAATAAAAAATATACTTTCATATCTATATCATTATTATTAATAAATTAATTTACGTAATTACCAAGAATTAAAAGTATATTAATATTTTTTTCATTAATCGGGAGAAGATCATATACTTATATTGGAGGTTTTACTGAACTAAACCACAAAGGCACAGACAAACCTCATATATACATTCACATACACACATGGCAACACATATATAGCCACATTTCTGTTATAAGTCATAGGCGGAGGATTCAATTTTAGGATTGAATTTTATCAAACTGCATTCCAATCGGGTCCTAAGTCCGCCGCCAATGCACTATTTAGTACATAAGTTTTGGGTACAACAAATCTAGGGAATATATAAGGAGGCTTGCGGTCTAGTATAGTATAGATGTTTGTGGATTTAATATATAATTCTATCGGTACTTTTTATTTCTAATTAAAAATATAAATTAATTTACCCTTTTCATTGGATACGTGAATCGGGGCACCATTGAGAAAAGCGCCCTGACCTTTGCGAGCAGTAAAAAGTTGCTCCAAGATTGGATTATACACTATTCCTATTTCCGTTATTTTATTAATAAGCAGTGCAACCGAGATGCATGTGTATGGTAAACCATGAACGAAATTCATCGTGCCATCAATAGGATCAATTATCCATGTTGGAGCATCCGTTAATTCTATTTTTTGTCCCGAAGAAGTGCTTTCTTCGCCAATAAACCTGTTGTAAAATACATATTTACTTTAGAACAGAGTGTAGACAATAAAATTACATCCTCGTTCGAGCTTTAATATTGTTGAAACAAAGTAAATTTTGCATTTAATTTCTTCTGAAGGTATTTTCAATATTTTTTTGCTATTATAAAATATTTCTTATACATATTGCATTATGTTATTTTTGCCTTACCTGTGGTCAGGATATTTGGATGATATTCCATCGATTAAAAGTTTTTCCACTTTTTGATCCCACTCCGTAACCAAGTCAACATCGCATGATTTTGTAAGTACATCTTTACGTTGATAAATTTTTTCCCTAACAATCTGCAGGTAAAACATACAAAGCACAATTAAATTTTTTTACAGACAGTGCAGCAGTATCAAGGAAAAACTGGATACTTTAGTAAGCATAGTATAATTAATTTATTATCTTCAAAGTCAGACGACTATTAGTTACTTGAAAAGGAAATGTTATTATTACGAAAAACGTAATTATGATAGGAACATAATTTATTTTCCCCCGTCTTTATCTCTTAAAAACAAGTAAATATGATAATAAAATCGGTCGATGACGGTCAAGCAGGATTTTGGTTGCTAATGTAATGTGTGAATTTTATTTACCACGTATGTAGTCTTCAATCGCGTGCCGAAATTTTTTCAGACTTACAACGTAACTCTAATCAACTACCGTAGTAATATCACTTTAGTTAAATTGACACAAGCAATCTAACAAATTTTTGATGCTTATAGCATCTTATTGGATCTTAATAAAGACATTAAAATTTAACGATGCAATGTTAAATTAATGATAAATTAAAATCTGTGAAAAATAAGATTGCGTGGTAAATAAAATTCACACATTACATTAGCAACCAAAATCCTGCTTGATCGTCATCGGCCGATTTTATTATCATATTTACTTGTTTTCAATATCGACGGGGTCCTACACAAATCTTAATTTTATCTCTTAAATTTGTATTCTGTCATATTCTCCTTTTTGCATACACACTGTTTAAGAATCGTCACGCGCGTTACGTCTTTTGTTTTTACATTTTTCATGTTTATGGTAAGTACTTGGATTTATTTCGACAAATGGATTAACTTTAATCAACGATTAACTCGATCGAATCACTTAGGCCCAATTTCACAACTCACAATTAACTTTTAATCGAGGTTTAACTTATTTCTCATTTCTTTCTAATTAGAATTGTGGAAAGAAATGAGAAATATGTTGAAGCTCAATTAGGAATTAATCGTGAGTTATGAAACTGGACCTTAAAATAATAACGTCTCTAACATACAATTAATCTTTTTTTTATATATATTAGATACAATTCTATTAATTTACAATATTTAATTCTACTAAAGACCGTTAATGTAAGAATGTAACTAATACTAATACGAAGCCTATAACAACAGTCTAGCTTGGATCTTTTAATTGCTTACATATAATTTTGCGTAAATTTATATACTAATACACGTAATCCCCCCCAAACTGCGCGCCGAATTTGAAACATCGGTCTTGAAACGCAAATCTAATAAACTGCTGCGGTACTATCACGAAATAATACTCTTTTGGCATCTTATATATATATATATCGATGTTAAACTATATTAAAATCTGAAAATACTAAATCTGGAAATATTCTTCTTATTGCGAAAAATATTACCTCGACCGGGAGTCGAACCTGGAAACCTTTCTTTACGTGCAAGTGTCCTAGCTAATTAGACTACTGAGGTTATTAATTTAATAGTTTTATTCATATATATATGCTTAATAAGATAGTGCTGATGTGTTAATAGAGTTGATCGAGAAATGATCCTTATGCTATATATGCCATGATAACATGAGCGATCTCGTGAATTTACAAGTTTTTTATGGCATTTTATTACATTTTATTGCATAGACATTAAAATCGTGAAAATTATGCTATGGTGAAATTAAATTCTACCATTGGTCAGGCAGGTCAAATATTGCTGTGTGGCGCGAATTAAAACAATTACGAATATCCTGCAATTAAAGTATCTTAATATTTGATAAATTTTATCGGCATTACTACGTTTTTACTAGATATCAGAGATACTTGTACAATTCATAACCATTTAACTTACCGAACCAGCTTGCTTTACAAGTCGCAAAATCTCTATGTAATACTCGTCGATATTTGACATGATGATGTAACGTAGAAACACTATCGAAAACTTTTTTTACGCATCACAAATAATTGTAAATTCACTAATTAAATTTATTCGTCTGTTACCACCGATTAGGCGATCGTTATTTACTACTGTCTGCCACTTCTTCTTCTTCTTCTTTTTCTTCGACTATAAATGGCCTGGACCCTCGTTTACGAGGTAAACTTGGCCAGTCGTACTAGACACAGTCAAAACACTTTCCAAAAATATGATGCAACCGCAAAAATGGCGTAGCCCGATCGAACATCGAGCACCTGCGTCTACGACGTCGTAATCACGCGCATTAAGGTGCTTTTTCATGCGCAGCACGCTGCAGCAGCAATTCGTTACTATTGGTTAAGAATTTTAAGGTACTTTTTCATGCGCAGCACGCTGCAGCAGCAATTCGTTACTATTGGTTAAGAATTTTATGTAAGCTAGATGACGCACTTCCGGCGCAAAATACATTTTGCCGCAGTTCGTTGAAGTCGAACCGAACGAATAGCAAGCAGCAAGCGGCAAAATCGAGAAAGCGTACAATATGTCCGTCGTTTCATTATGAAAATATTATTTATTGCAATAAATATTAGGAAAATAAACGAAAAATGGCTTCGGATAAGGTACGGATACATGTTTGTAAATTAGATCATTTTATACTTTACCACAAATTTGAAAAAGTAAAGTGTAAAGTATAAAATAATCTAATTTACAAACATTCGTACCTTATCCGAAGCCATTCTTCGTTTATTTTCCTAATATTTATTGCAATAAATAATATTGCCTCGATTTTGCCGCTTGCTGCTTGCTGTTCGTTCGGTTCAACTTCAACGAACTGCGGCAAAATGTATTTTGCGCCGGAAGTGCGTCATCTAGCTTACATAAAATTCTTATCCAATAGTAACGAATTGCTGCTGCAGCGTGCTGCGCATGAAAAAGTACTATTGTAAATTCACTAATTAAATTTATTCGTCTGTTACCACCGATTAGGCGATCGTTATTTACTACTGTCTGCCACTTCTTCTTCTTCTTCTTTTTCTTCGACTATAAATGGCCTGGACCCTCGTTTACGAGGTAAACTTGGCCAGTCGTACTAGACACAGTCAAAACCGGTAACACTTTCCAAAAATATGATGCAACCGCAAAAATGGCGTAGCCCGATCGAACATCGAGCACCTGCGTCTACGACGTCGTAATCACGCGCATTAAGGTGCTTTTTCATGCGCAGCACGCTGCAGCAGCAATTCGTTACTATTGGTTAAGAATTTTAAGGTACTTTTTCATGCGCAGCACGCTGCAGCAGCAATTCGTTACTATTGGTTAAGAATTTTATGTAAGCTAGATGACGCACTTCCGGCGCAAAATACATTTTGCCGCAGTTCGTTGAAGTCGAACCGAACGAATAGCAAGCAGCAAGCGGCAAAATCGAGAAAGCGTACAATATGTCCGTCGTTTCATTATGAAAATATTATTTATTGCAATAAATATTAGGAAAATAAACGAAAAATGGCTTCGGATAAGGTACGGATACATGTTTGTAAATTAGATCATTTTATACTTTACCACAAATTTGAAAAAGTAAAGTGTAAAGTATAAAATAATCTAATTTACAAACATTCGTACCTTATCCGAAGCCATTCTTCGTTTATTTTCCTAATATTTATTGCAATAAATAATATTGCCTCGATTTTGCCGTTTGCTGCTTGCTGTTCGTTCGGTTCAACTTCAACGAACTGCGGCAAAATGTATTTTGCGCCGGAAGTGCGTCATCTAGCTTACATAAAATTCTTATCCAATAGTAACGAATTGCTGCTGCAGCGTGCTGCGCATGAAAAAGTACCTTTAGGGTGCAAACCCATGCAGCGGAATAGCGTAACGCGGAACGAGAGTAGAACCAATCACGAGATTCTCTAGAAACACGGAATGCTCGTTATTGGTTCTGTTCTCGTTCCGCGTACGCTATTCCGCTGCATGGGTTTGCACCCTTAGGGTGGGTTCACACTTTGACGGAAAAACGGAAAGCGGAAGAGCAGTTAACCGATCAGAACTCACGCTAGTAGTAAATAGTACAAAACTAACAGAAAGTCGACTACCTGATTAGCTACTGCTTTTCCGCTTTCCGTTTTTCCGTCAAGGTGTGAACCCGCCCTTAGGGCTACGTTCCGTTTCAGACATATGCGCGCATTTTATATAGTAAACGTCACGTATACTATAGGGGAATGCGCGCATATGCGTGAAACGGAACGCAGCCTAGGACGAATGAATGAGTCGAACCAGTTCGCGGACGCGCGAACATCAGGAAAAAGATATGCCCAGTCAAAGTCGACAACACTTTCAAAAATATTTGATTAAAAACACTCAATCGCGTCCGCCACAGTCGAGTGGTTCTTTAGAACTTACCATGCAGTCAGTGTTGCCGCAGGTCGAAAAATAAATTCACTAAATGGGAGCCTGAAAAGTTACTAAAATTTCTGAAAAATCACCAAATGTGTGAACGACCAAAAAAAAGGTTTTTACAGACTTTCAAATCGTGACGGGAATGTGCCACGTCTCAAATAATTTGTGAAAACCACATTTGCCATATATAATATTCAAATATATTTATGCTCGCATACGTTATAAAATTACTATAAAAAAGATACACTTTAAAAAAAAAAATAAACTTGTTACGCATTAACCATTACATTCTTTGTAAAGCCTTGTGTCCACGATACTAGAAATCGGTCCGAGATCTCGGATGAAGGAAACATTGACCAATTACATTGGTCATATGACCAAATTGTTCAAATGCTGGAATGTGAGAGGAATAAATTAATATTCCTACTGTCTTTTCGCTTATTTTACAGTTTATTTACACAAATATACACAAATATACATATATTTCGCGTACGAAATGATGCCGTGTGAACGAAACGCGGAAGGAACTCAGAGACAGCGAACTGAACTCGAAAACCCAGATAAGCACGCTAAAGCTTACGACGAACGACTCGGATCTCGAAAGACAAGCGAAACGTGGCACGATCACCGGACGACTGACTTTTTCCTCGACAGAACGCAGTTCCCCACTAATTGGGGAGCTCTTTGATTGGCGTTCTGTACACGTGACGCGCGCGTGTAACTGCGTTCTTTGATGCAACAGGTCGAAGGGATCGCTCGATCCGCGCGGACTCGAGCGTCCCTTCCTCCAAACCTTGTCTTTTGAGATGCCGACACCGAACTTCCGTTGCCATGCAGCGCGAGAACTGTATGTGTATACGTATATACACACGATCGTAATGACGATGTCGTGCACGACTTTATTATTGTCTCTCTATGTAACATGCTCCCCCCGTTGAGAGGGTAGTGAACAACTATCATATCGTTAATAATTTTAACGCATAGCTCGACTATAATAATACAGTTTAAACATTAGTGACCTTTTGTTTCGCATCGACCTGTGACAATGCTTGGGGCGAACTCTGAATTTGTCGATGATGCTTGGAGCGGTCATCGTGGTGTTTGGCGAACCAAACTGTTTTGAAATATATATGTAGCGAACTACATAGAATACGCAATCTATATTTTTATGAAATGGCAGGTAAGGGACATAAGGATTTGGCAGCTCTTTTCAGCTGTCCAGTTGCCGTCTTAATGGTGGCGGCTCGAGTTATTCCATCCTTGCCGGGATGGATCTCGCACACTCTGCCTAATATCCATTTGTTGCATGGTAACTGCTTGTCCTTGACGATTACAATTGTGCCCACTTCGAGCCTTGGTCCATCCTTGCACCATTTGTTGCGGATTTGTAATTCGTTTAAGTATTCGAGGTTCCAGCGTGACCAGAAGTCTTGGCGGACCTTCGATATGTGTTGCCATGTAGACAAGCGGTTAGCTGGAACAGATGTTACATTACCCTCCGGGAGGGTTAAAGGATTGTTAATGGTTTATCAATTAAAAAATGAGCAGGGGTTAAAGCAATCGTATCGTTTGGATCTGAGGACAATGAAGTAATTGGTCTCGAGTTGAGGATGCCTTCGACTTCGATCGCGAAGGTGTTAAACTCCTCGAATGTGAACAAAGTGTCGCCAACGACTCGTTTTAGATGGTGTTTGAAGAGCTTGACCATCGACTCCCACATTCCACCGAAATGCGGAGCTCCTGGTGGGATGAAATGCCACGTAATTCTATGATCGCTCGCAAACTTATCTGTAAGGCGCCTGTGATTCTCGGAATTCAATAATGCGTAAACTTCCTTTAATTGAGAATTCGCACCCACGAAATTGGTTCCGTTGTCGGAATAAATATGAGCTGGTATTCCTCGCCTGGCCACAAGTCGTCGCAGTGCCGCAAGAAATCCATCAGACGATAAATCGCTTACGACCTCGAGATGTACGGCCTTAACAGACAGGCATACGAAAACGCAAATATACACCTTCACTCGATTGCGATTGCGATGTTTCTTTTCCTTGATGAAGAATGGTCCGCAAAAATCGATGCCAGTGTGAGTGAACGGAATTGCCGCATTTACGCGAGCAGGTGGCAAGTTTCCCATCTTGTGTTTAACACCGCTGGCGTTAAATCGAAAACAGCGCGTGCAAGCTCGTATTATTTTCCGAACTTGGTTTCGACCATCGAGCAGCCAAAACTTCTGACGCATAACGTATAAGGTGGTTTGTATGCCCGCGTGGTGATGTCTTTGATGAGTTTCGCGGATAATAGAGTCAGTCAATTGATGTCGACTCGGCAACAGTATGGGATGTTTCTGAGAATGTGTTAAATTCGACGACTGCAGGCGTCCGCCAACGCGTAATAGGTCGTTCTCGTCCACGAATGGATTTAAATTTGTAAATTTGCATTTACTTGTTGATCCTTTAATTTTGAGTTCTTTGATTTCGTCGGAAAACCGAGTTGCTTGAAGAAGTTTTAATATTCGAATCTCGGCCTCGTGAATCTCCTTCGCACACAGTGAGCCGAAATAATTGTTGGCAGAGCGCAAACGTAAGCAATATGCGACGATTCTACACAGCTTGGAATAGGAAGAGAACTTGTCGACTATGTTAAAATCGTTCATGGTAGTCGTCAAACAGATATTTTTCTTTAAATCCGGAACTTCGACTAAACGGGCGATTTCGTTGGGCCACTGATCCTCTTCTAAAGTCAACCACGATGGACCTCCGGGCCACATACGATTTTGGATAAAGGCGTGAGGAAGTTGCCCTCTCGATACCGCGTCTGCAGGATTATCCTCGGATCTAACGTGTCGCCATTCGTGAGTACCCACAATTTCTTGGATTTCCGCAATCCGATTTGCTACGTAGGTCTTGAGGAGATGGGGTGATGTTTTGATCCAATGCAACGCGATGGTGGAATCGCACCAGAAAATCGTCTTGCTAGGAGAAATGTTTAGCGCGTTACGGATCTCCTTATATAATCGTGCTAGCAATAAAGCTCCGCACAGCTCGAGCCGAGGAACTGTGATTGTTTTCAAAGGAGCGAGTCGGGATTTGGCGGATATTAGTCTAACTGACACGTTACGTTTTCTCTTGGAACGAATATACCAACACGCCCCGTAACCGACAGTACTTGCATCGCAAAATCCGTGCATCTGAACATCAGATGCGCTTTCGATGAACAATTGGCGATCAAATGAGATGCGGTTTACAATTTCTAACTGACGCGCAAATTCCAACCAATCCGTGTATATGTCTTGCGAAATAGACTCGTCCCAATGTAAGTCGCACTGCCATACCCTTTGCATCAATCTTTTAGCATATAGCACAATGGGACTCAACAAACCTAAAGGATCGTAAATCTTCGCGACATCTGAGAGCAGATTTCGTTTGGTAATTCTTTCGGTAATTTTAATGGGATTTGTCAGATAATGTATTTTATCGTCGCTCGTGCTCCACATGATACCCAAAGTCTTTAAAGCGCGATCCTCCTTGAAAACAAGGTTTGCGTGTAACGCGCTAGTCGCCAAGTCGTCAACTACACACCTGTCATTAGACGCCCACTGCCTTATAGAAAATTTCCCGCGAGCTAATAATGCTATGATGTCGTCTCTAATCATTCGGGCTTCGAGGATTGTATTAGCCCCCGTTAATAAGTCGTCGACATACAAATGTGATTTGAGTACTTGAGCCGCTTGGGGAAAGGCGTGGCCTTCATCATCGGCGAGTTTCTGAAGCACGCGCGTCGCGAGAAACGGTGAGGAGGAAATTCCGAATGGGAGTTTGTTAATTTGAAACGTTTCCACGCCGTTTTCTCTGCGCCAAAGAAAACGCTGAAATTGACGATCCTCCGCGTGAACTAAGACTTGCAAATACATTTTCTCGATGTCCGCAGTGATCACGTATCTGTAAGTGCGGAATCGAATGAGATGTGAAAATAGTTTATCCTGAATTGTGGGCCCCACCATCAATAAATCGTTTAAGGATAATCCGTTACTGGATTTTGCCGACGCGTCGAATACCACCCGCAACTTCGTAGTATTACTTGAATCCTTGATTACTGCGTGATGTGGCATGTAATAGCCATTGTCGCGAGGATTCTCAATTAAAGATGCGTGCCCACGTACCAAGTATTCATTTATAGCTTGCTCGTACTGAGCTCGCAATTCGAGATTCGCATTAAGTCTACGTTCCAACGACATTAAACGCTTGAGCGCTAAAGAACGAGATTCGCCGATAAATACATTTGAATTCCGAAACGGTAACCGAACAGTATAACACCCGTCGTTATCGCGAGAAACGGTTTTCTCGAAATGAGCTTCGCATTCGGTCTCTTCCTTCGATTTCGGCGCGTGTTCTGCGAGCTCCTCAACTGTCCAGAATTTCGCTACTTGTTTTTCCAGATTCGATAAATAGCATACAGGCTTCGTTGGAACTCGTGCTGTTGTGCCGCCCGCTACTACCCAGCCGAGACGCGTCTTTTGCAAATACAAGTCGTGGCCTTCGCATGACAAGTTTATTTGTCCCACAGAAAACAGAGATAGCGTCCCCCCTGAACCGATTAATAAGTCGACAGGCCGTGGTAGATGAAATTCTGGATCCGCTAGATTAACGTTTGCAGGTATTTTTACGGCGTTGCGTGGGAAAACTTCTGCTGGAATTAATTCCGCAATAGTCGGTATTAATAAACATGTTAAGTCTTTGGAAAAATCATCGCGCGTCGATTGAATGGTGATATGCACGATGCCCTTAGATTCTGTGTTCATGGTGTTTATCGTGCCGACGGGCGTCGAATACTTAGTCACATGCGCATTTAAACATTTCGCCAAAGATTCGGTAATAAAATTCGCGGTTGCGCATGTATCTAGAAGAACTCGACATTTAATGCGATTACGCTTGTGGTCCCGAATGTAAACAATTGCGCTCGTTAGCAACTGCGGAGAGAATGAACGCGAAATCGTTGTTAAGCTCAAAGATCGGTCGCCCGACGGATATGTTAGTCAGGCAGATGTGTCATTAGCGGTCTGTGCGCTCGAAGAAACGGACTGACCAGTGGTTCCAAATTTATTAAGATGAAGCAGAGTGTTATGCCGTTTTTGGCAAATCGTACAACTCGCGAATCTACACGGCAAGTCTCGATGGGATCGCATACAATTATAACAAAGCCGGGCTTTCTTTACCGTCTCGATGCGTTTAGGTACCGACAGCTGTTTGAATTTCTCGCACATGAATAGAGGATGCCGTTTGTCTTTACACATTACGCAGTTTATTCTCGTGCGCGAGGCGCTCGACAAAAACGTTTGATTTGATGCTTGAATTCGTCTTCGCTTAGCCGAAGGTTCTCCCTTGATCTCGGATTCAAGCGTCTTGGAACGTTCGCGTCTCGAAGCGCAGACGGCGGTCTTGTACAGAAATTCGTACATTTTTTCTAATCTGGGTAGTTCATCCTTCTCTATAGAAGATTCCCACTTCTCGAGGGTTTTCTTCGGTAACTTGCTTGAGAAGATACACGACCATTTCGGGCCCAACGGACACGTTTATCGTAGCTAAAGAGGCAAGATGTTGTTGAACGTCGTCCGCAAGTTTTGTTAAACCACTCGTGGTTTCTTTCTCTAACACGGGCAAGTTGACAATTAAAGAGAGATGTCGCGTTGCTAAAATTCGTTTCACCTCATACGATCGCTCGAGAAGTTCCCAGGCTTTCGAATAACTAATACCGTCGATCTCAAGAATCCTCACCTTATTGGCGGCTTCTCCGGTTAACGCGGATTTTAAGTAGTGCATTTTGTCTACGTCTGATAAATCGGTTTGCGAGCCTATCATGTTATAAAAGGTATTCTTAAACGATAACCAATTCTCGAATTTTCCATCGAAGGTAGGCAGCGGAGCCTCGGGTAACTTAACTCGCCGTTTTTTGGTAGATGCCGTGGATTCGGCACGGTCGCTTCGAGTCTCGATGCTCGATCCTGCGGAGTTTGACACATCCGCTACATTTAAAATGTTATCAATTCTACTCGCGAGTGAGAAAAATCGCTCTTGAACGTTTACGAATTCATCTTGATGTGAATCTTGATTATCGGGATCCAATACTGTAAGCTCAATATTATGTTCTTCATATGCGTTATATACTTCGGTCAACCGAGCAATCCGTAATTTTAAGGTGGTATTATCCGGCGCGCCCTTGTCGAGGACGTTGGTTAGCTGAGTTATTTGGGATTTCAAAAAGGTCCGTCTTTGTAAAAGAACTTTGATACTATTCGACATTGTAAAAATTAGGAAATATCCTCAATTAACCCGCTCAATATGATGAATTGTAAAGAATACGTGACCGAACTGATTAATATCACCAAGTTGTTGCAGGTATCCAATGGATGCTGATAAGTCCGTCGTCGAAAGATCGCTCACTCAAAGTTTCTATATGGTTGACCTCGCTCTTCGTCCAACGCTTCCTTGTTTGATTGTTCATACCTCACAGGAGGCACCAAAATGGAATGTGAGAGGAATAAATTAATATTCCTACTGTCTTTTCGCTTATTTTACAGTTTATTTACACAAATATACACAAATATACATATATTTCGCGTACGAAATGATGCCGCGTGAACGAAACGCGGAAGGAACTCAGAGACAGCGAACTGAACTCGAAAACCCAGATAAGCACGCTAAAGCTTACGACGAACGACTCGGATCTCGAAAGACAAGCGAAACGTGGCACGATCACCGGACGACTGACTTTTTCCTCGACAGAACGCAGTTCCCCACTAATTGGGGAGCTCTTTGATTGGCGTTCTGTACACGTGACGCGCGCGTGTAACTGCGTTCTTTGATGCAACAGGTCGAAGGAATCGCTCGATCCGCGCGGACTCGAGCGTCCCTTCCTCCAAACCTTGTCTTTTGAGATGCCGACACCGAACTTCCGTTGCCATGCAGCGCGAGAACTGTATGTGTATACGTATATACACACGATCATAATGACGATGTCGTGCACGACTTTATTATTGTCTCTCTATGTAACAAATGCGATTTGTTAATTCTTTCTTCATCCGAGATCTTGGACCGATTTCTAGCATCGTGGACACAAGGCTTAACAACATTCGGTGCATTATGAACTCTGTCAGCTGTATTTTAAAATTAATTTAAATAAGATTTAAAAACCTGCACTAACCGCTCAGTTAACGGTTGTCGTTCTTAATGCACCCTGCGGGTCTTCATCGTTATCACATACGGATTATTATATATAATATAACTATATATATACAAAACAAATCAATACATTTCTGAATAATCAACTTCTTACATTTTACTGATTACATATTATTGCTTATAAGATTACAAGTCTTCAGCATTCCCACTTGCACATTTTTATAATGTAACTCCATACTAATTCATATTATGCAATAACTTTCATTTTTTAGTCATTAAATTTGCAGTGATAAGATGTAGCAATTTCTACCATTTTCATGTATGTATCTTTTGGTGTGTAAAATACCTATTAAACTTTCAGTACTTAACCGATTTCTTACTTTTGTTTTATTTAAATTTATAATACTGAATATTCTTTCCACGCAAGCACTGCTATGTGGTAAGCATAATATATCAAATACAAATTGTGTTATTACAGGAAAAGCACTAGTATTATCACCTTTTTTTAGATTACCTACTTCCCTCCAAAATTTCAAAATTTCTTGATTTTTATTTACAGGTCTGTTCGTTATTGCTGAACTAGTTCATCTTGCACTAGTTCATCTTTCTTCCTTTTTTCTCCAGGAGAAAGGAAAAGGAAAAAAAATGAACTGGTGCAAAAGTTCAGCAATAAAGAACAGACCTTACATTACTATTATGGAGGAGTACTATGAATGAAGCCTTCCATTTTTGTTCTCACTATTCTTTCAGAAAACGCAACTCGATTGGTTTATGCTAATATGGTCCAATGAGAAACTGGGTATCAATCATGAAACTTTTTCCCTAGGATGAAAAGTGAAAAGTGAAAAATTTCTCCATTAATTTCAATGATAAAAATTTTCACTTTTCACTTTTCATCTTAGGGAAAAAGTTTCATGATCGATACCCTAAAAACAAGATCAATAAGGGTGCAAACCCATGCAGCGGAATAGCAGAACGCGGAACGAGAGCGGAACCAATCACGAGCGTTCACGTTTCTCAACCATTTTTAGGTTAGGAAATCTGTCGTCATTAATAGTGAGTAATAACTAATAATCACGAGTGATCACGTTTCTCAAGCATTTTTTGATTAGGAAATCTGTCATTAATAGTGAGTAATAACTAATAATTTATCTCTGTACTCACCACGTTGTTATTCCGCTAGTTTTGTTACGTTGAAACGTGAACCCTTAATACCCATGTAGCGTAATAAGCGCAACGCAAACTTTGCGCAACCAATCATAAATCGTTATTTCATAAAGGTTACAATCACATTAAAACTAATTTCATAAATTTTAACATCTTTAAATATTTTTTCCAATGAGAAATGCATTTAATTCTGTATTTATGGCGAATTCGATTGGATTGCACCAGTGCAGTGTGATTGCACCAGTTCATCTTTTTTCCTTTTCTCTTCTCCTGGAAAGAAAAGGAAGAAAGATGAACTCAGTGCGCACTAGTGCATCCAATCGAATTCGCCATTAGATACTTGATAATAAAAAATGAATGATAAATACAATATTTAAACGTTATTTACGAACTTGCTGATAATTCCGCTTACGCTCATTGCGCTCTATGGAGATCAAGGGATTTGCAACCGCGTAATGAAAACTGCGGAACGCTCGTGATTGGTTCCGCTCTTATTCTGCGTTCCGTTATTCCGCTGCATGGGTTTGACATAAAAATTCACTAAATAAAGAAAGTAATTCACAATCATCAAAAGACCTTAAAAATCACTAAAATAATGAAAATTAACTAAAAACGGCAACATTGCATGCAGTGTGTTGTTATATGGGCTCCCGTTTTCGCGCATGCGCATTAAATGCAGTATCATTGCCGTACTTAACTCGAGCAAAATAGGGCGCTCTATAACTCCGGTATTATTTTTGAAAGATATTCATAAATTTCCAGAAAACTAATTAACAAATGAAATAAAAGTGTAATATTATACAATATATGCAAATATAAATTCTTTAAAAGTATCTTTGTCTAAACATGAATATTTAAATACGCGAACTTTTTGTTTCTTAATATAGCTCCATATTTGTGATATTCAGATCCATAATACAAAATCGTTTAGTAATTGTACGAATTATATTTGATTAACTTTCTTATCTATTACATATTTACTCCTAATATTAAAAATTCTCTTTTTTCGAAATGATATAAAGGCAAAAAGGAAGGATGGAAAAAATACACTTTTTTCAGCGTTTAACAGAACAATCATAATTATATCTATTATGTATTATATATACATGTATACATATATACACATACATATATGCTTGTGTATAGTTATATATATGATTATATAT
The DNA here is from genome assembly GCF_001594065.2 of Cyphomyrmex costatus. Classification (NCBI taxonomy): domain Eukaryota; kingdom Metazoa; phylum Arthropoda; class Insecta; order Hymenoptera; family Formicidae; genus Cyphomyrmex; species Cyphomyrmex costatus. The sequence goes on along the minus strand of NW_017278747.1, from coordinate 171,174 downwards.
ATATATGTATCTCTTTTTTATGCTGCTTATATTTTATATATATCTACATACAATACACATGTATATTTACTATTACACCTAAAGTTTTGTTCCACAAGGAATGATATGTATGTAACGTAACTCCTAAAGGAGCACGAGGCAACTTTCGTTCATAAATACATATACAATTCGTATATCAGGTATTTTATTCGCATATTCTTTAAAAAGCCGAGAGAAAAACGGCTCATCTTCACTTTAATCTCATCAAAAAATATATTATTAAACAAAATACGATAAAAGTGTTAGAAAGCCATTTCCCACGTAGCACACCAGCGCGTGTAAACCGCTTTCGAAGTGCTGTTCAGATTGCACCTTCCAACATTGCACTTTTATTGCATGCAGATAACTCGGCTAATTTCAAGTCATATTACAGACACTGTTATACGACATGAAAAGTGCAGTAAATGTGCTATAAAACTGTATTTATTCTGCGCTGGTTATATATGCACTTATAATGCGCTTTTCATAGTGGATTTTGAAAGCACTTTTTAAGCGCTAGTGTACTACGTGGGTTTGTGTATATGCGTACACATAAAGCAGCTGTAACATATTTATATACATATATTTTTATACGTACAAATGTGTGTGTGCGTGCGCGCGAGTACGCACACCTACACGCACGCACATATACAGTGTGTTTCATTTTAATCGCCTCAGACAAATATTTCGAAAAATGTGGAAGATACGAAAAAATTTTTCAGACAAAAGTTGTATAGTTTCGAGGAGGACATAAGATCATTAATTTGAATAATTGTATGAAGGTCACATTTAATTTTTTAAATGAAACATCCTATTTTTTATTTTATTTTTTTGTAGATTACCTCGAGAGAGAAGTTTTCCAAAAAACACTATAATAAAATACTTTTTCATGAAGTACTTTTCGAGTTATAACGTTTATAAAAATTATAAATTTATTTTTATACGTAAAAATGAAGAGTTACAACTTTTATTGGCCTTGATCTTGACAAATGTTATCAAGACCATGATCCTGAACAACATTCAAGAAGTTTTAATCGTCCATTGGACACCTTGGGTAATGTTAATGCCAGCGGTACAGTAACTTTCAAGTGTTATAACTCAAAAAGTACTTAATAAAAAAATATTTTATTATAGCGTTTTGGAAAACTCTCGAAGTAATCTACAAGAAAATAAAATAAAAAATAGGAGGTTTCATTTAAAAATTAAAAGTGACTTTCATACAATTATTCAAGGTCAAATTAATGACACTGCCTTATGTTCCCCTCAAAACTATACAACTTTTGTCTGAAACATTTTTTCGTATCCTTCACATTTTTCGAGATATTTGCCAGAGGCGATTAAAATAAAACACTGTATATATGTATGCATACATACACATTAAATAGCAGAAAGCAAAATTTCTTTTTCGCAGTAATGTGAAGCATCGGTAAATGTACATACAACTACGTACTACATTTGTCCGTTAAATAACAGTTGTTAATAATAGTGTAACCAGCGTTCTGCTATCATGTTGTTCGTTATAATTTACCTGTATTGAGCGTTTTCTGTCTTGCGATTAAATTCAATCTTAACATTGGACTTAACAAAAAAGGACACTTAGGCTATACGTAGGATATGTATTGTAGCCATAGCAATTTCTTGAGGAGAGCAACCAATAATTTAATTAATTATATTAACAATTTACTCCTTCGATATGTTTCTTTGATCTATTTAAAAGAAAATGCGAAAGATAAAGAGACATCTAAAGAATAATTTTCATTTTGACTCACTTGAAAATCTTGAATGATAACATTAGAATGACGATTACAATTGATTCGATCGAGATTAAGTTAAAAGAATAGTTTTATACATTTTGTATGTTCGTAATTGTTGATAAAATTCTGAAAAGTATTTCGTTTCTGATATCGTATTAGCGTTTCTGATATCGTGCATAAATAGATACATGTACACATACACACATATATACAGGATGTCTCGCGAGATTTATCTAATCTCGCACAGGAAGATAGATAGAATCGAAATAGATACAGAAGTCCTATACTGTTTAGCGATTCTTGCAATATTAATACCGATATTATTTTTTGAAATTGTACTAATGAGAGCGCAGTTTGAGAAACATTCCGACCGCTTGAAGTATAGTCCGGTCCACTTTTTTAAACATGGGCTGCGGTAACAGCGTGTTAGAGAGGCGAGAGGAGAAGCGCGCCGTTGTGTGGGACACCCTGTGTGTGTGTGTGTGTGTGTGTGTGTGTGTGTGTGTG
>NW_017278747.1:150280-167757 GCF_001594065.2 Cyphomyrmex costatus | reverse complement strand
GTGTGTGTGTGTGTGTGTGTGTGTGTGTGTGTGTGTGTGTGTGTGTGTGTGTGTGTGTGTGTGTGTGTACGTAAAAATGAAAAGAAGAGTTACAACTTTCATTGGCCTCTTGATCTTGACAAATGTTATCAAAATCATGATCCTGAACAACATTCAAGAAGTTTATATATATATATGTATATGGGGCTTTCTTTATTAAATCAGCACCCCCTGACTATTTCAATTCTTAAAATAAAATTCTTTAAAATTTTCCTTGAATTGTCTATTTTTCGATGCCGTATGGCGTTTTTGAAGATTCAAAAAAGCTACTAGAATAAAACAAAATCATTGAAAAAATTAATAATATCGTAAATAAACATATACGATGTGATATAGAGATCTGATCCGTGTGCGTGCGTGTCAAAACGAATTACGTTGAAATCAATCATTCTTCAATACGATATCCACTGGTTATCAAGACATTTGTGTACAAAATTTCAAATTTTAATTCAATCATTCTCTTCCCGAGTAAGTACGTTGCGAAAAAATCTACAGTAAGAGTATTATCGTGCGTTAAAAACAATTTAGAATTTCTGCAGAATAATAATATGATAATTTAATAAGTTTTGAAGCTTTATATTACCCTATAAGAAGTGCTATTAAGAAAATAATTTTCGAGTTAAGGTAAAGACACAATAGACACGCTAAAGGCATAATAGCACTGACTAACAAAGAAAATAAAGTATTAATCAAAAGATATTCCAATAATATAAATAGAACACTATGGTCATTACGGGGAAGAAAGTAAAAGATACAAAAAATAAATTCTTTAAAAAATAAATTCTATGGTACATCCACAGAAACACACGTGTTCGCACTCGCGAACACTACATACATAAATGCACGCGCACACAGACGTAAGAGACATGGGGACTCACGTAAAGCAGCCCAAAGGGATGAAAGTTCTGTCACACACACGAATCAGGGCCTTTATTCTTGAAAAGAAACGTATATGTATCTATAATAAAACTAGGGAAATACAATAATATACGTTATCTATACTGTAGTAATTTCTTTTACGTTTATACCTTTCTTTTCAAGAATAGGAGCCCAGACTTCTTCATCACATCGTGCACATTTATTTACAATATCATTAATTTTTCCAATATTTCTAATTATCTTTTTTTATTCTAGGTTTTCATTTTGGGTCCGTCATTTTGAATTTTCAAAAACGCCATATGGCATCGAAAAATAGACATTTCAAGGAAAATTTTAAGCCCTTTTAAAGAATTTTATCTCAAGAATTGAAATGGCAGGGGAGTGGCCAATTTAACAGAGAACGCTCCATAAATATAGACTTCAATATGCAACCTATATCATTTTTATATTATAAAATTTCTCGGAAATCATGCGATATGTTTCCGATATTCAGCAAACGATCGACACGAAAAATTCTTTCAAGATACTTTCATATTTCCTATATTCCTATAATAAAAAAAATATATGTCTTAAACACACGGCCTTAATTCAAAAAGAAGTTGAATAACAGTTTCATCGGCCAATGTTGACGTATCTCCGATATTCTTATCGCCTGCTGCAATTTTTCTCAACATACGTCTCATAATCTTACCGGATCTTGTTTTCGGTAGAGCCGGAGCATGCTGGATAACGTCCGGTTGAGCAAATGGGCCAATCCTTTCGCGTACTATTCAAATTATATTAATTTATTTATAAATAGCGCATATTATATAATTACATGTTGAATAGAAAATAATACTAAATGCAATTAACTTAACAATTGGCTCATTACCTTTCTTTTTAAGCTCGATTTGTAACTTTTCATCGAATGTCGTCCCCGCGTTCGGAGTTATAAAACAATATAGACATTGACCTTTAACAGGATGTGATTTACTGACTACTGCAGCCTCGGCTACCGAAGAATGTTCCGCCAACACACTTTCCACTTCAGCCGTTGACATTAGATGACCGGAAACGTTCAACATATCGTCGATACGGCCGGTTACCCACAGATATCCATCTGCATCGCGTCTCGCTCCTAAAATCATAAATTTTTAAAATAAAAGTCAGATTTACATCATTTTCGTATTTCTCTACCACATTATTGCAATCAATCAAAATTAAATTAATCAAATTTACAAAAATTAAAGAGAGAGTTTCAATTTTAAAGAGGCGGAGAAAGAAAAAATTCCCCTATGTACCTTCACAGAAAGGATTTCTAATACTGAGGAAAAAAAAGTTCTTGACGTACTTCATCTTAGCTCAACATTATAAAATTAAGATTATTTTAAAATAAAATTGATAATTTGATTCTAACCATCAAATAAAATAAGATCGACATCTTATTTTGAAACAAGTATAACACGTATAAATTTAGAAATTTATATATTCTTACATTTAGAATAAATCTATTCAGTTATACATATACGCGATGCTATAACATTAAAGTAGCGAAGCTCTCGTGGCGTTAGGTAAGAGAGACACGCGGAACGAGAGATCCCTAGTTCGAATCCCGGCTAAATTCAGTTTTTTGTTGCCAAAAAATATAAATAAAATTCCTTCCGCAAGAATAGAATAAGAATGTTTAAATGAAAAATATTCTGTCAAACTCTTAAATTTTTCAAACTAGAATATTATTTAAGACCGATAATTGATAAACAATAATAAATTGGAAGAAGAAAGCCATTTTACGGTCAAAGCTGGATCACAGTGCTTGTTATATAATTGTGTGAATTTTATATACTGCGTATGTAGTCCCCCCATAAATCGCGATGCTGATAGTTTTTCACCATTGACGCATACATAATTACTACCGCAGTAATATCACTTAGTTAAATTGACGAGCAATCTAACAATTTTTGATGCTTATAGCATCTTATTGGATCTTAATAATATGTTGAAAGACATATATTAAATTCACACAATTATAACAAGCACTGTGATCCAGCTTTGACCGTAAAATGGCTTTCTTCTTCCAATTTATTATTGTTTATCAATTATCGGTCTTAAATAATATTCTAGTTTGTTAAATTACGTCAGCCTGAAAAAAGACGTTATTCTCCTACTTTAGATAAATATTGTGAAGAATATTACTACGTCGACTCGCCATCAGAGGTCTATAGATGTTCGCAACAATTCTCGCAAGTGCTGAGATACGCGTATCGTCATTAATTTAGCAACCAAAATCCTGCTTGACTGTCATTTGGCCGTTTCATATTTACTTGTCTTAAATTAATTTTATTTTACATTACAACTCCCACCACTCCCCTGGTTCATAATGACAATTGTATTATGCAATCTATTATAAGTGTAAAGTCAATTATTACAGTTATTAAAAATCGGTATATTATAGTAAAAGTATAACAGACAGACTGAAATATATGTTTTTAATCCTTGCATTTTCTTTTCAGTAAATATGAAGATAAATTACAGCACAAGAAATCAATTCTTCCATAATTATAAATAATAGAGGAAACAAATTATTAACAGAAATTGTAAAACTTATCTGATACGATTTCATAAGATAATCGGGACGAAACGCCAACTCGTGATATTCTTCGCAATTGTAATTTTCACAGATTTAGATTTAGACTTATCTTTACTTCAACGTTACATCGTTAAAATTTAATATATGTCTTTCAACATATTATTAAGATCCAATAAGATGCTATAAGCATCAAAAATTGTTAGATTGCTCGTCAATTTAACCAAGTGATATTACTGCGGTAGTAATTATGTACCTATACGTCAATGCTGAAAAACTATCAGCGTCGCGATTTATGGGGGGACTACATATACGCAGTATATAAAATTCACACAATTATAACAAGCACTGTGATCCAGCTTTGACCGTAAAATGGCTTTTTTCTTTTTAAATTTTTCTATTAAGAAAATTACATATAATTAAGAGCTAACATCAAGAATACTTAATTCTAAATTTTAGAATTTTTTATTTAAGATTAAAATATTCTAATTTGAAAAATAATTAAATATGATTAGTTCTATGTCGATCTTATTTTATTCTAGATCTTGGAGTAATAGCATTGAATATAGAAATCTTTTCTATATATACAAAGGAATTATCTTTACATATAGTATATGCATAGTGATCGTAAAGTCTGAAGGCGTTAGGAATTGATCAATCACATTCGTCTGATGTTCAATTCTTTACATCTTCAGACTTTACGATTACTACACTCACGGTAATTAATTCTGTCCCTCGGAAATTTTCACAAAATGAAAAGTGACCACCTTTCTATATTAATTGTCACAATCTATGCACGATTAAGAGGACGTAAGGTTCAATTGTAACGTTAATCGTGCATGGATTGTACGTCTCCAGCTATTGTAGACTTCGCATTACAGCTTGAACCTTGAACTCTCATCTGAATTGACGACAATGGAGCTTTTGCTCCTGATTTGGAAAATGATGAAGCCGCTTTGACCTTTCTAGACGCGTCCATCAGAGCGGGTTACGAAGGAAAAATTAAAATAGCGCTAGACGTCGCGGCGAGCGCTTTTTATAAAGAAGGTTTCTCTATATTCAAAAGATATATATATTCTCTTTTTAAACACAAAAATTATCTTACGTTTACCATTATTCTAAAGAAAATTCATGTTTACATTCACATAGGAAAATACGACTTAAAGTTCAAAACGAAGGATTCCGATCCCATTAATTATTTGAAAGCAGAGGCTTTAAAGGACTACTATCTAAGGTATCTCTCGAAATTCCCAGCGATACTCTCAATCAAAGATCTTTTCGATAGAGAAGACTGGAACAGTTGGTTAATGATTGCTCGTCAAGGAATTCAAGTAGTGAGCGATGATCTTACCGCAATGAATATCGAGAGAATTGAAGAAGCAATGAATAGGAATGTAGCAAATTGCCTCGTCCTGAGAATATCACAGATCGGCACTGTGACAGAGGTCATTAATTGCGCAAAAATGGCGATAATCAACAATTGGAGTTATATCGTGAGCGCGAACCACGGTGAGACAGAAGACAATTTCATCGCAGATTTAGCAGTTGGACTTTCCGCTGGTCAATTCAAAGCAGGAGCACCTTGCAGGTATTAGGACGACAGCAATTATAATATTGAAAGTAAAAGAGTGAGTGAAAGAGTGAGAGAAAGAAAGGGAAGGGAGAGGAAAGAGAGAAAGAAAGAGACATGCTCCAAGTTTTTAATCAATTTCAAATCGAATGCTAAAACATTCCTTTACACTGAGAAAAAAAGCTGCTTGACTAAATGCGTTTAGTTGGTAGTGATTTATTTAGTTCAAATATATATATATTTAGATCAACAAATCTTGTAATTTAAACAACAAAATGATTTTGTTGACTTGTTTAATTTAGTGAATCATCATTCTTGTCATACTAATAAAATTGTAGTCAAATAAAAAAAGTAGTAAAGTTGAAATAACAAAATTATTTATCAACTGATTAAATTTGATTATTTGGATTTTGCAAAATTATTTGGATTTAGGTAAAATAAATATGTAATAAAATAAACTATTCCTGTTTTGTTAGATTTAACAAATGTTTAATTACTTTTAAAGGAATATCAGTTTTATTGAAATATATATTTTATTGTAGAAGAAATTATTTCGTTCATCATAATTAAAATTCCGTTGAATTAACAAAATATTTTGTTAATAGTTTTGATAAACTAAATTAGATTAATTGTTCATTTGTTTATTCCATGTTCTTCACTGAAAACTATATTCTTCATCTAGAATTTTTACATTTTTCCATTGAAAATCATGATCGAATTTTAATCTATGGTCCGTTATTACAGAACGAGTAGACATGTTCCATTTTATGTGATTTCGATGTTCTGAAATTCTAGTTTTCCGAACCAAACAATGTCATATAAAAAATAGGTACAATAATGTCACTAGTAGATAGAGCTATTTTATTATCTGACCATGATGTAATAAACAATAAGCGTTCAATAATTTAAAGTGTCGTATCTCTGAACTAAATGAGTCTGCCATGTGATTCAAGGTGTGCGTGACTCAACATTATATATCGACTATAATTACACATAAAAATCAAAGTACAGATGTATCCCTGTGCAAAAGGAGAAGTGGGGGAATCGTTTTAAGATTTTTTAGAAATTTTTTAGTTGTCCCGAGGGTGGTTTTTTATTCATAAGGATGCTTTCTGACGCGTGTATTCGATCGGGGTATTTTTTGTTTGTTATCCGACATACAGATGTACGTCTGTGCAAAAGGAAAAGTACGGGAATCATTTTAGGATTTTTTAAAAATTTTTATGTTGCCCCGAGTGGTTTTTCGCCCATAAGAGTGCTTTCCGACGCGTGTATTTGATCGGAGTATTTTTTGTTTGTTGTCTAGCATCCAGATGTACCTCTATGCAAAAGGAGAAATGGAGGAAATCGTTTTGAAAAATTCGTTCCCAGAACGTTCCAAACTTCAATCAGCTGAATAAGTAGGATTGACAATGCGATTGCTTGAATCAATGATATAAAATTATAAATGCTTCGGATGGAATGAATATAACAACAAGTTTTAAAACAATCCAAACAGCGTGCAATTATAGCGTTAGCGTGTTAGGTTACTATATACCTCATAAGTCTTAAGTTCGAATCCCATCGATACTGTATGCGTTTTCAAAAATTATTAAATATCCTATATATGCGTATATACTTGCAATTCCATAAATTGTATAGAAATAGAACTATATACAATACATTAATTGTCTATATAAAAATAATAAAAAAACTTTTTTTCGTTGCAACTGCAGAGTTGTTATTATCAACAAATTATTTAGTTACCGTCTTTGTAGAATAGTTCAGTCAAATATAAAATTATATTATACTGCAGATTTAGTTCATCTTGTACTTAATTATCCTATCAGATTAACATAATATTTAGTGCCTGAAGCAAAAATTACATTGTTCAATCTAAATATTGTGTTCTTTTCACAAATTCTCATTTCATTTAACTAAACCTCTGTTAATATAATATAGAACAGTAGCCTTATTTTTGAATCATTATACGTATATTAACTAAATATTACTTATCATTTGCTTGCTCTTAAAATATATTTGGTTAATTTAACGAAAAACAGTGTTCTCTAAATTGCAAAAATAGGCACAATAACAATTTTATCGTACAATTAGAGTATATATTTGATCTCTTTAATTGGATATTCATTATAATCAATAAAATGTTTTATTCCGTAAATTTGATCCAAATAAATCATTATACGTATGAGTTAACTAAATATTACGTACATGAAATTAAATATGTATTCCGATTAATTAAATAATTTCTACATATAATGTTATACCATTTTACTGAAATGTGTTTTTCGTTAAATAAGTTCTATATCTTTTTAGTTTAACTATATATATTTAATTAATTGAACCGCGAAAATATAACATTAAATAAACTAACTTGTATGCTATTGTATTATATACTCATTTCAATGTAATATATTACAGTTATATCTACCAAATAGTTGTTTTCACACAATATTACTTTCGTGTCAGTACAATACGTTATTTATTTGAATTAACAAATATTTGCTTGTTACCGTGACCGTCGCATTTCGTTGAATCAACTAATATTTTTTTCGATCAACAACTTTTTTTTCTCAGTGTATCAAGAATTATGATAAGTAAAAGTCATATTTATTTAACACTACGATAATTGCAGGGGTGAAAGAATAAACAAATATAATCAAATTTTAAGAATCAAAGAAGAACTTAATAAAGATGCCAAATACATCGGAACGAAATATCAAAATCCTCTAATGAAATAATCTTGTGGATAATTGCGTGTCTGCACTAATTGAAATGTATGTATATGAAACAATAAGGGAAAAAGCAGAATGCTTTTCAGATAACACTTACCGTCCCCCGTACAATAAAATCCGTTGAATCGATCAAAGTACGTATTTTGAAAACGTTGATGATTTCCGTAGAGGGTCCGCATCATGCCTGGCCATGGTCGACGAAAAACGAGGTATCCCTCTCCTTCGCCTTCAATCACGCGACCATCCTCGTCAAGAAGTTCTGGTAAAACTCCGAAGAAAGGAAACGTCTAGATATTCGTTTCATAAATCAGAAATAAATCATAATACATATTAATTATTGTACATGAATTGTTAACAAAAAAGTTCTTTACCGCAGAGCCTGGCTTCATAGGTGTGGCACCTGGTAGCGGTGTAATCACATGACCACCAGTTTCCGTTTGCCAAAACGTGTCTGCTATACTGCACTTGCCGTGGCCAATGAGATTATAAAACCAAAGCCAAGCTTCGGTATTGATCGGTTCACCAACTGAACCAAGGACCTGAAACATATATTAAGCATGTTAAGCTCTCTGTATGGCTCTTTTTCTTTTTTTTTCTTTTTTTTAATTAAGTACAATGAGATTTACCTTAAGTGTGGATAAGCTGTGCTTCTTTACAAGTTCATCACCAAACTTCATTAGTGATCTGATGGCCGTTGGTGCCGTATAAAATTGCGTGACTTTGTACTTATCGATGATGGACCAATATCGATCATTTTCTGGATAGAAGGGTGTACCCTCAAACTGTGAACCATGAGATGCAAACCGACGAAATAAAAAAAACCAAGAATGATCTGCGTAAGAAAATATGAAAAACGAATACGTACTATAACAGATGTTGCGCCATTCGCCAACGGACCGTAAACCACGTAAGTATGTCCTGTGATCCAACCACAATCGGCGGTACACCAATAAATATCACCTGGATGATAGTCGAAAACATATTTGAAAGTTGTTGCAGCGTAGATCAAATATCCCGCGGTAGTATGAAGAACGCCCTTGGGTTTTCCAGTAGAGCCGCTACGTGATTACGAAAAACAAAAATCTTTTCAGCGAAAACAAATTAGAAGAGCTATTATACGAGTCTTGAAGAAAAGCTCTGTCTGTTACCGATTCTATTTTTTTATTTGATCTTGGTATAGATAAGACACAGTAAATATGTATCATATATGAAGGAATAAGATGCTACATATATGTATACCTTGTATAAAGGATAAAAAGTGGATCCTCGGCGGTCATCCAAACTGGATAACAGCTCGCTTCTGCGTCTTCCATCTCGTCGTGCCACCAAACATCCCGATCATCGTCCCAAGAAACATTGGCGATATCTGTGGCTGTACCGTTGCTAGTGCCATTCACTCCCTTTATCTTACCCTGAGGATTGTTGAGTCTTCTCAGATGCGCAACGACAATGCAGCTTTCAAGTTGATGACCATGCTTCTTGGCCTTTGCTGTAGCTTCGTCACAGATATTTTTTAACAGGAGTAATTTCTCGCCTCTCCACACGCCATCTGTAGTAATTAGAACCTTGGCTTTAGAATCGAGGATACGTTCCGCCAACGAATTAGATGAATATCCTGCAAACTGTGAGATTGTATATATTATTATTTTTTTCTCTTTTATCTACTAACGTTTATATCATCTCATCGATATTTATACTTACCACCACGCTGTGAATCGCTCCTATCCTTGTACAAGCCAGCATGGCGATTGGTAGCTCCAAGATCATCGGCATGTAAATCACCACTTTGTCCCCCACAGAGACACCCTTCGATTTTAGAACATTTGCAAATCTGCACGTTTCTTCGAGCAACTTTCTATACGTCAGTCGAGAATAATCTTCTGGATCGTTTCCTTCCCTGGCAATATAATGGATAGTAAAATATCGATGATATTCAATTCAAAAAGTATCAATATTCTAAGACGGCTTTCACATATAGCATAACTTGTGTAAGCGTAATTGCATCAGCAATCAAATTGTCTTAATTAGAATTAGGCGTAGTTGCTGATACAATTTGATACGATTTGATTGGTTGATGCAAGTCAGCAGTTTTGAGCTTACGTAAATTATACTGCATGTGAAAGCAGCCTCATTCTCGCGAACAACAAATCGCGTAACGTAATGCAAAGAAAATGACAAGAATATACATAGGGTAACTAAAAAATAGAAGAAGTAGGGATAATTTTCCGGCAACTACTGTGTTACATGTCTTTATATTAGTATTATGTTATGATTTCAGGTTTTTATTGTTAATATTAATTATTATGATCGATTTGTCACTGCAATAAGTAGCGTCATTATAAATTATAATTTACATAAAATGATTATTGTAGGATGTAAAAGACTTAGTGCATGATACATAAGTATAGAGACCGAGCAGTAAAGCATGTTGTATAGTAAATTACAAGTATCCTTTGTTTTTGCATTCTTTGTTTAGTTTATTGTCTTGTATATCTCACCTACTTAAAATATACGGCATATTTAGCGGACAGAATTTATACCCAAAACATACAAAGTGAGCAGATTGGATTCAGTGCACTAAATGTAATAAACGTATTACATAAAATATGTACCTCATGTCATAACACTTGTAATATATGTAGGAAGATCGTAATTATTATTTATTACTTCATATATATTTTATCATTCTTATTCCTTAATGAAATGTTGTAAACACATTTTATAAGTTATTGTGTTATTTTAAATTATTTATAAAGATTTGTAAATTTTTCATGAGCTGTACATACCTTCCCTACCTCCCTTAAGAGTAGTCGTATAACCCACCCCTAATATATAGAATATATACTACTCTTAAGGAGGGTAGGAAAGGTATGGGCAAAAATGCAAGGGTTTCAAAAAGTTTTTTTTTAATATGAAAAATAAGTATTTTGGATTTCTAATATTTTTTTCGTAGTAGTAGACAATACAAAGTTTTTACTGATATAGTTCGTTTACCTTAAACATAATGAATAATACTTAATAAATTAAGTTTTTGTTAGGTGTATATACCGGATTATATACCGGAGTTACTCTATCCCGCACTTTTTGTTTGTATATAATAAATTGAGTTAATTAAAACTAATTGCATATTTTTTCAATTTTAATTTATCTACGTATACGATCTAAAAGATCTCGAGCGATTACGAGGAAACTTGAAAACATTCTCGAGTCGCGTTACGAGAGAGAGAGAGAGAGAGAGAGAGAGAGAGAGAGAGAGATGCGCATATATTTAAAAAGCTTTACGTCTATATATATAAGCGTCACATGTTAATGCACTAAGAATTATCATAGAATGGACTATATAAGGTCAAAACTTGTTGAACTTGAGTCTAGTTACGATATCGTGAATCATATGCGAATAATTAGGAAAGGATTAGGCAAATCAATCGATGAGACTTTTCGATAATATGTCGATCGCTACTGATTATGAATAAAACGCCTAGTTTGTCATTTTTTAATAAGATAGTGCGCGACCTTTTTCATAACTGTAGCGATAACTGTATCAATATTAGTAGACAAAAAGCGTAATACATTCAACATGGTAATACTTGTGAAGACGAATCGAAATATATCTTTAAGTCATTCATGTATGTATTTATTATTATATTTAATATGACATTGTAGTGTCAATCGCGCGTCTTCTAATTTCTCATCTTTCTCTCATTTAACTATGATTTGCAATTGCGATTGCGCGCATAATACTATCCTTGAGCGTATTATTTTTTAGTGCAGAAGTAAAGTGCATCTGACCTTCATCTCTCAATCTCCTCTCTAAACTCAGGGCTGGACGGTGTTAATTCATACATATATATGTAGGTATATATGATTAATATATGTATACCGTTTTGTATTTTGCATTTTTATTTATTGTAATTTATGCTATTCGCATTTAAATTTAATACATTTTTACAATATTTTCAGTTTCGCATTTTAATACTTCCGACGATCGGTCGAGCGAGAGAATGAGCATAAAGATAGTCAAATTTTTAATTGCATCATCGGATTTACGCTAGAATACTTGGGATCGTACATTTGCAAGATATGAAAAAAAAACTTGAAACTTTGCTCGTATATATCTCTGAAAATCTTGTAACAAATAAATTTTCAATGTAAATCGCGTGACTGAATCGCGCTCACGCGGAGCTGTGCGGAGCTGACGCAATGAATGACGCGATCGCACGCGATGCCTCGTTGGCCAATGAAGGCGCAGGTGTAAGCCATGTGTCGAATTTTTCGACAAATAGATGGATATCGTCTCACGATATGATTGCGCGACCAAACAATCTTGTCGCGTGCGCTCGGCAAAGTTGCATCATAATTCCAAGGTTAAGGAATACTATGAAAGCTTAGATTCTCCGAATTAGTACGATTGGTATAATAAATATGTTATTACATTCTCAATGGTAATCGATAATGGACAGCTGAACGACCGATACGGCATAGTAGGACATAAGAAGGCCGGAAATGAAATATGTATGAAGCGTGATATCGCGAAACTTACGATCACATTTTTTCACTTGTGTCTCGCGCGTCTTTTACACATGTACAATATACATTATATCAATACTATGTATGTATATACCAAATTTCTCTTTTCAGAGATTTCTCGTGAGACAATAAGTATATCATTCGCTGTAGTTAAAACTGCGTTAAAAATGACGAACTAAATTGTTACGTTTCAGTGATCCATAATAGAAACGATAACGCGCGAGGTGGACTTCATATCATATCACTGCAAGAATGAAATATACCATTTTGCGTAAGTGACGCAAGCTCAACGTGTCCGAATGACTTGCATCTACTATATTGGAGGATATACTTTTGCATGGAAATGAACCGCGCCGTGCCACGCGCCGCTCACTATTTCTCGCGCGTGATCAGATTAGCCATCGAATTCGCGAATTCGATCAACGTATGTACCCTTAACTACATATATATCTTACCAGTAAAATGCTATTTTATCACCATTTCCGCTCTTTACATTTTTATCGAGTAGATTGAAACTTATATTTGTCGATGCTCCCTCCATCCACTTTATGAAAATGTCACCTTTGCTCAGCTCAAAGTTGTACGAGAAAAACTTGTCTTCGATCGCTGGCGTTTCCCAATAAAATTGTTTGGCAATTTCACCCCAGAATTGCACCGGCTCCTTTATAGATCTGGATAAGAACAAAAAATAAATCCATATCAATTCGAGCTATAAATACAAAATAATCTGTTTCGCTTCTTTTTCGCGGAATAATTATTATACATTTATAATTTAAAATTATTATTTATACGTTTTTAACTTATTATAGTTATGTCCATAATTTATCTCGAATTTTCTTTAATAAAGTTTTAATATCGTCACTGTAATAAGAGCTGAAAGATTCGTGTTTAATGAATCGATTAACTTCTCCTTTCTTACGTAACGCATTCTTTATTCCACTTTATTTACAAATTTATGCACGTTTGGTGCACCCGTGAATTGTGCACATTATTATTGTCGTTTCCGCATTAATTAAACGAGCTTGTAGTCCCTTCCGACGAAATATATCACGGATGAAGTAAATAAATCTGTACGTGAAGCAGCAGAGACTTATACATAGCTACATATAAGTCTTGGAAACAAAAAAATTCTCATTTGTAGAATTTACTTGAATCGTATTTCTGTATTAGCTGTATTTCTAGTAGACCGCGGAGGAGCGCTCCTTCGCCTCCACGGAGAAATATATCCCACCCCTGTATATGAGATCAATATCGCGCAGATCACGCTTCTATTTATGCCATTCCGTTTACAGGATGTTCGAGTACGGGGGAAAATCAACATATCTCAGACAATTGAAACACTATCTCTGATTGAAAAACGCAACATTTCTTTCCTCGTAATAATTAAAGTGATTATAATCCGCACGGCATCCAATAAGTATATAATCGTCTTTAAAATCTCGATCCGTTTTTTCGCCGTTTATTATTGATTCCAATTCAAATAACGAAGCTAAAAGAATGACATATTTAGCATTTTTATCACTTATTTGTGTGCTATTCATTTTGCATGCCGTAACAATAATTGCGTCAACGTGCAGTGATACTTTTCGTATCTCGATAGCGTAGGTATTTGACATTCGCGACTGTCACTGAACGTATACGTATGTTATACTTTTCAATCGAAACTAAACTATGATACACACGATGATAGTCCTTTTTCTTTCTCTCATATATGTACCAATGTATGCACGTATGAAATTGAAATTTGATTCATTCATACTTTTACTCACTTCTCGTGCATTCGCTTGTATTGTTCCATGCTAGCGCAGTGCGCCTTTCTCGCGAGCTCCGAATTGGGGTAGTACATTTTCTCCGCCATGTTTCACTTTTCTCTCTCTCTCTCTCTCTCTCTCTTTCTCTCGTCTTCACGTTCGAATTCTTGTTCAAACTACTTGAAATTGGAAGTAGATATCTGTAAAAATAAAAAGGCCGTAATATTCGTAATATTCGTAGTGTATGGAGCAATGGTGTAACACGAAACGTTTGCTAGTGGCGACTAAGCTCCACTAAACTCGCTTTCCACCACTTTACCGGGCTGACCGATAAACCTTGACTGAAACGCGCGCGCAACACGGTCGTCGACAGCGCGGCAGATGACTGGCGAACGGTGAGGAATGGTGAGAGAGCAGTTACGATTATATTCCTGTGTCTTACGTCACTTTCTTACATTTTCCATTTCATGTATTCTCTTTCACGTAATTGTGACTCTTGATGATTAACTGCTTTCTTTTCTTCACCCTTAATTCACGTATCCTATAAATCCTTTGTAAATTTATCAGATTAATAAAAAAAGAAATAAGGACTCGTTGTAAATTTATCAGTTTATATCCTATCAATCGAATCGTAATATAATAAATCTCTTGCTCTCACAAATCTTAGCACTACTCTACATGCCCGCGTGAATACATAAAAATTATTTATCTCATTCCTGCAGATTATTTATTTCATTAAAACGTGTGCTCCAGCAACAATTAAAATTAAATTGAAGACAGATCAGTTTGTATAAAGTTTGCTAATCTCGATCAACGATATCTGTAACTTTTCAATGTTTGCCTTGTGAGCGACTACTACACGATGAGTTTATAATCGTCCCCATTGCTGGATTTACACTGCATCCAATTTTCGTCGTACGACGACTCTGCAACCAATCAGAAAACAGGATTTTATTTCATATAGATGAATCGATTTTTCTGATTGGTTGCAGAGCGTCGTATGACGCACATCAGATACAGTGTGAATCCAACAAAGGGGATACTGAATTTGATCGAGGTCAATAATACAGACTTTTAATTTTAAGAGTGGATATAAAAAGAGTAAAGCCATCCTGGTTCTTCTTTCTGATTGGTTCCGCCATTTTACGATTAGTTTCCGACTGATTCTCAACTTGGCCACCTGCGTTATATCTGACATACAGCGGGTGCTTTCCAGCAAGGACAGAATCAGACACTGTGTAACACAGAGAATCATTTCATTCTCGTTTAATTTGGTTCCGCCATTTTACGATTAGTTTCCGACTGATTCTCAACTTGGCCACCTGCGTTATATCTGACATACAGTATAATCTTACTTCTATGTATTCATATAAAAGTCAAGGGGTAAATTTTTAATTTACTTTATTACATAATTATTACAAATTAAATTTTTAATTTACTTTATTACATAATTATTACAAATTAAATTTTAAAACACTTAAAATGTTTAATTGTGTATTCAGAATATTTTTACAATGATCACATGTGCTGCGTTATGCGAAGTATGTATATACATACATACGTTGTTTTTGCTACTTTTTAATAATTTTAAAAATTATTTATTGAAATCAGTAACTGCGGATCAATAATAGAATAATAAAAAAAAGCTAAGTTAAATACTTCTATTTTTCGGTTTCATTTTCAGCACATGATTAAATATCATAAATAATCACATAAATTACATTACGCAAAAAAATTAAAGGATCATTTAGTTTTTTCTCGTTATTCAATGTCCTAGATAATGAATAGGTCAATATGTATTGACTAAACCAATAGAATCTTCTTTATGTATGTTTTTTCGTATTTTTTGATATATTTGCAAACGTTAATTTCAAAATAAATTGATAGGAAAATATTAAAAATTGCAATCAAAGATCAGATTTCAACAAAATTGTGCTACTTTTAACGCGATTTTCAATATTTTTCCATCGGATTATTTTGAAATAAACGTTTGTACACTATTTTGCATAAAAAAAAGCCCCGAACTAAAGCATTACTGTCTACACATCCTACTGTCTATTTTTGCTCTTTAGCAACCCATGTAGACACTGGGATGTGTAGACAGTAATGGCTCTTGCACACTGCTGCACACTGAACTGAACGCGAAAACGTTTGCCGCGTGGCAAAATGCAACGCGGTAACCAATAAACATGTTAGGAGCTGTAAGCTTATTGGTTATCGCGAAAGAAAATAACATATCCTATATTCTACCCGCTTGGGGCCTAACAGCCTAGAAGTTACAGCGTAGGCAGTGTCCGCTTGCAATATTTCTAACCCATTTTTAATTTCATACATTTTTAAATTTCGTTCCTGTTGGACCGAAAAGTAACGAGACGCATGCGCATAAGATCGAAATGCATGTAGAATACATGGCGATTGTAGGACACTGTGACAGATTTTCTAACCTGAATAGTCGTCAACTTTAACGCTTAATATCTCGGTTCGCGGGGCAAATAAGCGACACTTATTTCTGCCAGATTCTTTCGTTTTATGCAAAAACGCATCGAATGAACCTAATTTTATCGATATCGGAGGTGGTGGGGTATTCTGTGTAATTACCTAAATTAAATTTAATGTGTAAACTCTAATTTTATATTATAACTACAAAAAGGCATCATGCGGCAGTGCAGTGTGCGTCATTGCAAAATAAGATCGAGTGGACCATCAAAAGCCAAAAATACAAAATTTTTTTGGTTTCCAAAGAATCAAACCTTAAAAAAAGCATGGCTGCAAGCTATCAATCGAAGCGAAGAGGAATTGAATATAAATTGCGGTAAATTTCTTTTAAAAATGTATATATTGTTTAAATATTTATTTATTATAAAATCAAAGGTTATTTGCAAATGAAATCGAATTCTTATAAAAGTAATAGTTGTTTATAAAAGTTTTTATATATATTGAACCTGTATTTTTAGCAAAAGTATGTCAACATCATTTTTCACCCGACTGCTTGGAGGAAAGGTGGACGAAGCTTCGAAATAAAGATACTAAATCAAGAAATATTGTTCGATTAAAGATTGGTTCAATTCCAACACTTTTGTTGGATGTACAAAGTCCACAACAAAATCAAAGAAATGAAGTCAAAAGATCTAGTCATGAAACAAAAAAGTTGAACAAGAAATGTTGGTAAGTTTTAATGCAATCGTATTTTATAAAAAAAATATATTTATGGTATTGTAGTCAAATCTCGACATAACAAATCTTACGACTATGTTCAAAAGAAATTATTTATGTATACATATAAAAAATACTGATTATATACCTACATTTATTCTACAATGAAATATTAACAAAAAAATTTTTTTGATATGGTTTCTTGGATGGTTTCTTATAAGGTGATTTCTTTTATAAATTTTATATATATTATATATATATAT
>NW_017278747.1:147005-149435 GCF_001594065.2 Cyphomyrmex costatus | reverse complement strand
AATTAATTTTAAGTAATTTTTATAATTATATATTTTTTAGTTATTTTATATTTGTATTTTATTACTTTTCAAACTTTAACATTACATTAAATGAATTTTTATCATTTGACTCTTACATCGCCCTTTGTTGATTAGTATCAAGTAAAATAAATTTAATAAAATAATCAAAATAAATAAAAATTCATTGAAAATTTAATAAATTATATATAAACGAAATCCTTAAAAATGAATAAATCTGAAAAATTAATGTGTTGTTCTAGTTCAATTTAATATATTACAGAAATGAACCAGAAACAGAAATTGAAAAATTGAAGCGTCTGCTAAACGAATCAGAGGAAAAAGTGAAGCAAATGGAATCGAAATGTGGGTAGCTGCAATAGTTATTAGAAATAAAATCCAAGGATTTAGAAGTCCTGAAAAGGAGAAATGAAGCCAATTTACAATATTTAGAAAAGAAGCAGAACAAAAAACTGCAACAATATTAAATTCTATATTTACACCAAGGCAAGTAACAAAACTGTTTGCAGAAAAAAGAAAAAGGATTACTTGGTCAGCCGAGGATATATCTTCTGCAATTGCTCTCCGATCATTAAGTGGTAGAACGTACAAATACTTGCGAGAAGTGAAACAAATGCCATTGCCTTGTGAATCCACACTGCGAAAGTAGGCTGCATCATTTGACATGAGACCCGGATTGTTGAAGAACGTTTTGAAGATAACGCACTCAAAGGGTGAAAATTTAACAGCTGCTGATAAGATTGCCGTTCTATGCTTCGATGAACTATATGTATCAAATTTATTAGATTTCGAACGAAGAGAGCAACTATAATTCATCCGTATGCAAGTCATTTAAATCCATGAAAGAATGCGTATCTGGATCATCTTCAGTATTTTGTGCAATGGATACATCTGAATGTTTCCCGAGGATGTAAGATTTTAATCTGTACTGAATTCTGACGGGTGTTGGATGATCATAACCGGCTCCCATTGCTCTAAATGTACGAAAAGAAATTTTCGAGTGCATCTTGGCACAGTCGTCTGGTGATAATATATTCAGGCTTGAAGTTATCGAAAGAATATGTTTCTTTTATTGCAACAATCCTTTTAAAGAAGAATTCGTTAGCAATATACCCTTTTGAAAAGAAAGTAGATTACTTTTTTGCTTTACTCTCAAGTTCGAAACAAATCGATTCATTTTGGTTTTTTAAGTTCAACTCCGTAGGCTTGACTGTGTTGACCATATATTTTCCTTGGCTATTACATACATCAAACCAATCATTTATTAATAATAGAATTTTTGACAGTTCATCCCATGTTTGATCTTCACGGAAAAAACCATGTTCGCCGTAATATTTAATTGCTAATACATTCCGACGTGAGAAAAGAGCCTGATCAAAAAATGCCTGTTTTCGGTACTTCGATTTTTGAAACTTTTATTATGCCAAATAGTTACATATGATGACCCAATAAAATCCCTGCAAAATTTCAAGATGAGCATATAGCCCGTTTAGGAAATGGGGGGGGGGGATTAAAGATGACCATGTCCAATAAAGAATATAGCAATTCCACATTTGAATTCGAACAATAACGTCTAAAAAATTCAGCCTAAATGGATCTTTTAAGATTTTTGGCTGATGATTATAAATATGAAGTCATATTTACAAAATTCAAAATGGCGGATCCAATATGGTGGACAATTTTTGTTAAAATTCATTGGATCTACTTAAAACTTGTTACTCGGGGTTTTTTGGGGTCGCTGAATACGAATTTGAAGTCAATTTAAAAAAATTACAAATGGCGAATCCAATACATCCAATAAAGGCGCAAGATGTAATAAACAATCCACCCAACAAAAAGTCAAGATATAATAATGCATCCAATAAAGGTAAGACGTACGAATCTATACAATAAACGCAAGATATAAAAATACAACTAATAAAGGCAAGATGCAATAATCAAACAAAACAATTTGAAAGGTGTCAAAATTTTTTTCTAATTTTAAGTAATTAACAAGAATAAGGAAACCGTAATAATTTACGATTTACTAAGCCATCTACGGTCAAAGCTAGATTACCATGCTTATTATAATGTGTGAATTTATATACCGCGTATGTAGTCAACAATCACGTGCCGAAAATTTTTCAGACTTACAACGCAATACTTAAACAACTACCGCAGTAATATCACTTTTTTAGTTAAATTGCTACCGCATATCTAACAATTATTTGATGCATCTATATAGCATCTTATTAGATCTTTAATAATATGTTGGAAGACATATATTAAAATTTAACAATTTAAATGTTAAAGTAATGATGAATCTAAAATCTGTGAAAAGTATGATTGCGAAGAATATACACGAGTTGGCGTTTCGTCCCGGTTTCCACTACTGGACTCATCAGTAAGGTATTGTAATGGAAACCTACCTTA
>NW_017278747.1:131960-146621 GCF_001594065.2 Cyphomyrmex costatus | reverse complement strand
CCCCCTATTTCCTAAACGGGCTGTATGCTCATCTTGAAATTTTGCAGGGATTATTGGGTCATCATATGTAACTATTTGGCATAATAAAAGTTTCAAAAATCGAGGTACCGAAAACGGGCATTTTTTGTATGGAGCTTGGTCAGGCTCTTTGGGCTGCCAATTTCACTGATTGTCGCTGCTGATTTCGAACATCAAGATGTTTTTGCGTCAAATTAAATGCAATTTTTAAATCACGAGAATTGAGAGTTAAAAGTTCCTCCAGCAATCGCTTTATAATTGGATTTCAAAGCCTGAATAAAAAAAATTATTTCGTAACATCTTAATTAAATCAGTATATCAGCGAAAACAAAAATCTTTAAGGCGTGATTCTGTGGATGTCGAAAGAAAAATGTTGTCGATTCCAATTTGTCGGATAATTGATAATCGATATTTAACTCTGACCATATATAGTCCTACGTTTTTTGGTCCTAAATCATTGGTTATTGCGACTACTGTATAATTTATTTTATATAGCGCTGATATTATTTGGAATAATATTTCTTTCGTCATTGGCTGTGAAAATTCGTAATAAATAGACTGTTTCCATTTAGAGAAAAGGCCTCGGACCATGACAACTTGGCAAGTTTTGTGCAACCCATAAACTATATTATTATGCACAAGAGAATGTTTCGAAGACGATAATGTAGATGAGGATGATCTGGAAGTTGCATTGATATATAACATCGAAAAATTGCATTCGTCTGAAATAACAGAAATAAATAATTATGTAAATGAAGAAAGTGATGATCTAGGTGATTTAATTAATTTTAATTTACTACTTTTAAATACGTATCTAGTTAAAAACTTATTAATTATTTAGTAGTTGTTTAGAGTTGCGTTGTAAGTCTGAAAAAATGTCAGCATGCGATTAAGGGGACTACATACGTAGTAAATAAAATTCACACATTACATTAGCAACCAAAATCCTGCTTGACCGTCACTTACCCGATTACATATCATATTTACTTACTTTTAAATATCGACGATCCAACACAAATCGTAATTTTATTAATTATTATTAGTTCTAAAACGGCTGAATTGTATATCTAAAATTGTATATTATTATGATTTAAAAAATTGTATAATTAATGAAATTATTGTATATATTGCTAAAATATATATGTATTACATATTGTATGTTAGTAATATATGTATAAGCACTGTACGCATATAAGTGAATACAATAGTCCTAAAAAAAACTACCAGGCAACGAGTGACGAGCTGCAGTTGCTAAAGGATTTTGAACAAGAAATATCCAAAGGTATTGTGGAAAATAAGGATCTGATTTATATACTCGGTTACGTCGCTCATGCTGGATTCACACTTCATCCGATTTTCATCGTACGACGACTCTGCAACCAATCAGAAAAATCGTATCATCGATACGAAGCAAAATTTTGTTTCCTGATTGGTTGCAGAGTCGTCGTACGACGAAAATCGGATGCAATATGAATCCAGCATCACAGATATCGACATACGCATCCAGATCTTAGGGATCCAACAAGATTGGCTCAAGTCAAAAACGATTGACTGTCGCTTATCTCCAAAGGAGGATGTATATATCCTACAAATGAATTCATAGAAGCTGGAAAAAAAATGAACATTGCATTTACTGAACTTCATGGCAATGACTTGTCGAGGGAACCACATATCTTTAACTAACTCACAGACGCAGTCCTCGATGAAATAAAAAATACTTTTCCAAGAAAAGTCATATCATGCTTCGTTCGAACACGAACGTACATAAGACTAGAGTCCTAGATATCAGAGAAGCGCAACCGATGTTCCGCGTCCTGATTAGCTGAATACAAATGAATTCATAGAAGCTGGAAAAAAAATGAACATTGC
This sequence comes from Cyphomyrmex costatus, assembly GCF_001594065.2. NCBI lineage: Eukaryota > Metazoa > Arthropoda > Insecta > Hymenoptera > Formicidae > Cyphomyrmex > Cyphomyrmex costatus. Next base: position 144,734 of record NW_017278747.1, on the reverse strand, counting down.
ATTTACTGAACTTCATGGCAATGACTTGTCGAGGGAACCACATATCTTTAACTAACTCACAGACGCAGTCCTCGATGAAATAAAAAATACTTTTCCAAGAAAAGTCATATCATGCTTCGTTCGAACACGAACGTACATAAGACTAAAAAATTTAAATCTTAGAATTAAAAATAATAATACTGTTCACAAAAAATAAAAATAAAAACTCGTCATTTGAGTAACAAAACTTATATTTGAGTTTATGTAATCTTTTTGAGTTATGAAATAATTTTACTTGTATTACATTAAGTGCTGAAATTCTTTTATTTTGTTACTTTTTAGTCATAATTTTAAAAAAAACGACTGAAAAAAGAAATATATTTTTATTAATTTTTACATTTTCTTGCATAACTATCTTTATCATCCTTTATTTTAAATCTATTAGGATATATTTAAAAAAAATTATTTTTATTCGTAATTCGCGATATCAGAAAAGAAATCCATGTTTTCATTCATATTTCTTATTTTATTTTTTTTTATGTTAAACTATTTTCTATAACCAATTCTGATTTTAAAATGCGCGCCTGCAAATGATACTACGCTCTGATTGGTTTACTAATTCATGTCATTATGCGCAATGCTTCACTTGTTATTTTCACCATGGGTTCGAATCAAAGACAGGTCAGTTTTCATTTGCTGAATACGATAATGGCTCCAGCACACTGGACGCGGAAACGATTGCCGCGCGGCAAAATATGACACGGTAGCCAATGAACATGTTAAGGAGCTGTAAACTCATTGGCTACCACGTCACATTTTGCCGCGCGCAAGCGTTTCCGCGTCCAGTGTGTTGGAGCCATAAAAGTACTTTTTCATGCGCAGCACGCTGCAGCAGCAATTCGTTACTATTGGTTAAGAATTTTATGTAAGCTAGATGACGCACTTCCGGCGCAAAATACATTTTGCCGCAGTTCGTTGAAGTTGAACCGAACGAACAGCAAGCAGCAAGCGGCAAAATCGAGAAAGCGTACAATATGTCCGTCGTTTCATTATGAAAATATTATTTATTGCAATAAATATTAGGAAAATAAACGAAGAATGGCTTCGGATAAGGTACGAATGTTTGTAAATTAGATCATTTTATACTATACACTTTACTTTTTCAAATTTGTGATAAAGTATAAAATGATCTAATTTACAAACATTCGTATCTTATCCGAAGTCATTCTTCGTTTATTTTCCTAATATTTATTGCAATAAATAATATTTTCATAATGAAACGACGGACATATTGTACGCTTTCTCGATTTTACCGCTTGCTGCTTGCTGTTCGTTCGGTTCAACTTCAACGAACTGCGGCAAAATGTATTTTGCGCCGGAAGTGCGTCATCTAGCCTACATAAAATTCTTAACCAATAGTAACGAATTGCTGCTGCAGCGTGCTGCGCATGAAAAAGTACCTTTAGGGTGCGATTACATGTCTTTAATTAATGCGAAAATCGTTTTTTTTTCCTACCAAACTCCGAACTCCGAAATTATTTCTCTTTACTTGGCAGTATACACAGTATATACCTGTGTTAATTTCTAGTTATGCACCCAGCCGACCGAGCCGATGCCGACCATGTCGTTATCGTTCCGCCTTTCTTTTTTCCTACTATTACATGGAAAGGCGGCACGGTATAGTGACAAGTTCACATTTGTATGCATTTTCTTAAATGTATTAACTTATTTCTATGCACATTTTATCAATAATCTTATTTTTTCAACGAATCTGCTTAATAATTGCATTTAAATCTATTAATTTCATTAAAAAGTGCATAGTAACGTCAACTTGTCACTAGTCCGTGCCGCTTTTCCGCACAGTTTTGGCTCCATGTAATAGTAGGAGAAAATTAGCGCGATTCCTAGTTACTTTACCGCCTACCGCGTTCCGCGCTGCATGTAAAATCACCCTAATGCCTAGTTCACACTAGGCGCGATGAGCGATGCGCGACGAGCGATAACCAATAAGAACTCTGCTTTACATCGTCGTGTGAGCTAAAGCAAAGCTTTTATTGGACATCGCTCATCGTTCATCGCCCATCGCATCCAGTGTGAATTAGGCATAAGGCTGCGCATAATGTAGGAACAGATATTAAATATTAAAATATTAACCTATCAGATACCAGTTATACCGGAATACACGATTCTGATAGGTTAATATTTTAATATCTAATATCTGTTCTTCCATTGTGCGCAGACCCATAAGCGCACTGATATGCTGGGACTCTATTCTTGAAAAGAAACGTATACGAAAGACTAGGGAAATGCTATAGTATATGTTACGTATACTATAGTATTTTCCTAATTTTTCGTATACGTTTCTTTTCCTGGTTTCACACTGCATCCGATTTTTGTCGTACGACAACTCTGCAATGATGGAAAATTATCAATCGATGATTTGAGAATCGATGCTTTTTCTACAAATAATCGCTTATTTTCCCGATGTTTCAGGAAATCGATTAATCCCTATATCGATAGTTTTTTATTTCGATGTTACTAAAGTTGTTTCGATTTTATTACTAGGTGTTGAGATGCGTCCCTAGTGAACGCGATTCATAATACAAGGCATATTTAATGTTCACTGGGGGGCGTAATGTACTATGTTTAAGTTAGAGACCCTCTAATCAGAGTCGCGAAATAACATCAATAAGGTTAGGTCGGCGATACCATTTTCCAGCAAAAACCGGAAGTAGCGATTAAATATAATACTATTGCACGTACGAGCACCATCGCAGTTGCAATGAAAAGACTATGATTGTGATACATTAACACCTAATACATGTGAATCTAAATACAATTATCAGAAAAAAATTACATTATTATATTTTTTATATTAATACTGTATTTCATAAAATTATATTTTCTAAAATGACTGGTTGTTCTGCACCAGACTGCAATAATTCTGCAAAAAAGGGTTATATTATGAAAGTCTTTCCTTGTAATCCTGAAAAAAGAGCAAAATGGGCAGCGAATGTAGGTCGACTTAAATTTGACGCCATGACTATTTCCGGTTTTCGCTGAAAAATGTCAGCACCAATCAAAATTGGAAACGTTATTTCGCGACTCTGATTAGAGGGTCTCTACGTTCAGCAGACTCAACAGTTGAGTGAATGCTCTTTACTATTGGTGTATTCTCCTAGATTTAAAATTTGATTGGATGATCTAAAAGAATACACCAATAACAGCGAGCGCTTACTCAACTGTTGAGTCTGCTCAACGTAGCCAATTGCTGGATTCACACTACATCCGATTTTCGTCATACGACGACTCTGCAACCAATCAGAAAATAAAATTTTGCTTTGTCTCGATGATACGATTTTTCTGATTTGTTGCAGAGTTGTCGTACGAAGAAAATCGGATGCAGTGTGAATCCAGCAATTGTATCTGGAAGCATCCATTTTGACCACGTAGCTATTGATAACAGCCATTCACAGCAACCGATGCTTAGAATTTTACCACTGGATCACTATTCGAGAAATTTTAATTAAATTGGTATAATATTATTACACCTTAATTATTATAGGTATTAATTTTGTAAAAGGATGTAAATAATCGATGATTTTCGATGTTTTGAAGAAAATAATCGATGTACCAAAACGATACATTTGAAAATCGATATTTTCAGGGACGATGCTTTTTTTTGGAAATGCCCATCCCTCAACCAATCAGAAAAATCGTATCATCAATACGAAGCAAAATTTTGTTTTCTGATTGGTTACAGAGTCTTCGTACGACGAAAATCGGATGCAGTGTGAATCCAGCAATACGGTGCACATATTTCGAATGCATGGCACCAAAAAAGTTTGCACTCAGTCCGTACTAGTGCAGTCTGCCGAATTCGCCATTAGTCACAGGCTCAACTATCTTCTTACAGCATGAATCATGGCATAAATACCAGTCATATGAAAGAAATTTTGTGGTTATCTTTTACAAATGGCGACCTACGGTGAAACACGCCGTACCGTATAACCCGTAAAGAGTGATCCGGCCTGTTTTTGTCGTGTAAATACACGCTAAAAAGACGTACAGCACGACTTATCTGGTCGAACGATTGAACGAAAAGCAATCTTTGCGTAACAGATATAATAATCTTGTACTAATAAAACCGTAATAATGGGAAACGCGATGGCTGCCTCCGCACCTTCTCCACCGCCACCTCCGCCTCCGGGTCCCGGACTATTGCCAAATTTAGGGAAACCGGATCCGTCTACGGATATTTACGCGCCTACCGAAACGTCCAGTCAGGTCGAGAACCCGGGCACCATTGAGGATTTACACAAAAAGTGTAAAGGTATCTTGTCAAAGCGCATGTCATGACTCTCGAAACTTGCTTTCTCTTCGGACTACTCATGTTTTTCCAGTTTATCACAGAAAACTTTCTAATAGATTATTTCCTTGATGGCTAATAATTAATATATGATTTTCTCTACTTATATGATTTTCAGCATTGTCTTTACTAAATTTATTACATTTTTTCTTATCTAATTTATATTGTAATTTCTGATAAATTACCTTGTTATTTTATAATATCCTGAATTAAAATTTATGATTTTCACGTACTTGTGTTACATAGACAAAAAATATACATTTATATTTTATATTTTCAGATATATTTCCTATAAATTTTGAAGGAGCAAAACTGGTAGTTAATAAGGGATTGAGTAATCATTTTCATATTTCACATACTATTAACATGAGTTCTGTAATACAGTCTGGTTATAGGTAAATCAGCATAGACGAAAATATTTGCTTTATTAACATTGATATGCTTTAAAATATAATATAAATCTATATACAATATATGCGTGTGTGTGTGTGTGTGTGTGTGTATGTGTGTATATATATATATGCATGTATATGTATATGTGCTATATAACATAAACTTGGTTTTATTCAGATTTGGTGCAACTTATGTTGGTACAAAACAAATTTCACCTACAGAAGCATATCCTATATTATTGGGTGATATTGACCCAAGTGGAAATCTCAATGCCAATATTCTTCATCAGTTTGGTTTGAGGCTCAAAGGAAAATTAGCAGCGCAAGTGCAAAGAAATAAATTTACTGCTGTACAAATGACAGCTGATTATCGAGGGAATGCATATACCTGTTCGTTAACACTAGGCAATCCAGACATTATTAATGGTTCTGGTAAGTTGGTAATATGGAAAACATCTGTGTTGCATAAAGTATGTGTATGTGTTTGTGTGTATGTGTATGTGTGTGCAAGCGTGCGTAAAATCTGTTGATATTACAAATATATATTTTCAGGTGTCCTTGTTTTACATTATCTTCAAAGCTTGACACCATCGCTCGCATTAGGTGGTGAGCTTGCATACCAACGTGGACCTGGCTTGCCGGGTGGACAAATTGCGTTACTATCCGCTGCAGGGAGATATACGATTGGTGACTCCACATTCAGTGGTAGCATTAGTAAGTTGTTACTATTCTGATACTGTATCTTTTGATGATTTTTTTGTTTTTTATATAATTATTTTTTAAGGTCCATCTGCTTGTCATCTTTGTTTTCATCAAAAAGCTAGTCAACAATTACAAGTGGGTGTGGAGTTAGAAATTAATGCGCGAATGCAAGAATCGACAGCAACAATCGCCTATCAAGTCGATTTACCTAAAGCAGATTTAGTGTTTAAAGGTATGTGTTCATAATTACCTCAAGGATATTATAATTTTATTTAAATTTCTAATCTTATTTAATTTTTCGTATATTATAGGTAGCGTAGATACGACTTGGACAGTAGGAGCGGTCTTAGAAAAGAGATTACAACCTTTGCCATTTTCATTCGCGCTCAGTGGTATGATTAATCATAGCAAGCAGCAATTTAGATTAGGTTGTGGCCTAATCATTGGTTAAGAATGATATGCGGCTATGCAATTTTCAAAATGCGGATCCAAAGGAAATCGGGGACTACGCTTTATGTGCAGTCGAACAGTCATGTAATCTTAGGACTTACAATACCATATTGACTTCTTTCTGATTTTAATGGTTATCAGGGCATATTATTCCGTTAAAAATACAACTCTTGTTACAAACGATCGTTAATTTGATTAAATAATCTATACATATTTCTAGACTAGATTTCTCGTTTAATATACTGTCTGTTTTTATTACGTCTCTATAACAATCTGTAATATTAAGATATTTGTTACATAACTTCTGTTAGATCAATGTTGTTCCCATCATAAAATTCAAGTATATTTTTATGAATGAAATGTTGTAATATTATACTTAGCATGGCAAAATTAATATATTAATTAAAGGTGACAGTTCAAAGTGAATATACTTAAAGTGTATGTAACTTTCGGCTGATTTTCACATTGCCTCCGCCTTTCGCTGTTCCCCTCACCGCCCCGCGCGCAGATCAAACGCTCGAGCGGCATTTGGACCGCGCGCGGTGAGGTGAGGGGGACAGCGGAAGGCGGAGGCGATTCGAAAATCGGTCGAAAGTTATGATACATACACTTTAAGTATGTTCATTTTGAACTGGCACTTTTAATTAATTTTGAACATGACTTGAACTTTTCATTTTTATGTTATTTAATAATGATTTTTTTCGGATATCATTTACTTTTTAAAGTACAAATATATCACAAATATATAAAAAAATGATTTTAAAATATTATATAACGAAAGAGAGTGAAATACGGCGAAAGAGAGGGTTAGTGGGGGAGGGGCGGGGGGAGGAGGTCCGGTGAGTCGAAGATGGTGGAGGTGCGAGTGAAAGGTGAGAGAGGAAGTTAAAAAGTTTTAATACGGCCTTAAATGCGGACAGAGAAGGAGAAGGAGAAGAAGGAGACGTTTCTTAATTTTTCATTAAAATCACCATTTTTCGACCGCTTGTATCTCCAGAACGGCTTGATCGATTTGAAATTTTTTGGGCTCAAATTACTCGATGCCGCCTTTCAGGACATATAACGTTCGATTCAAATTTTTTTATATTTTAGTAGTTATGCACCCCCAAAAAATGGACTTTGGTGGCTCGAGATAAGAGACTTATAGTGTCTTTCAGTTTTTGAACATGGCCGGAGACTACTGCGTCTCCTGATTTTATATTTATTTTGAATAATTGCTAAAAACGTATAATTTTTTATTAAATTAATCAAATTACAAAACACTAAATATAAAAGATTTATTTCTATAGTTGAAACGAAAACTTCAAAAAATAATTCAATTTTTGTTTATTATAGATATTAATTTCACTAAATCAATGACACTTATAAATGTTTCATAACCAAAGATACACAAGTATATTTACAAAGTAGTGGAGTCATTGAAAAATTTGTCATGTGGTATTTTCTGAACGTATGATCAGTTTTTCTATTTATAATATAAGTACATAAAATATATATGGTTTTATCATTAATCATATATAATTTCAGCATTTATTCGAGTAATAATTTTCTTAATTACAAATGCATTTATCGTACGACCATCTGAAAAACGGTTTATTTTGTATATTATTTATATAAATTGCTAAATGTATCAATTAATATAGGTCTCACGTTGAAAATTTATTACTGAAATAATGATTCATGAACATTTGTGTTCATATGTTTAAACTTTTACCTTATTAACTATTGTTGAAAAAAAATTATTGTAAATATGTCATATATGAAAAAAGATATGTTATGTGCCACAATTAAAATAATATAATGATTAGGGAATAATATTTGCTTTGTATTGATGATTCAATTTATACATAGATGCAACACCATAAATTGTAAACATGCGTAACATTCGTAAAAATTGTTGGCAAAACTTATTACAATACATACTTTCGTTAGTTATTTCGATGAAGATATCAAATTTTGTTTGTATAAGAAAAAGATAAATAGGAAATGTACAATCCCCGGTTTGATGCATCCGCATGTGCGGAGAGGCCCACAGTTTCTTAATTTTTAATCTGTTTGAATACAATTTTATTGTAAATACAACAGAATAAAATTGTGTATTGTTGAACAAGATAAGTGTTTATAAAAATATCCTTGATCGTTTAGTTTTTACAGATTATAAAATAGTACATTGTGTAACAGTGGGGCATATTTGTTTAACGCGACCGGGCGTGAGCGCACGAGCGCCTGTGCCGACCTATAAACAAATATGCTCCCACTCGCTACACATAGAATTTTTCATTACAAGTGCTCGTCGTAATGTGCCCTATACAGCAACGTTTTTGCGCAGAAAAGTGGGATTAGAGAAATAACTCAACGGCTTGAAGTATAGCCCAGTCAAATAAGCCAATATTTTCTTTAAGAAAGGAAATAATTCCAGATGGGCTGCCCGTTGCTGGAGGGGTGTCTTTTTGGGTCATAATGAAGGTACAAAAAGCCCACCCCCGTATCGTGTACGCTACGAAAATTACAGTGCAAAGAATGTTCAAAAAATAGGTTTTTCGTCAATAAGTCAAAAAGTATCACTTTTAGGGGAAAAAGTGAAGACACGAAAGTTGTAGAGAATTTAATTTTACGCAAAAAGGTCCTTACAAAAATTTTGTACGAGCACTTGTAGTCGAAGTAGATTTTTTGTAAGCAAGGGCCATTTTTTGAGAAATGAGAAAGTCTCGAGCGCGTCACGCATTTGTCGTCGATAAAGCGAAAATGGCGCGTCGGATCGGAAAATGGTTCAAATGAAAGTTGTAGACAATTTAATTACGAACAACTTCTTTTTTATAGTTTTTTTTGTACGATCAATATTGGTAGAGATATGAATTTTTTTAACATTTATTACGTTGCGGTAAATGTAAGTAGAAAGTGTTATCGCTATAAATAGAATTAAATTAAGTAATAATTCAGTAATTATTAATAATAATTGAATTATGAGTAATATGTACATAATATATGATTACTCAATTGAATAAAATATTTTGTAATTAACGCTTTGCGCCATAATATTTGTCTGGAGAAACATCTTTTTGCTCTCACTTTTAAATTTCTCGTTGCAGTTTCCATAATTTATTTACGTGTTTGATTGTAAGTTAAATATTGTAAAATTTATATATTGTAATATGTTAAATTTTAAGCATATATACATTGGCGACTATTTGCCACTATGTGGCAGCGCTACCTGCAACTCACCATGCTGCCCGACGGCGGGCCCTTTCTTCTGTACTACTCATCCTAAAAATATGGTACCGTGCATACCGATACCTACATGTATACAGAATCACTGGAAATACTTGAAAAAATCTCAAAAATTGTTAAGTACATTATTTTTAACATTGAAAAAGACTGAAAATTTCATGTTACCGAAAATTGAAAATAGCAGGCATTTTCAATAATTTATAGCACAACACTGCTTATTAATAATCGAATGCCAAGGTACTGTTTTTGTAGCAAATTTTATTACCTTTTATTTTGATCTGGTGCATTTTCTTCGTAAAATCAGTAAATAAAAAGATATCAGCAAAAAAAGGAGTAAAAGGATGACTTCTCTATCATTTCTTCAAAAAACACCACTTTTCGAGGGTGTTTTTTAATAACTTGCCACTTCCGCATACCAACTTATATGATTACATTACTTTTGTATGATTATAATGTATTGAAAATAAGTGAAATCCAATTTTTTAAATATTATTTTGTACATATTTCTACAATACATCATTAATGTTGCTCCAAATTACATTTTAAAAACAAACTTTAAACAGCTGTATCTCGAAAACAAAACAACGTAAGCAGATGAATAAAAAAAAGATTTAAAGGTAATTTAATTCTCTTCAAAAAATGTAGAGGCAATATTTGACGTACAACTCACCAACTTTTTTTTACAAAATACACGAAAATGCGGCAATTTTTTGGGTTTTTTAGCATTATCGCACTTCACATATTTCCAAAATAAGTTTTTATATATACCAAAATTTTCGAAATTTAATTATCTTTCACTGTTATAAGATGTAAAATTTTGAGAGAGAGAGAGAGAGAGAGAGAGAGAGAGAGAGAGAGAGAGAGAGAGAGAGAGAGTGTGTTAACCATACATGTTTTATATTCAAAAAATCAAACAAAAATTTATTTTGTAAGAAAACGGAACAAATATTTCTATAATTAAGAAAAAAACAATGTTTGTCTATTATCTTGTTAGTTTTTAAAATAATTTTGTCACACATTTGACAAACATATGATGTACACGTTTCATGTAGCCACCGTTTGCAACGGATGCATTGAATCCAATCTTCTTTTTCTATTGTGAGCTTATGATGCGTTATTTATATCCTTGTTGAGCTTATATCCTTGTTATTCATTAAAAGATTAAAAAAATTTCATACGATTCATGCCATACGATGTATCACGGGCTATTGAATGACAAGATTCTAATTTCACAACACTCATGAATATCGAGATATTTATTGCAATTATAATAAAATTAAAGTGAAAAATCCTAATACTTACTTTTATTGCACATTATTCACAATAATTACTTAATATCACGGTCTGTGACAAACTGCAATCGACTTTTATCAGAGAACGATGCTGAGGTTTAGTTTTGGGCGTTTTATTCATCGTTCTGTCTTCTTCGTAGATTAGATAAAACAAAGATGAAAGGGCTGAGGCAGGCTGAGGTATATACCATGGTATATACATAGAACTTATAATACTGGAATAGGAATAACCCATCTAAGCAGTGTGTGGAAAGTGTGAGCAACTGAGAGCAGGACAGAAGATGTATTGCTGTCCTGCTCAGTGACTTTTTCTCCTTCTGCGCATGTGTCAATCCAAGCAGAAAAACAAGTACATACATATGTAACATCGAAATGACATTTCGACAAAAACATGACATGAAATAACATTTTCGACATTTTGACAAGTATTTATTAATATATTACGAGTTTCTAATACACTTACTTGTGATAAGACGCTGTTTTATCACGATTACCACACAAAACAAAATACCGAACCATTTTCGATCGTCTCAAAATTAATAAACAAAAAATCTTGCAAATATGGCCATGTTGTCATGGTTGCATCTGAAAATTTTGATTGGCAGAGGATGGTCATGCGCATAAAGAGAAAAGTCACTGAGCAAGATAGAAAGATATTTCTGTCCTTTTTATGTTGCTCACAGTTCTACACTAGCATTCCTATTCCAGTATTATAAGTTCTATGGGTATATACTATTAAAAGCAGTTTTTATTCGATAGATGTCGATTGCGTCAAATTGCATTGGCCATCTTACCACGAAAAAAGTGAGCCATCTTATCCTAACTATAACGGAAAGATAGCCATAGTATTTATAAATAAATAATGAAGATAAAAATATTAATTATAGATTACATTGCAATTTACGTATCTTTATTGTATGTAATGTCGATTACGGCATCTTAACTGTAATTTATTCGACATTATAACAGTTTTTAGCAGATATATCTATAGAAAACTTTGCATATAGTCGAAAGAAAGAATATTAGATAATATTTATAATATTATTATTTGAATAGTGTATTCACAAAAACTACTGTAAATATATTTTGATATAGTTTATCCTGTTTGCATTAAAATTATAGATGCTGTAGCTTTTCCGAAGTTTTACCAAATGACGCGACATGGGTCTATTTATTTTTGATGCAGAAGGGCTGTGTCAAAGCGCATTAAAATCGATGACACACATCGTGGCCTTCCCTTGTAAGAAAAAGTCCTGTAGAGATATATCGTTTTTGCTTCGTTTTGAAAAAAATTGCAAAAATGGCAAAGTGTTGTTTTGTTCTTGAACGTGAAGGAGTAGTATCTTGACCACTCCGATCACCTGATCTGACACTAGGATTGGACGACTTCTTTGTGTGTCAAACTGCGTGAGTGCGTGTGTGCACATGCGCGTGTGGTTTCCTAAAACAGGAAGTTTATTTGTTGTTAATTAACTCAAGGGAATAATTGCGAAATCGCATCGAGGCTGCAGTACACCAAATATCACCAGATTAGTGTTTGGCTGCAATACGAGCTATGCGTAGGTACTATATAGATACAATGCTTGTATTGCTGCAAGAGGGAGATCCACATTTTGAACAATATCTACATTAAACAAATAAATAAATATAATGTGAATAAGTAATAAAAAAGTACAAAAATAAAAACCACGTTTTGTCTTTTTTTGCAATTTTTTTTAAAAACTAAGTAAATCTCTATAGTATACGAGCAGGCCCGAATTAAAGAGTTGAGGGGCCTGGGGCCATTTAACTTTAGGGGGCCCTTCTTTTCAATATTAAAAAAAAAAAGGAAGATCACGTTCATACGTAAAGCAGTATAATTAGGGGTAATTATGCACTATAGGGGACCCAGCTCCGATGACCTTGAGCTTGACATATGTTGTCAAGGTCATGATTCTGAGCAACTTTGCCTTAATAACTAGGTGGCGGACTCTTATAGTTTTTGAGATATTAAGAGTTGAAGTTATTTTTAACAGTAGTGAAACCTACTGGGTAAATGTTTCGCTTTACACAGTCAACCTCAAATGACTTCCGAGTAACCTTGATCTTGACCTTGACCCTCAAGAAGGTTAAGGTCATTGACCATTCCCGTCGCTCGTCCTTCGTTAAAAAGTTATTAACAATCATAGTTCTAAAATATACGTTTCATTTCTGCTATATACGGGCTATGGCAGAGAACGAGACGTAACATGCGTAGTCGTAACGTAAGGTAAGGCAGAGAAAAACGTAGCTGTCGTAGTAGTGACTGCCAGTGCTGTCAGTCACTACTACGACAGCTACGTTTTTCTCTGCCTTACCTTACGTTACGGCTACGCATGTTACG
>NW_017278747.1:130188-131430 GCF_001594065.2 Cyphomyrmex costatus | reverse complement strand
TGTGTGTGTGTGTGTGTGTGTGTGTGTGTGTGTGTGTGTGTGTGTCAATATTTAATAGACTTTATACGTAAAGCTGTCTGCTCTAGGGTTTCCCATTTACCGGAATGACATATATTGTATTATACGGAATTAGACTTTTGATCTAAATATCTCCGTAACTATAAGAGACCGCCGCCTAGTTGTTAAGGCAAAGTTAGTCAGAATCATGACCTTGACAACATATGTCAAGGTCAAGGTCATCGGAGCTGGGTCCCCTATAGTGCATAATTACCAAGCATTTTAAAGTTTGAAATCTCTACTTTTCAGATCTGTACTTGAAAAAACGGTCTTACTGATATTTCGTGAAGTTGCACAATCATATATAAAAGTGTGTCAAACCTAAAAATTTTTTACAAAATTTGCCAAGTTCCAGGAGCCAAGAAAAAATTGTGCACAAATGCGGTTTACAGCTTTCGAAAAAGTGAATCTTTACCTTCAATTTATTTTTTTGTTGAGCTCTGTAGAATTTTTTTTCACCAAATTATTTAATGTTGATATAAAAAGGCCATTTTTACTTAAACGTTGAATAACTCGGTCAAAAAAAATCGTACAGAGCTCAATGAAAAAACAAATTGAAGGTAAAGATTCACTCTTTCAAAAGCTGTAAACCGCATTTGTGCACAATTTTTTTTGGCTCCGTGGAACTTGGCAAATTAAAAAATTTTTAGGTTTGATACACTTTTATTTATGATTGTGCAACTTCACGAAATATCAGTAAGACCGTTTTTACAAGTACAGGTCTGAAAAGTAGAGATTTCAAGCTTTAAAATGCTTTCTTAAACATCTCGATACGATGATTTTTCACGAAGTTATTCTATCTCAAAGTTTACCTATTTTTGCAGGGTGGTACAAGTGATCCTTTAATTTTGTTGAGAAGTGTACTTTAAAAAGAGAAATAAAATATATGGGACAACATCTACTATTACTATATATTAAGGGAATAAAAACTAATTTTTTTTTAAGATTAAAAGTAATTTTGAATGATTTTAATTTTAATTTTAATCAAAAAATTAAAATTTTTTCTTTAATATAACGGGGTCCTCTATTTCCGTGGGGCCTGGGGCTATAGCCCTCCCTAGCCCCTCCCTTAATCCGGGCCTGTATACGAGTATATCTCTATAGGATCCTTTTTCTTAGTTTATCGATTTCCTACACACTCTCAAAATTTTGACATCTAAGTTCCAAACACCCTATATATATATA
>NW_017278747.1:128417-129163 GCF_001594065.2 Cyphomyrmex costatus | reverse complement strand
CATGCAGAAGTGTAGCCGTACTCTTACAAATAAGATTGGACAATAATAACAATTTTTTAAAATGAAAAATTATATTGTAAAAAAAATTCATAAGAAAACGATAATTTTAGTATAAAAGTAATATCAATCACGGATACACTTTTTTTTTAAATAGGTAAATATAAAAAAATAACAACAAATCAATTAAAGAAGACTCTCGAAAGTTTCATAAAAAAATAAGTTAGATTACATTAAAAATAAACCGAAAATTTTAGGAAATAAAAAAGTCACGAGTTTATACCTATATATAATTTTATCGTGTACAAAAATGCAAAATTAAAAAAAAATTTAATTCGAAAAAAATAGAAGAAAAAATTTGCCCACGATCAAATTAGTTTTAAAAATCATCAAATAAATCTAAGTTTTTATGAGAATTTTTTAAAAAAAATTAAACGTGTCATATATACTTCAAAAAATTAATAATTTTTTACATTAAAAAAAAATTAAAAAACAATTTTGAAACTTTTCTTGATATTTTTTTTTGAAAACTAGAGAAAACACCAAACAATTTAAAAAAAAAAAACGTTTTATTTGGATTATTTTTCGCAAAGTTATAGGCATTTGAAAATTGCGAATTTTGAAAAATGCGAGTTTTAAAAAAATTCATATCTCATGACTATGTTGATAAATAAATTTAAAAAAAATCATGGTAGCTTCTTGCGATGGATACTATAATATATCAAAATTTCAGCCAAATCAAAAATCCA
>NW_017278747.1:90528-128364 GCF_001594065.2 Cyphomyrmex costatus | reverse complement strand
AAGGTGTCCCATTTTAAACGTTCCACGCGATTATCTCAAAAAGAAGGCGTTTATCGAAAAAATGTTTCAGACAAAACGTTTTGTTTGACTCGAAGAGGGACATAAGATGGTGCCATCGATTTGACCTTGGAACTCTGAAGGTTACGTGAAAGTCACCTTTAATTTTTTAAATGGAATTATGTAATTTTTTTTAGATAATGTGATTCCTCTAATTATTTTGCATATAAAAGTATTAAGATAGAGATACCAAAAAACCAATAGTTTACGAGATATTTTACATTTTATTTTGGTACATATTGACACAAAATGTTAAATAACTCGTAAACTGTTGACTTTTTGATTATCGTACCTTAATACTTTTGTGAACAGAATAATGAGATAAATCAAATGGTATAAAGAAAACACATAGTTGCGTATTTAAAAAATTATCCATTTTGCATACATTTTTAAAAAAATATTATATAGGGTGTTTGAAATTTAGATGTCAAAAGAATATATTTTATTGTATTTTTATTTTATATAATTATAATTAATGTATTTTATTTGATTATTTAATTTAAAATAAGTAAGTTGTTCATATGCAAATATTAATTTACACATTTGCATTCATCTCTCTCAATCCATCATTTAATAATTTGAATAGGAATTAGCAATATTTTTTAAATATTATATATTATTTTTCGTGACTGTCTGTAATTGTGGCTGATTTAATCATTCAGCAGAAAAAAAAGATCTTTCACTTTCGCATTCGCATTCGCTTTCGCTTTCGCAAAAAATTTTTCTTTTGTTTTCGCATTCGCTTTCGCTATAACCACTTTCGTTGCATCCCTAATATATATAATCGCTTCGCAATATATCACAAATTTTACCCGTTAAAAGTGCACAGTAAGCGTGTAAGTTCATGACGGAAGTATCGATTAAAATGACGAATGATCTCCTGAATGTATCAATTGCTCAAGTGTTAACTATCATTACGGTTTCCTTTTTGGTTTGAAACTAATACAGTTATAGTAAGTACAGATTATAACACACACACACACACACACACACGCACGCACGCACGCACGCACGCACACATATATATAGCGACGCGAAAATGATACTTATACTATAGTATTTTTTTTTATCTTTCTCTTTCAAGAGAATCACGTATGAACTTTTTACTGAAAATGTAATATCGTCAAAAGTTAAATCATTATTGAATGATGATATCAGTCGACTCGTAAGATTTATAAATCATAGGAAGTGAAAATGCCTAGTCGAGTCTTGTAACAAGATGTTGGTGTTAATTATAATTGTGTGAATTTATGTACCGCGTATGTAGTTCTACTCACGACGCTGATGGATTTTCAGCATTGACGCATACGTATTAACTACCGCGGTAATATCACTTTAGTTAAATTGACAATACAATCTAACAAATTTTGATGCCTATAGCATGTTTCCAACTTGTGATATTCTTCACTATAGTAATTTTCACAGATTTAGATTTAGATTTAAATTTATCTTTAATTCAACGTTACATCATCAAAAATTTAATATATGTCTTTCAACATATTATTATTAAGATCCAATAAGATGCTATAGGCATCAAAATTTGTTAGATTGTATTGTCAATTTAACTAAAGTAATATTACCGCGGTAGTTACTTAATACGTATGCGTCAATGCTGAAAATCCATCAGCGTCATGAGTAGAACTACATACGCGGTACATAAATTCACACAATTATAATTAACATCAACATCTTGTTACAAGACTCGACTAGGCATTTTCACTTCCTTAAATCATTATGTTGCGAATATCTACAGCAACTGGTAAAAAATGTGTTATTGAATACAATATAACGCATTAAGTAGCGACAATAATATTGTCGGATGAGAGACTGTTTCACCAAGTGAACTCCGTGCGACCATACCTTTTGTTACATCGTGATGTATTGCGTCGGTAATGCGATTGTACATACTAATGCAATGCAATATATAAATACGAATTTTATATATGATATTATTTGTACAATAAATTTCTCACAGATTAACTGACTTCCCAGTATCCGAAAACGGATTTAAAAGATTGAAAATTTTTAATTTATTTTAATTTATTTGAATCAAAATTCTTGATTTATGCATATGGATGGAAAGGAATTCAATGTAGTAAAATTGAATCATTTTCTATCCATATAGATAGAAAATCTTTGTGCATTGTTGAAAAATGTACAACTTTTGTATCTGTGTCACAAATGAAAATAGTGATCTACGATTTTTTTTCTATTGAAAAGAATAAAATTACACCTATTATAGAGCCATCCCTGAATTCGAGGTTTTTAAATCTGTTTTGGACTGAAAGAATAGCAATTACGTCATTTTAATACAATGTCAGGGATTAAAACGGATTATGTGGTTTGTCTTTTTAACAAAACTATTTTTCGATTGAAAAGAATAAGACTCACTTTCTTCCAATCTTGTATTATGGACGAAAATAGGTTTAGGGCTCCAGCAGACAAGCGATTTTGTAGCGCCACAATCGCAAACGTCGACTCGTTCATACGGAGCTATTTTCTGGCGCTACAGAAAAGCGTCGCGAATACGTTCACATGAGCCAATTCGTGACACGACGAAAAATGTTGCGTTGGGTCGACGTTTGCAATTGTGGCGCTACAAAATCGCTTGTCTGCTGGAGCCCTAAAAAGCTCTCAAACCTGCATTGATTAAAAAAATAAGAATTACGTCATTTCAATCCTATTCATGGATTAAAATTCATGGATTAAAATGAATTGCATAATTTATTTTTTCCGTAAAACTTTTTTAATTGAAAGGAATAGGAATCTCGTAGTTTTAATTCTCCAAACCATGAATTAAAATAGATTCAAACATTGAATGAATTAAAATGGATTAAAAAATCAAGAATTTGGATTCAGCAATGACTAAATGAATGTATTTTAATCTGTTCCAATCTTTTTTTCGGATATTGGGTTAATTAAAATATTTAATATTTTGTTATATATTATATATAAGTATTCACACAAACACATACACCGCATCTAAAGAACGTCGCATCACGATATGTATAAATGTGTATAGATATGTGTGTGTGTGTGTGTTACATCGTATATACATATATGTCATTAGGAGTAATAATTTTTTATTACAGAGAGAGAGAGAGTTATGCATATAATCAGAGTAACTCGTTATTTTCTCAATAAAACTGACATATTATAAATTGTAGAGTTCTGAAACGGATTTTACAACGAACGAAACATACTGCGATACATTAATTGTGTGGTGAGTAAAATTATTTATTAATTATTTAAGTATATGATGCATAATTGTGATAACAAATACATATACGTAATATTTTTGAGTATTTATTAAATTATTTGAAAATGTTAAATTTTGATTATATGTATATGAAAACAAATTATATCAATTTTTTAAACTCCAAGCAATACCAATTTTATTTAAGACTTTTCAATTATCTTTAAATAAAAATTTTTAATTAAAATTTAATAAACGAAAAAAATGTCATGTGAACAATTAACTGAACATTGAATTTGAACATTAAATTGAATTCAAAAATATTAAAATTATACATTTAATTAAATAATAATAAAATAATAAGATAAAAATAAAATATTTTAATAATTATATTTATACAACTTATTTGACTCAAAATTGACATAATTAAATAATGCATGATAATTAAAGTGTAACGAAACTATATAATAGAATTTATAATAATTATATCATTTTTTCAGGTGTAACTGTGAACATGTTTAGTGTACAAACGACTTTGGTGAGTGAAGATTTATCATATTTTGTTACGCATCAATTACTCGTACAGCAATTAGAATATTGATTTGACGCTTCTAGTTGACAGAATAAGAATATACGATTAATGTAAAATACGATGACTAACGTTGTATCGTTTAGTAATATCATAGCATAGTATAATAATATTTGATATGCCGAGTAAAAGTCTTGGTTGCGTATAGTTAAGAATGAATTTTGACATTTATTACAGTCACCATTTGATTTAGGAATTTTTACTGTAGATACGCATTTATACAGCATTTAATGGAAAATTTGCTGTTAGTTGAAAGTAAAATATCTAAAAATTTTGATAAAATTAATATACTTGCGTATATAAAAATAACATATAGACTATAAGTAATAATCAATTGGTGAATAAATGAATGAACGAATGATCGATGGAATGAATGGACAGGCTTGTCCTTGACAGCCGAGTATCTGTAACCTGGCACTCTCGAAACAGTCGCCAAGCCGTTTGTTTACGCTTTAGCTTTACCGATCCTGTAAACACTCTTCCCTTCCTTTATGTACTATAGATCTCGCTATGTATATAATATTCTTTTAATTTTGCTTTACTATTTAGAGAATTCTTGGAGGCAAAATATTCAGGAGCTAGAATAAGATAAAGATTTATATTAATTGCACTATGTGTGCATAACAAATAGATGATATATATATATAATATATATTTTTAAAATGTTCAAATAAGACGTATCTAACAAAATTATATTTTGTTGTGTGTGCTTTAATAATGAAATAAAAAAGATTCAGCAAATAATGCGATTACAATATTTGGGTATTAAATCGCCTGCGACTTATAATTAATCCAAAAGCATACATATATTTATCGTAAATTTACGGTAGCTAATAAGAACGCAATAAATTAAAATATTACATTCCCGCGTATATACATATAAATTTCAACGAATGTATGTATGTAGCGTGAAGTAATGCACAGAAGTCGGTCTCGACGCGTCTGAAAAGAAGAAGGGGTAAGAGGTGGTCACTAGCCAGCCCTCCTCTCGCACTGATAAGAAAACATCGCGCGTAGATGGGTATAGAACTCGCGCGATAATAATCACCGTGCCATGCCGCGTGGCGATTTTACTACTCCCATACTTTTCCCCAACATGATTCGCGCTGCTCCTACCACCGCATGAGGCACCGACTGTCCCCTCTTGAATCACCACTCCGCTTGCGATCACAGTTCGAATTGGTCATTCTCTCTCTCTCTCTCTCTCTCTCTCTCTCTCTCTCTCACGCGCGCGCGCGCGCGCTCTTGTCTCCTACTCTTCGACCTATTCACTCCCCTCTTCATCTTTCCTTGTCTGTGCGTTCGTCTCGCGGGTATCTTTGTCTCGCCTTCGTTCACTCGGGCAGCTCGCTAGCAAACTCGCATGGCTTCGGCCATCCGCTGAGCTCCACTCATTTTCCGTCTCTCTCGTTTCTTCTCCTTCTGTTTCTTTTCCCCTTTTGTTTTACCATCTTTTCTCTAGCTCTGTTCCTCTACCTTTCATTCGTCTCCTTTCCTCCTCTTGCTTCGTTTGCTCTATGTACATAATATACATGAGCCTCGCTCCCGGTCATAGAGCAGTGGCGCGAGTTCTCGTATAGCCAGCAAAAGTCCGGATCTGAATTTTCGTCTAGTCGCCGATCGCGGTGTACACACAACTCTCTCATAATCGCTCTTCTGACACCTTCCATGGTGAGCGCGGCAACGAAAGAACAACACGCGCGTTGATCCTTCGTGAGGTGAGAATGATCGTTGTCGTCATCATCCTCGCGGCGCGCGGAGTAAAGTGCCAAATCTCTCTTATATAGTGCGAATTCCAGATTGAAGAGTAGCAATTCGAACAAGAAGCGGGAACGCAACAAAGGATAAGTACGAAGTGATCTGAAGAAAACGAGTACGCAATCACGAGAAGATGAAGAGGAGGAGTGACAACGATGGCAAACCTGTGGCCAAGTATCGGCACCGTGAATACGGTGAGTATGTACTCATCACTTCCACCTTTCGCGATTTTGCGTTTTTACAGGAAGGGTAGGTATAAGATCGAGAAAAAGGTCTCTCTCTCTCTCTCTCTCTCTCTCTTTCGAGTCGATTGATGATCGATCCTTGTGATCGCAAGCAAGCATCTTTTGCATCTTGTTTTGCTCCGAGATGCAAAGATGCAAAAGAGAGCATGTACACAGTGTGTCACTAAAGCGCTCAACTGAGCCGGTGGTCCGCGAGTCACTGGAGGCCAGGGGCCGGTCGTGAAGGATGTATATATGTTGGATATCAGAGTGATAACGCTGCCCCTGGTTTTGCGATAACGGTGCCATCGGTATATGCATACTGCCGGTATATGATACAGCCGTCAGTTGCATTCAACTTCGTTGCATCCGTCACGAATTTCCTCCCGACATCTTAATTCGGCTGCTAGTGTAACGAAAACTATTATAACATTAATTAATTAAAAATGCAGTATACAATTGTACATGGGTATAACGATTTTTTTTTATCTTATACAGATTATTATCTTGCGAAATAAAGAGTTTTGAGCTAAATAAAAAAATGTTGTAATATGTTGTCACGTGTTTTAAGAATTTTGTATTCTGAATTATACATATATGCCTACACATTCAATATCATAAATTGAGAGTAATATAAAGATTTCACTTAATTCTGGGTAGTATCTCTCTCATAAATCTCTCTTCTCAGTTATTTTCAAGTAATATTGTTGAGAAATTACCGCAATTAATTCTTTTCTATTTAATTATCAGCAAATTTATTTTATTAAACACAAAATATATAGGGGAGAGAGTGATCTAAATCGGACCTATTTGCAGTTATTGTTCTCTACAAGACGTAAATAAACTCAGATCATAAAACCACAATGGCGCCGTTTGAAAGATCATTTAATTTCCTTCATTTTTGCTTCAGACCATTTTGACGTATCTCTTACCTGTGTCAAACTATAATGGAAAATGTAAAAATGCATTTTCCGGAACTATGAGTTCCAAATTGAACATCTCCTATTTTTATGAACTTTTAGATAGAATTTTAAAATATTTTAATTAATTTTTGTTAGTATTGAGTAAAAATGAGAAATTTAAGACTCAAAGATAAAAATACAGTTTATATTATTAGAATTAAAATTAATAAAAAATTTCATCAATCTGATGACACAAGATGTTTT
The DNA here is from genome assembly GCF_001594065.2 of Cyphomyrmex costatus. NCBI lineage: Eukaryota > Metazoa > Arthropoda > Insecta > Hymenoptera > Formicidae > Cyphomyrmex > Cyphomyrmex costatus. The sequence continues at coordinate 121,374 of NW_017278747.1, read as the reverse complement.
ATTGATTTAGCGTTTCTTAGACCAGATCTGGTCGGTCTATCACCAGTCCTACAACCAGGTTGTGGCGAACCTTCTTTCTTCGATGAATTAGCTGGCTTACTCGTCTTTTTAGTGTTTTTTGTTTAGGTCCGATTTGGACACGGGTTCTTTCGAACTATTGGAACAAATTTTACAATAAATCGCAAAAGTAATCACAAAACTCTTGATATTTTTGAATTTTACACTCTTTAATTATCTTAAATCAATCACCGTTCAAATTTTTAACATCTTTTAAATAATGATTAAATAATGATTCATCTTTTAAATAATGATGATACATATTTGCGTATATTCTATGAACATTATGACAGAGTACTGCCAAACTGCTGTCACATATTCGGTGTCTTATAAGGACTTTACATTATAAATAACACGCAAATCTACTTAATCGTATTTATTTAAATTAAAAAGATTCGATTTGGAACACAATCCGATTTAGAACATTTTTCTCTACTATATTAACTAGTTTAACTTCACTACGATCATGAAATAAACTAAAAGAAAAACACGTTCTTAAATTGATCTTAAGAAGTTGTGGGGATCCTTTTGAAGATATTTTCTGACAAATAAAAATTGCATTCGTAAATTCAGTTTTATACAGAATTTATTATTATTATTATAATCATCGATCCAATCGTATCTTTTATACTAATTTAATTTACAATGATAGCTGTTGAGATTTTTCTTGTCATCATCTGTGTACCAGTGTAATGACCATTTATGATCAACTGCGTTTATTTGCGGTTTGTGGTAAATATAATTATATTACGCGTATTGCTATATTACCATCAATTATATCAATACCGCATAATGATTATTAATAAAGATAACAATCCACAGCTTTCGAATACATGGTACTTTGATGCTGCTGCGATTATAGCTTTATTAGATGTAATACTTACAATTAGGTTATTTTGAATACTATATAGGTAATTTGTCAAAACATGCGTTCATTAAATATAGGCAGGAGGTCGTTACATATCAATACTTTTGCATAGATATATTTGAGCGTAATTTTTACATATAAAAAAATACATTTATCTATATACTTTATTTTGATACAGTGCTTCAAAAATACCGCTTTATTTATTGTCAAGCTTGCGTTGGAAAAATTGAAAGTTGTATCGTCATTCCTGGCGGATATTTCGCTAACGATATCATAAAGAGTCGTTCTATTATCCTATTCTGTGCTAATATAAACGCATCGCTGTGACCGCCTGTAACGGTCACTTTGACCATTCCCTCGAACAGTTGAATTTTATCGGCTCGATCGTCAGGGTCGCCATTATTTCTATTTAAACACTTGCTCGCTGCGTCACATGTCTCCTGAGTCACTCCAGCGCGTGTCATTTCGTGATGTTTAAAGACGAGCCGCTACCTTGAATTGCTTTTTTGATTCAGAAGAATTTCTTTCTTATTTATGATATACCCATCGACTGTCGTACTTTTTGATTTAAAGAAAACAGACACATAAAAATGGTAGAAGAAAAAAATTAACTATTGATTTTTCTAATATACATGCATATAAAAATAACATGAGTATGGAGAAACTATTTCTGTAATTACTTTTACATATTGAAATATGTATATGCATGACAAAGCAAATTTTAAATTTTTTAAAGTTAGCTTGTAGAATTAGTATATGTATACGTAATATTGAGTCGCAATAATTTTTATGTAGAATGGATCGTACGGAATTCTAGAATACAAGCATATGTACCTATATTGTATATTTCTTTTTCGAAACAATTCAAATATCAATGAACGATTATTTTACGCTTTGGTTGTGTGTTGTATCAGGATCCTATATGAATCATATTTGTGTCTATACAAATGGACCGTTTGCTTTAACAATCTCGATCACAATATAATATGATAAACTATATGATACTTGTTTGTATGGTCCCTATCGAGCTGACAAAACTACAGGAATATTGACGATCCTTTCTTTGTTCATCAATAAACTTTCTATTTTGTTTCGTAATTTTCATATTTGTGTGTTTGTCAAAATTTATATTTTCACTAAAGATTTGATAATTATTGAAACAATTTTTTATATCACACATTGATCTTTTGCGCCACTGCCTGGTTATTCTCCTGCAAATATTCAAACATTTCAAACGAACATGCCGAGATAACAAAATATATTTTATATGAAAGTGACGTTCGAAAGATCTTATCGTATCGAGTCAGACGATTTTGTACATTTATTTCGTAACTATCTTTACGTAAATACGACGAAAGTGCAAAATGTCAAGTCTATATGAGATGTTTTTAGTTTTCATCAGATAAGAATTTACAAAAAACATTTTGTCTCTTGTAAATTTCCATTATTTTTTATAGCAAATTTTAGTTTTTATATTATACATTTTATGCAGCCATTTCGTTTATCATGTAATTGTACGTTTAATAATAATAATTTGATATTCATTTTTACATTAAAATTATATAAATAAAACTTTTATATCGCGTTTCATTTAAGTAAAAAAGGAAATGTACAGTCATTTGATAATAGAAAACGACTAAGCGCTGAAAGTACTTTGTAATTATAAATTTATAAACTTTAAATGTTCAGTAATTTTGCTCTTTGATCTTTGTAAAGACCAATTATATTATCACAATATTTATTGTTCAAATGATCCAAATTTGAGTTTGACTTTAAAGAGAGATAGAATTTTCAAAGAATTATTTATAAATAAATATTAATCTTATTTATAAATAAGAATTATTTATAAATAGATATCGAAAAAAAAATTCAGAGACGCGAGATCATTCCTGTTGTCTATCAAGTTGCCTTCGTTGAAGGCCTGGATTTGCTGTACAGTCGGGTACTTGTGCCTGCGTCGGGTTCAACGTGGCGAGGTCACGGTGCCGCACAAAAGTCATGGTTCACGTAAACCGATGTACATTAAATCATCGCCATCGTATCAATAGTAGTCGTTGCCGTCATCCTCATCGCCATCGTTCGCCGAATGCATTGGCGCATAACGGGGTAAACTATAATATGTAAACAATTCAATTTCTCTAATTATTTCTATGTGAAAAAGTTGCAGCTAAAGTTAAATTTTGAAAATAAAAATTTAAAAAAAGATGTGCGATAATTAATTTGTAAAATGTTTTGAATATTAAATTATCTGAGGTGATAACTATTGAATTGTTTCAAATTGGTCAGAGGTGATAAATTATCTGAGGTGATAAATATTAAAATTGGGTCAAAGGGTAAAGGGAATAATAGGCTGATCGAGTTATGATTCAAGCTGTATTGAAGTTACAACCTTTGTATCGATTGCATGGATTATAATTAACATTGCCTGATAAGCAATAGTGCATTCTTCGCCCCAGCTACTGCTATTCGTACCTTAATCCTGTGAGTGAATTTATAATCTTCACATTTGTCCTCTTGCGATCTTAACTCGCGCGATGCAGATTTATAGTTTGTGTATTTCTGATAAAATACAGTTTAAGTTAGATTTAAAACAAATATTTTAAACAAACTCTTATTTGACCGTGAAATTTCAAATACCGATTATAATAAGCCATTTACGGTCAAGCTGGATATTGAATGCTTCTATTATAATTTTCGTATGAATTTATATACTACGTATGTAGATCCTTAAATGCGCGCCGAAATTTTTTCAGACTTATAACGCAAACTAATGAACTACCGCAGTACTATCACGAGTTAAATTATTAATTTTTTGATGCTCATTTCATCTTGGATCTTAATAATACGTTGAATGACATATTAAAAATTTGTAAATAATTAATTACATAGATTTCAATATGTTATTCAACATATTATTAAGATCCAAGATGCAATGAGCATCAAAATTGTTAGATTGTTAGTCAATTTAATTCGTGATTGTACTGCGGTAGTATATTATTATAGCTTGCGTTTTGTAAGTCTGAAAAAATTTTGACGTTCATTTAGAGATCTACATACGTAGTATATGAATTCACACGAAAATTATAATAGAAGCATTCAATATGAGCTCCTGACCGTAAATGGCTTATTCTCACAAATATTTTGTGAGAAAAACAAAATCTTTATTAAATTAAACAATCGCGACAGAATATCATTAATCAATTTTCTGCATATTTTATCAAATTCTATAAAAAATTAGCCACTAAAAATAATAAAAATTATGGCCGGTACGGTGAATAAAGGCGTATTGGCTCATTGTACAAGGAATTATTTAACCGATAGGAATGTGATAGAAAACTGAAAGGTAGAAATAAACGTATTTTTAATCTTCGAATAAACTAAACAACTGATTTGATTATTTTTAACATAAGTAACTACAGTCTTCTTGTGCTACGATAATAATTTTTTATTAACAATAAAATTCCTCTCTAGTTAGACAACATCGCATTAATCTAGTTGAACTAAGCGCTATTATGTTATTGAGCTTTATGTTTTATCGCCTCATTTTTTCGGTTTAGTAACAGTTACAATTTTACATCATGTATAATTTTGTATTATATCGAATAATGTAACTTATTTCTCATAATTGTTATATAAATGACATGCGTTAGTGCATTTTTTACAATACTACATATAAGAAATAGAGATATTGATAAGGAAAGCTAAGATGTTTTTTTATGAAATAACCATGAATAATCTCATATAATCATATTTTTAACTATAGACATTTCGATGTATAATTTATATATGTCTTTCATATATGCTCTACAAACTGTATATAATAGTTCCAAGTCCATCCACACTATCGAATGTTTTATACAACCAAGCAGCAGTCTTACGTCATGGTCATAGTACACAACAATAACCATGTCATTTATTTGAATTTCATATTTTTTCTGTCTACGTATTAAAAGATTCTTATTTTCATGTTATAATTGTTGATACTACTCTATAACAATAACGATTTAATCTAATCGGTAGCAAAACACACACATCTTGACACTATTTAAATTAAATTTTATCCCTGTAAATCTTTAAATGCAAAACATATAAGATTTTAGTAATAATCACGATAGCAAGACTAATAAAACTTTTAGGATTTTGTTAATTTATTTTAAATTAACAACAATATAAAAATATATTAGAATGAGCTCTCGAGAGTAAAAGTATTAAATTAAATTTCTTGACGGACAATTGAGAGCTAATAGATTGATCGCAGTTAATATAGTGCGTGTAATAGACGAAGGTATATTTACATGTATTTCTTACAATTTCAACAATAGTTCTTCGAACATTTCGGCTACATTCGAGCCATCATCAGAGATTTGATATAACCGAAAAGAAACATTATTCAATTTGTTTTGATCCAAGAAAGCAGTCAAAAGAGCCTCTTAAATTTCATGATTTCAGAAACATCAACATTCATTAACGCACTACTAACTGCGATCAATTTATTAGTTCTCAATTGCCCGTCAAGATATTTAATTTAATACTTTAAATTAAATTATAATTGTAAATATTAACTTAATTATACACCTACTTTTGTGTTTATAAAATTCTCTTGTATGATTGCGAGTAAAATTATTTGTATTGTTGAAATTAGTGTATTATCGTGATCATCAAGGCAAAAAAGCAGATTAATTCGTAAATTAGAAAAATTAATTTATGAAAAAAAGAATCACACGTATAAGTACTACGGATGCTCCAAAATGGTCGCTATAGTGGAAAGTGAATGGCTTTTTACAAAGAAATCAATTTCTTCTTACTATTTAGCTCCTTTACTATTTACCGCCTTTGTTTAAATTTTTCGGCATTAATCAACTTTTATGTTGATTATTTCCGTCTCAATTTATTAATTGACAAACGTTCCACAAGCTGTTTATATATTATCATTTTGTTGCAAATATATTACAAATTATAATTTGGAATTATATACTAATGTTTAATCAAGTCAAAAGTTTTTATAATCTAATTTTATACGATTATTGTTTGAAATTATTCGAAGTAATGATAACTTTATGACGTTTTTAACAAAAATATTGTGTTTAAATCAGATTTTATTTTTATATACGATATAACGTTTATCTACATTCTATATTTAATTTTCTTTAGTATTGTTGTGTAATTAAAATTTTGCAATTGGTTCATGTGTTACATATTAATTTTTATATTATATATTTTAAATGGTACTAATGTCATTTTGTAAGTAGTTTTAAAAGAAAATTATGAATATTATGTGTCATGCGCGTACCTCCTCGGAATTCATCAAAATGTTTTTATCCATAACTACTACGCCATATCCCTCTTTCGACCTTATTTTTAAGCTCGTCCCTTATCGCACGACCGTGAATTATGCTTGTTTTGCCATCTTTCTACAACACACTATTACATGCACTTGTATCGGGAAAACGACAATAATAGGTAGCTAGTGTCCCGTAATGGAGACGAAAAGATAATACTGCACTATAAGACCGAAATGCCCATTTTTTTTAAAAGAAAAAATTTTCTCGTAAACTGTGAAGGCAACAAAATTTCAGACATAATAACTTAGGAACATTTTTTCAAGAAAAGCATTAAAGGACAGCTAATCGTCTTTGCATTAGTTTTAGGAGAATAGGAGATTACAGAGATTTTTGTATAGTTATGCATTTTCTTAAATGCACTGTCTAGACAGTAAGTAGCTTTGAAGGATTAAACTTGAACCTAAACTCTTCAAATTATTAACATTTCTAGTATAATGTTCAATTTAAAATCTCTATTTTGGGATTGCTTACATATTTTATGAAGAAAAAAATAAAACTATTGTTAGATTAAAATAATGATTTTATAGACAAGAATATAGAGAGAATTTTGACATTTTGTGAAAAGTGAATTAATATTTTGACAACTTTGTCGGAGTTGCTAGTCGCATCATTTAGTTCAAGGAATCGATTTACCATATGGAAATTCAACGTTACTCGTTACGTATAAAGACAACTAATATGGTTGAACCATTGACAACGTGAATAAGCGAGTCAGGAATAATTTATGCAAGTTTATTTTTTATTTTCTATTTTAATACTGTTTTGATAACGATTTTGATTTTCTTAAATGGTGTAAAAATGATATATAGATTATTTCACATTTTATAATAATTTTCTCGATTATATCAAGACTTAAAAGGTTCGTTTCTAAATCGTTTCATAATTATTCATAAATATGAAAGTTTAAGTTATAGAAAGCTCTTAATTAAGTTTACTTATAACTTATAACCTTCATTTATTATAAATATAGATTTAAGACAGTTTGACAAATAAGCTTTTCTTTAATTTTATCTAAGAATTGATAATTAAAGTGTAGATTAATAGAACTGTCGATATAATTCGTAGCTAAATTGAAAATATTTCATTTTTTTGTTCAATCAGTGTATCGCGACTGGTATAGTACTGTAAAGATCTCTGAAAAATTACAAACAAAGTAAAAAAAAGTGAAAAATTTTAGAAATAAGTAAAAAAGCGAATGAGGTGCAAAGGAAAAAATGGTTTAAAAATTATGAAAATTATTTATATTAGGTATATTGTACCCGCTCACTCTCATTTTAACCAAAGTAATATCATTGTAATAAAAAATCATTTTTTAAATAATATAAAATAAAAATTTTATAACTTTTTATTTTTTATTTATAAATATTATGTTAGCGGTATCCGAGAAAATATCTATGCTGAAGGGTGTGTATAGGTATTATATATAATGATGTAATTTGAGAAATTTGATTTATCATTTAATATGTCGTAATTGAAAAAAGTCGAAAACATCTTAAAGGAATTTTATTAGTGGAGAAAGACGGAGAAAGAGAGAGAGAGAGAGAGAAGAGTGTCGAAAGGCTTGTGTCGCGACGAAGTTGTTTCATATTGCAGGTAGTCGTCGCTGTTACGTCATTTAGGGCTTGCAGTAGGCATTGTTTTCAAGTTTCCTGAAACGACTCTGCGTGCAAGTACAAAACGTCTTAGGCCGTCGCATTTAACGATACAAGGTGGACTATGCGTATATAAGCCAGCATACCGGGTGTCACTGAAAAGTAACATTAATATCGCGTGATTATTTCAAAATAGCATTTGATGCTACATTCTAAATTCACTAATTTAATTGTTTCTTTGTCTTGTGACATTCCTCATGTAAATTCTTTTTAGAACATTCAATATACAAAGTAAGCAATTTATATTAAAAATTGTGATTATAAATGCAAAATACATGTACTAGAAGGTCTTCCTCTCAAAATTATCATATATTAAATACATTTAAGCGGCAATTATTTTAAACTGAGTTGTAGTGAAAATGATAATTGCCTTTTCATCTGGCAAAAATGCGATTGATTTATATTATATTATATATATATATATATGTATATATATATATATAGAGAGAGAGAGAGAGAGAGAGAGAGAGAGAGTGTGTGACTATTTTATTTTTCCTAATTTTATAAAATTGAAAAATAGTTTTTAATTAATTTTATTAAAATATTTTTCATCGTGTGTGTGGTAGTGGACGTGTAAACATCTTACGTGTTATTTATTCCTCACGCAACCAGTAAAATAATATTATATTTTAATTGCCATTACGAATGATGATAAGCTAGCGATTTCGTAATACAGACCAAGACGATAGTGCAGGAAAGAAATAATCATGTCTATATTTGATCTTTAGCAAAAATATTTCGTCCGACAGATATGTATGTTTAGCTTAGCGAACCACTTCCTTCAACGCGCCATGATTTCCGCCGATTCATTTCCGCTGCAATAATGTATTTCTTTTTCTTTATATCTTAACTGATAGTAATAATATTAACAATATTAATAACGAAAACATATCTTTGTCAAATATGGAAAAAAGAATTAGATGTTTTAGTTAGAAAATTTGAGTTCATTAAAAAATGTTATTATATCATTTTGATAGATTTATTTAGCAGAAGGAGAGAAGAAGAGAGAAATTTTTTGCACCATCTTAACAATAATCCACACGTGTCATCGCGGTTTCACAAACGTGGCAATTTCACCGGGAAGCAAACCGGTGACACAATTCAGAAACACGTTTCTTGCTTTCGCAATTGCTCGAGCACGCTCGAGCATTGTATACATGTGCCACTATGCATTTCTTTTTATGCATTTTCTTCCTCTTCGAGATCGCGAAAATCTTCATTTTCAACTGGAAGTCAGCCTCCTCGAAGAGAGACTTCCGCGAGACAGGTTTTGCTCCGAATTCTCCACGTAGCCATAGAGCAGGAGAGAGAAGAAGAAGGAAGCACTTTAATAAAAAGGCGATCTAATGTACGGCGTACTGTATCATTTGCAGCTCTCGCGGTGACTGATTTCACGAAATGCCGAGTACTACGTGATAATGCACACACAGAGAACGACTAAACGTCGACGATATCTGGCTTGTGCACTGGGTTTTATCTTGGTGGCGTGCCGCGCGAAATGGTGGGTGGCTATCTATCGGGCCCCGGTGTACCAGCCGCAAGCGATAGGACTTATCTTACGATATACCGGTGCCTGACGAAACCTGACTTGAGTTAGGGGCATTATGAACACCCGATCGACATACGATTTCGCGCAGTGTATACCTTGGAGTCGCGAATAGCAGAATGTGCGTATATTTCCTTCCGATTAACAAATTGTTGGAAATTTTCTGCAAAAAAAGAACGTTAACTCTCATAATATTGATGTATATGTTCTTCATTTGTGCGCAAAAAACTTTTTGTGATTTTTAGAATCAAGAGTCTCTCAGTCGTAAGAAATAATCCTAATGGTCCCCTTATTATTGTTAACATTTATTTTTTCTACTATAGGGAACATGGCATTAACCATATTTCTTTCATCTCAATGATAGTGTATATTATTAACATTACATATTGTGTGATTGTGTGTGTGTGTGTGTGTGTGTGTGTGTCACGTGATACTACTGCATTACGATATACGAGTTGAAAAATGAAGCAAGTACATTAGATGGCTGCAGTTGTTATTTTTACAAAATTGATACATTTTCTACATACAGATTGTCGACGTTGCATATATCACGTTTATAGGTGCAAATGGGTTATGGCTTTAAATTTTGTCAATCATCTGATTTTGCTCATGTCAGCTGTCTGACACACCACGTGTAAGAGGTATATCCTTATCAGGGAAATTTGCACTTTTGTACAGATATTTTTACAAATATTTAATTTTTTACTTGAGTTTAATTATTAAGATAATAATAAATAAAAATTATTATCATACACTCTTTTTTTCTTAATAAGAAATTGAATTTAATTTTATTGAAAAATCTTTGCACAAAAAAGTGTGGGTTTTGAGGCACTCTATAATTTTACCGCAACATGTAAAATATCATATTTATTCGTTGATTTGACGAAAAATTTCACTCAACTAATCGATTTTAAAGATATAAGACGACAATGAGCCTAATGAGACGCGTATGGGTTATTATTATTCAGATAAGAATCTGAACGGGTTCTGACACCCGACACGATTCTCCATACTGATCCGTACGTTCTGTTTATACCTATGGATCGCGCGTGTAGCCACGAGTAAACGTCACTTCTTGCAATCAATCTCTCTACCCTTTTCCGGAAGTTTCAAAGTTGATTGTTTCTATAATTTAGACATTTCAATCGTGACTAATCGCACTTTTCTTATATGACTTGTACACGTTGAACAGATTCATGTGTTTAAATCTATATACTAAATACATACCGTACATGTATAAAAAGGATTATTATATATCAATACTGCGTTCTTTTAAAAGTACTGTCATACTTCTTTCTCGGAATTTTTTGGCAAATGTATCGTGTGGTATTTTATTAGTATAAAAAGCAACTTGAATACTCTTTTCCTAACTAATTCTAAATTTAAAAAGACTTGTTAAAATAAAGCTAAAATCTTGAAAATTTTTACAAAAATTATATATCGTTTCATGTCATTATACAAAAGAACTTACGTAATTCATAGAAAGAAAAAGAAGAGCTATTAATAAATTTGTTGAGAGTCACTGTTGACTTGCAACTAGTTCAGATAAGGTATCGCTTGACGGTCGTTACGCGCGATAGCGCTTCGCAGTGCGGCCTCGATGTAACGCATCGCCACGCATTTATGATTCCTACAAATGCATACCGACATTTATGTTTATGCTACTTCTATAGGCATAAACATGCACATATAAAAAGTAAAAGGAAAAACGAAAAAAAAAAAGAAAAAAAAGAGTATATTGCGTATAAAGAATTAGACGAATTTGTCATATATATTATCTCGATGTTGCCTAATATTTCAATTGATTATATCATTATTCCTTTTCTTACTAAAAAAAAAACATTTATCATATATTGTGTCATGTACTCTCGTGTTAATAACTTGTTATAATCTTTTTATAATATATATAGTATTATATTTTTGTGTAAATTCACATATGAAAAGTTTCGTTTAAATAAAATCAATTTGAAATTAAATTGAAATTATAAATTCTTAATGATTTCGGAAACTATTTCAAATTAACCTTTACAAAACAGGCAAGCTATTGTAGTGGTACTGATGTGAACAGTCATATTTTTATGTAAACGAAATAATTAATTCTAACAAATATAACTTACCGGAAAAAAAAACTGTAAGATTGAAAAGGTAAACTCTCTCCTGCAAAGGTCAATTGTCAAAATTTGATTTGATATAGAAACAGAAGTTATTAATAATTAACAAACCATGTGTATATCATTATAAAAAGCATATACATAACTTGTGGATTACATAAAAGTGCCAATTTTACGACGTTTCAGGATCAGAGATAATGAGATCATAGACGTCGTAAGGATGTTGAACTTTCTTATTCATTTTAACGTAGTGATATGGTCCTTACATTAGAATAATAATCGCGCGTGTCGAGTAGTACGAGACGTAGTATAACTCACGTTGTTGATAGGGTAATCTCTTGCGGCAGAGATTAGCCAAGGACGCGGAGATAAACTTCTGCATTGTTAATACCCCTTCTCTGCATCTTGCGATGTAGCACTCTCTCACGTTCCATGATATGATTCTTTTTCTCCCTTGCTTCGCTCTTGGCAGTAATAATTTTACAAAACATTCTAATCGGGTCTATATATATGTATAACGATAACGTTTACCACACTATACGTATAAAAATTCATAAAGGATTAAGATTATCTATGTGTCTAAGAGAGAGAGTTTACAATTTAAATTCTTCATTAACAAATTCACTATGTTGGAATAAACTATATGTAATCTAGAGATATCTTTCAATTGTACTACGTGTTTAATTATCGACGTATATATAATATATATAGGGGAGAGTGGTCTAAATCGGACCTATTTGCAGGTTTTGTTCCCTATAAGGCGTAAATGAAGTCTAATCATAAAACTAATGGTTCCGTTCGAAAGATCATTTAATTTTCTTCATTTTTGCTTCAGACTATTTTGACGTATCTCTTACCTGTGTTGAACTATAATGAAAAATGTAAAAATGCATTTTCCAGTCCGATTTGGAGCTCATAGTTCCAAATCTCCTATTATTAGATAGAATTCTAAAATATTTTAATTAATTTTTGTTAGTATTGAGTAAAAACGAGCAATTTAAGACTCAAAGATAAAAATTTATACTATTAGTAAAGTTTATACTATTTTAGAATTAAAACAATAAATAATTTCATCAATCTCAGTCTGATGACACATGATATTTTATTGATTTCTGAGACCAGATCTGGTCGGTCGATCACCAGTACCACAACCAGGTTGTGGCGAACCCCCTTTTTTCTATGAATTAGCTGGCTTACTCGTCTTTTTAGTGTTTTTTGTATAGGTCCGATTTGGACACGGATTCTTTCGGACAATTGGAACAAATTTTACAATAAATCGCAAAAGTAATCACAAAACTCTTGATATTTTTGAATTTTACACTCTTTAATTATCTTAAATCAATTACCGTTCAAACTTTTTTAACATCTTTTAAATAATAATTTACAAGGATTTTCTTTTTTAAAAAAATTTTTGCATAAAAGCCGAAAATATATATTTGCGTCTATTCTATGAACGTTATGAGTTATACTGCTAAACTGTTGTCACACATGTTCCGTGTCTTATAAGGACTTAACATTATAAATAGTACGCAAATCTGCTTAACCGTATTTATTTAAATTAAAAAGGTCCGATTTATGACATTCTCTCCTATAATAATATTTTATTTGTTTTGTATTTAATATTTAATACAGAAACGATATTCGGAAAAAGATTCTTAAGGAACGAGGAAATCTTCGGGAATTAGAAATTGCTAAACATTTTTGGAAATAACTTATACATATATTTATCTTATCTATATTAAAAGATAATTGCCTTGACGGCTCGCGCGACAGTTTATTCTTGCACCTGGTTGTGAGGGTTGTACTTTTGAATCCTCTTCAAACGTAGCTTTCTTCGAGAGGTAGACAGCTGAGCAGCCCGCGTCATCCGCCCTCCGTGGGGTCGCGGCACAGCGGTGATAAGAAGTAAAAAGACGGTTATTTTCCCATACGTGCAGCCGAAGCGGAAATGCCGCATCGCGTAGCGTCGTACCAGGGAATGCGAATGCGCAGAACCCCATGCGGGTTTTATCGTGCGTAAAACGTACCTCGTCGTCAACGAGTCGGCCCACTTTATGAACATTGCTCGCAGTTTATGCTAATGAGCACGTGGATTACATCGCCACCAGAAGCTAAGGATTTCATAGGTTGCCGTTGTTCTTTTTTTAATATAGAAAGTTTATACCATATGATAATTAAAAAGCGATTTAAACAAATTTTCTATTTTGCATCCAGTTCCTTGAAAGTTTCAGGACCTCCGAAAGTAAAATGCTTTATTTAATACATATTTATATGTATTATATATAATATACAAGCAATCTGATACAGCGCTATATTTTTCTGATAGAAAAACATTTTTTTATTGTAAATACTTAGAATATGTACATTTGAAAACGGTATTTACAACAGATAAAACATATACATATCTCGATCCCAAAGGAGAGACACTTTGATCCCAAAAGAGAGACAGCGATGATTCACCTTCAGAATATGAGAAAAACAGATCATTTTCTATTAAAACAAAGCTTTTCTGTGACATATGTAACAAATATTACACTAGAGAATTGAACTTTTGATAACTTTGAGTACATTCGTAAAAGTATTTATAAAAGTAAAAATATATTTTAATTACAGATGTTTAACATCAAATTGTTACTTTAAAAGAATAGATGTATAAAGAAATAATTATAGAATAAAGATACAATATATAGACATTAAATTTTGTCAATATGCACATATATATTTGTTATTAATTAGAATAGAGTTCTTTTTGTATAAATATACTTATATCGTGTCCCTCAGGAATCAACCGCCTCGAAAACGCCCCCAATACTCGTATGGTTATCTGCACATGCCAGACATGTACAACCTGTCAAAACACATCAGCAATCGTTTTGCTATGTAAGCTGAGCGTTTCTGTTGTATTCAGAGATGTTAATCAGTCATTGGAAACGTCAGTATTGTTGATGCATTTCATGTTAAATGCGATGACAAATTTGTAAAAACACATTTACAGATTTTGGGTCTTAAGTAACATTAATTACTATTCGGAGAACTATACTTGAGTGTCAAGAAGTAAGTTTTAATTTTATTGAGCGTAATGTTGTGCGTGTATATGTACTTCGATAAAAAATAAGGTTATTTTTTATGTTTATCTTATAATATGATTGATTATAGTTATATTAATGTAATCGGTCGAAGAGAGAAATTTATACTAATTTAAAAAGAAAGAATAATACTATGAATTTTTCTAATTTAACATGGTTAAAAATTGTCGGTCAAAGAGACGAAATGAGAATCGCTGATGTGGGGGGAACGAAGGTGACGGTAAATTGAGGGAGAAGGACGCAGGAAAGCGTACGAGGTATTATAACAAACTGCCGTGCAATATTTTATGAGTTCCATAAGGAAATGTCGTGACTCGTGATTGTTCCGCGTGTAATACCGGAGTAAAGGCGATCGACTTGCAGCAATAATTAATGCGAGAAATACGGATCGTTCCAATAGGAAAATAAGCACCCGTCTCTTCATGCTCTTCTACCTTTACGTCAACATTACGATTTTCAATTCGTTGCGCTAGAAGCATGTTAGCACAAGGAAAATTCTTTAATATAATCAACGACATTATATTTTCGAATTTATTAGTAGCGATAGTATACCTGACATTACATATATTGATTTATAAATGATGCAAATATTTCAATAATCATTGAATTAATACCGTCAATAAAAAAAGTATGCGAGGTATTAAATTTTTTGCGTGCAATGGAACGAGCATAATTAATGTACTATCCCAAGCAGCACAAAAAGATCGGGGCGACGTTAAATCGACGTCAACAATGCAACTATTAGTCAGCAAATGACGTCGGCGCGACATGGATCTGACTGCAATTTGGCCAAAGTGATCACACAAATCACGGTCGATACGACGCGGACGTCGCGCATCTCGACCTTTAATTGAATTTTGTATAAATGCTTATATTTAATCTGACGTCGGATTCTGTACGACAAATACAACTTAAACTAACTAATCGTTCATTTAAGTAGAAATTATATACATAAAATGTATCATATTCTGTACAGAAAGCTGACCGACACTACACTTATGGTTAAAAATTAGATGTCAATTTTATACCTACTTTATCTTTATTCGTAGTAAGTTTAAGATAATATATACAAAAGGTATGGATCAAAACGAAAGAATATTGTTCGTTGAACAAAATTATACAGTTAACAATAACACAGTAAAATCGTATACTATAGAACCATAAACATTCTTCGTTGTTTCGGAAAATATGCGCGTTTACTTTTCCTAATTCATACTTTTAGGTTAGGCAAAAATTAACAAGAAACATGGACTTACAATTAGTCTAATAATAGGTCAAAATATCGACGTCGGCTTAGCTGACCTCAGCCGACGTCGGCATTAAGTTGAATTTAGTTTGCAGAATTGACGTCGAATTATTAGTTGACCGAAACCGATGTCGATTGATATCAGGTCAGATTTAGTTTAAAAAACTAACGTCAGTTTTGCCGACATTGTCAACGTCGAATTTGGATAAATATAACGACGTTGACAAGACCAATGGCGGTACATCACTTTAAGTCAACCAATATATTACTAAATACTAAAATACATCGAAAACTTTAATGGTAACCGTAAATGTACCAATTCTGTAGATATAATTGATATGAACTTGGTATAACATTGATCGTTATCGATCAATGCTGTTTCGGATATTATATACGCATCGTTTTCTATCCGATTACAAGAGAAATTATTAAATAAAATTTTACAAATTTCTAAACTTGCCGTAAATTTTATCAGTAAAACTACTGTAATAACTACTGTAACAAAATCAATTAAAAAATCTTAATGTTTGATATCTCTGAAAACCGTGCATATCTCTGAAAAACTAATTTCTTACAAGAATCAAGTCTTTTAGAGACTATTAACTACTGTTGGTCACTCTGCACTCGCCGCTGCGGCGTGCAACTGCATTTATGCAATGTGCTTCTCGACGCGGTCCCGTGCGGCATCGCACTCGCGCATACATATATGCGTGCGAATGCGACGTCATCATGTATGTCGTACATGAATGATGCATTGCTGTTCTGCGAACTAATGCCATCTATGACTCATGATATGAACAACGCCACGTGACACATGCAGTTTTTCAAGCACCAGGCCCGATATTACATCTTCATAAAAAATTAGTTTGGTATATTACTTATTGTTCAATGATAACACACATATATATATATATATTTAATTTAATATAACGGTTAATTGTTTATATTTAAATATATGTGTGTAGCATAAATAAAGTATGATTCGAGAGCATTTCAGATAGGTACATCATATGAAGCTAATGATTAATTACTACATTGAATTAAATATAATTTATTGATTCACATATGGTACGTCTATACAAAATCATCGATCATAATATTATGCTAATGTTTCTTATATATTTTGGGTGTGTGTGTACACACACACACACATACAGGGTGGGGTAATAACTTTGTCCACCTTGAATATCTCCGCTATTTTTAGAGATATGAAAATATTGTAATTACAAAAGTTGTACGATATCGAGAGCACCATAATGTATACTAGTTATAATTTTTTTAAGGTGGAGGCGCTTTGAAGATTTCAAGGTCACCTCCATTTTTTTAAATATACTTTTTTAATCTTAGTATAATAGTGGATGTGTAGACGATTCTATAATAATAAAAGGTCATCTGTTATATTATAAATAAAGAATTTTTTTCGTTAATATTATTCATCGATGAAGCAAGCTTTACTAATTATGGTCTTGTAAATTTGAATAATATATATGTATTATGGTCGGATGAGAATCCGCACTAATTAAGAGAAATTGATCAATGGTCGATA
Source organism: Cyphomyrmex costatus (assembly GCF_001594065.2). Lineage (NCBI taxonomy): Eukaryota > Metazoa > Arthropoda > Insecta > Hymenoptera > Formicidae > Cyphomyrmex > Cyphomyrmex costatus. The sequence goes on along the minus strand of NW_017278747.1, from coordinate 103,920 downwards.
AATATATGGTGTGGTATCATAGGCGACAAATTAATCGGACTATATATTTCATCAACGGAACACTTAATAGCATAAAATATGATAACTTTATACGCAACGATCTCGGAATTTTATTAGAAAATGTACAATTAAATATTAGGCAAGTAATGTGGTATTAACATGATGGATCCACATTATGGACATAGATTAAGAGCTACACTCAATGAAATCTTTCCTTTTTTTATGGGGAACATTAAAAAAACATTGTAAGGTAAACTCGGGTATTATGGCCATACGGAAAAGATGGCCATAAGTCATAATTTCCCCAATAATTACTAAATAGTGCATTTTTCTATTCTTTCTTATAAATAATCAATATTTACAGTAGTTTATGTAAATACACTATTCAAAATAATAATATTATAAATATTATCTAATATTTTTTCTTTCGACTATCTGCAAAGTTTTCCAAATGTCTGCTAAAAACTGTTATAATATCAAATAAATTACAGTTAAGCTGCTGTAATCGACATTACATACACAATAAATGTACGTAAATTTCAATGTAACCTATAATTAATATTTTTATCTTCACTATTTATTTATAAATACTATGGCTATCTTTCCGTTACAGTTAGGGTAAGATGGCTCACTTTTTTTCGTAGTAATGTGAAAAGGATTATAAGTTCACAATGGAAAAAGTAGATTGGATTCAATGCATCCGTTGCAAACGGTGGTTACATGAAACCTGTACATCATTTGTTGATGTTTGTCAAACGTGTGGCAAAATTATTTCAAAAACTGATAAGTAATAAACATAAAAAACATTGTTTTTTTTATTATAAATCTTTTTTTATTATAACAAATAATAGAATCTTATTTTACGACCGTACATTGTTAAACAATAACAAGAAAGAAGGAAGCACAAAGCGAAGCCTATCGGTCAAAGCTAGATCAAGATGCTTATTATCATTAAGTGTGAATTTATATACCGTGTATGTAGTTCTGTCAATCGCGTGCCGAACATTTTTTCAGACTTACAACGCAACTCTAAATAACTACCGCGGTAATATCACTTTAGTTAGATTGACAATACAATCTAACAAATTTCGATGCTTATAGCATCTTATTAGATCTTAATAATATGTTGAAAGACATATATTAAAATTCAATATTAAAGTAATGATAATTGAAAACTGTGAAAAATAAGATTGCGAAGAATATCTTTTTTTATTATCAATGATAAAAGTCTTTGTTTGGTTTCCTTAATAAATCTTTGTTTGATTTTTTTTAACATAAAATATGTATGGTCAGCTATCCTATAATATCATGGCCATCTTATCCCTAAAAATCAGATAAGATGGCCAATGCTTACTTTGTAATATTTTGATAATATTAAAGTTCTGTTAAGTGTTTTCTCTTTAATTTCGATAGTATTTGTTACTTTAAGCTTCAATGAAAGTAATATCCCAAATATTATTAAAAAGTAACAGGAATAAATGTATGTTTTTTGCATTTTAAAAAACTATGGCCATCATACCCGAGTTTACCCTATAGCAGGAAGTGCCACATCGGAAAATATGAATCGAATTATTACAGCATGTGCGACAATCAGTCTGACAATGTTAAAAAGTGTACATGCTTCTGGAATTCAACCGATTGCATGATGTAAACAAACATCACTTCGAGCACTTCTTGTGACGTAAGAATCATTGTTTTACTTCTTTATTTAATGACGAATAACCTTTTACTATAGATCGTTGAAATCGTCTAAACATCCACTATTACACTAATGTTAAAAAAGTACAGCATAAAAAATGGAGGTGACCTTGAAATCTCTGAAGCACCTCCACCTAAAAAAATTATAACCAGCATATATTATGATCCTCTTAATACCGTACACAACTTTTGTAATTACAATATTTTTATATCTCTAAAAATAACAAAGATATACAAGGTGGACAAAGTTATTGTCTCACCCTGTATATGAAATTTCTTTTGTGTGTTCTTTTTGATGACGTATTCTTTTTTACCTGATTTAAAAATCAAGACAAGTACAAATATGCATTTGTAGTCATTATGTATAGTTGCGAACAATGCAGATTTTAAGTCTCTCGGTGAGATTTCTATTTGTGTTTTATGACCAATAGACTTCACATTCCTCTTCTTGTAGAGAAGCTTCATAAAATCTTATAATTCTCTGCGCAACAAAGCACCGCCATTAAATAATAACGGGACAAATATTTGTCCTTTTTTGAGAGAGCGAAGAAGAGCGACTACTTGTCGCATCAGGTATCATAAACTTATGTGTGTCAAATGCGGAACGGTCTAGACTGTCACAAGAAACAAAGGTTCTTTTTAAAACTTTCGTCTGATGCTTTTACACTGACATTTCTTGCACTTCAGTTAAATTTTACGCTGTTTCTTTTAGTAGATTTAGTATTTGCAATCTCTACCAAGCTACAGATTGACATATATGCAGATCTTTAATCACTTCTTCTTTTATTCTTGATAAGAGAAAGGTTTTTTTTTAAGCTTAATATATATATATATATATGTAATAATACGTATATCTAATCATTAATATGTAGGTATTTATGAAAAATACATGTATACCTAACATATTCTTAACTTTAATAGGGTTTTCTCTTGGGATACATTGAGTGTAACCTTGTACTACTGCTTGTACACCTACATCAATTGCATGTAAGTGCTGCACCAGTGCTGCACTACACTAGTGTACATACACCATGGTATACACTACTAAACTACTTCATGCTGTCGTGTGTCGGATGACTTTTATTTTCAAATTTTAAATGTTACACTGGCTCTACACTGTCCTTTTGAGATTGTGTAGCAAAATTCCACTTCGTGCATAAAATTTGCACATACACTGTAGCCACGGAAATACGTTACACTGATTGAGTTCGCCTACTATCAGCCAAAGAAACACGCTACATTGTCTGAGTGTTGCACTGGTAAGCGATAGTGCAGCCAAGAGAAAACGCTATAAGACTCGGCTATCTCGAAACACTGTTGTATGATTGTATGATATCAAATTAGTTGTGTAGCTTATTATTGTTTAGTTTACCCTTATTTTTTACTCTTAGAAACATAATAATTTCGTAATCCTAAAACCCGTAAATATGCAGAAAACTTAGTAAGCATCCGATATGTGTCACATGAAAGTGTAAAATAATTCCTGAAATAATAATATCAGGTTAATCAGAAACTTCCATCCGTTTTTTTGCAAAAAATATGATTTTATTTAAGAAATAAAATGGAAAAGTACATTAATCATTAAAATATTGCCCATCGTTAGCAATGACTTTTTTCCATCTTTATCGGGTAGCAAGCGAATTTCACGGCGAAAAAATGACTCATCCTTGGGGGCTATCCAGTCAGAGACCCATTTTTTGACGTCTTTATAAGAGTTGAAGCGTTTCTCAGCAAGTGCGTGTGCCATCGAAACAAGTGGTAATCGAAAGGGGTACAGTATCTGGTACTAATAAGCCGCATGGGGTAGCACTTGCCAGCGAAGTGCTTTCAATGTTTCCTTAGCAGCCTTAGTGACGTGAAGTCGAGCGTTGTAATGAAGCAAAATCACTTTATGCTGTCTTGTCTCATATTCTGATCGTTTTTCGCGCAGTGCTCGGCTCAAACGGATTATTTGTTCTCAGTAGGGATCTCCTCTGACTGTTTGACCAGATTTCAACAGCTCATGGTACACAACACTCTTCTGGTCCCACCAAATACAGAGCATGGCCTTCTTCCCATGAATATTGTGTTTTGACGTCGATGTCGATGATTGGCCTGGATTGTAAATGATTTTCCGGCATTTGAGGTTATCGAAATGAATCCACTTTTCATCGCCAGTCACAATTCGATGCAAAAATCCTTTTCTTTGATGCCTAGCAAACAGAATTTCGCAGGTGGTTTTTCGCCTTTCAATATCTCTTGACTTCAGTTAATATGAAACCCATTTTCCTTCCTTGTAGAGACCTTTATAAGGCTTTTAAACGATCGGAAATAATAGATTGAGCTTAATTTAATGCTTTTGCAAGTTGTTTTTGCGTTTGACATGGGTTTTTATCCATTAATGCATGCAATTCTTTGTCTTCAAATGCTCTTAGTCAATTCAGAACGTTCTTTGACCTCCACATCAAAATTATCACTTTGAAAACGTCGAAACTATTCTCTGCATGTTTTATCGGAAGGGAGTACTATCACTATAAACTTCTACAAGCATTCGATGAGCTCTTCAGCTATAAAGTTTTCTTCCATTTGAAGCAAAAGATTAACACTTCGCGCAAATATGACGTTTATTTGGCTCAAATTTCGACATTTTCGATGCAGTAAGAAGCAATATTATTGATACAAACGTTATTTTCTTTTATATATACTAAATTTTATTGACAGATGGTAAAACTAAAAAATTAAGCTTGATTTAGACATTAGAGTTATCGACAATTCCAGCTACAGATATTCGCCACTAAACGGACGGAACTTTCCGATTGACCTAATACATTTCTCAGTTTTCAAAAATCATATATTATTTTATTATCTCAACGTATCTCAGTTTATCGCATATATTTCACAGATTTTAGAATATAATAAAATTATTATGTTGTAAAGAGAAAACTAAAAAATAAGCTGTAATAATTGAAGAGCAGATTTTTTAAATGTGCTTTGTCTAAAATTTATAATTGTCAAAAAATAACAATTTGCCAATTAAGATATGAAATATTTAACAAAATTACTGAACAGTTGCTAAAAATGTTTAACAGATATATTCTCTTTCTTTCCCCCTTCTCTCTCTGTTTCTCTCTCTTTCTCTCTCTTTAATTAAAGGATACAAAGCACTTTGAATGTAAAGATTTTTTCAGCACATAAATTGATGGTGTAGAAAACTTTCAGAAGCTCGTATAGAATTACTTAAAATATTAGTCAGATATGAGCTTTTAACACTGAACACTATGCAACCTTTAACTAAAAAAATAAAATTTTGAATAAAATGCACTTTAAAAGTCTGCTCTACAATTAATCTAATGTCATACAATCAATATGGTGCCCCTGGAGTTAGTTAAGCCTTAACTCAACTTGCAATATAACTTTTTAAAAATAACGAATTAACATGAAAATGAATTTACTATAATAATAAACATCAAACCGATTTTTCTTTACATCTTTCTTTACTATCTTTTTATTGCAAATTATTGAATTAAAAATTGAGATATCATTACCACTTCAGTTTTTCAATGACAAAAAAGAGTTGAATCATACAAATGGATTGCAATTATAAATTTGCGTCCATAAAATGTGGATTATCTGCCAGTGGAACCATCCGTTGTGTTATGAAGTTTATCGAGCATTTTAACGCGGAAGGCACGTTCAGAGCAATGGGGACGACGTTATTCCGGTGATAACACAAACCCTAATTGTTATGTTTTCATGCGTTTTCCTGCGTGAAAAGCAGTAAGTAATACCCAGTACGGCCCAGCAAGGCGGTTAGACTCGTTTGACCAGAAATGCGTAACGTGCACAGTACGGACACGTTTGATAAATAAATGCGCCATGATTTCCGGTTGAGATCGTGGGAGTGTCTTCACGAACTTCCTACGAAGAAGACTCTACATTGTTATTAAATCGTGTCACACTTAACATACAAAATTCGGCGTAGAAAAACTAATGAGGAGCTTAGATTGATGGAGTTACCTTAATACTTTATAGAATAAGCGAACAGTATGTATCTAATCGCTCTTAAGAAAAATAAAGAAATGTATTACAAATATAAAAATAACTTTAATGATAACACTCGTATTTGAATATTATTAACTGTTTAAAATTAAAACAATATATATGTAGGCATTCCTATTTGCGTCACGCAAATTTGGATTATTTTGATAAATAATGATTAATACTGAGACTATAGTATGTAAGAGAGAGAGAGAGAGAGAGAGAGAGAGAGAGAGAGAGAGAGAGAGAGCCCTGTAAGATATCATCGAAGGATGGATCACGGTAATGTGAATTTCTTTTTTCTTCTCTCCCTCCCCCTTTTATTTCTGTTACTTTCTCTCTCTTCTTTTTTTAAAATGTAGATTTTGTTATCGCTTTGGGGCAGGAGTCCGGCAGTGAAACCGGATGTCCGCCCACGCAGGATGTGACGTCAGAGCTGCTGGCAAGCCAGCATGTACCGTAAACCTGCCCGACTGCTTGCAACGCAAATATTTCCTCTCTATACGTCTCCTTCTCTTGTTCTCCTTTGCCTCTGTACTGATTTGCTGTCCCCTTCTATCTACTATATTCGTTCTTCCGTCCTATGATTCGCACACGACCTAATGTTTGGAGATCACTTTGAGTAAAATTGAAAAGACATTTTAATTTGTTAAAGTATCTATATAAATGCTTTAAAACTAAATTATTTATTGATAGTTTTTTTATATATATTATAAACAATAGTTAATTATATATTTAATATAATTATTTAAAAATATTATATACTTAATATGAATCCTATTTCTCCTGAATTTGTCACTTGAAGCGAGCTGAAGTATATTTAAAGTATTTGTATATATAATTCCTTTAGAGAATTTTTTTTTAAGTTTATCTTTAAAAGGTCTGTTATAATCTTCTTTTACTATGAACGCAAATATCAGATGTTAGAGAAAAAGTTTTTCTAACAGCAGCCTTTCAAAATGCTCGGGTATTTTCGATGTATATTTGTTTGTATAGACAAGATCCATCATCGTCATAGGTATCGTGTCAAAAAACATACACTATTGGAAAAAATTGTATTGAATTTAATATAAATCGCTTATGTTTTAAAAACGGTTTCACTCAAATTTTAAGGTTAATTTAACACAATAGATATGTTAAAAGGTTATAAAAATATTATATAAGAAAATAAATACAAAAAAAATAATATGCGGATACTTACACAGTTTGTAAATGAACCATGGAAGCATATGTTTTTTTAAGTAAAATTAACATTTATGATGTGTTAAATTAACCCACATTTTATTCATTTATCTTAAAATTTATGTTTAAAATACTTTATTTCTACGTTATTTGTTTACTCACTCCTCATAAATTGTTCAATTTTATTGTTGATTATGTTGTTTGATTATGTTGTTTCACTAAGAAATGTTGAATATTAATTTAACACAAAATTTTTAAGTAACACGTAATCAACAACAAAATTGCACAATTTATGAGGAGTAAGTGAACAAAAATGAGTGGATTATTTTCGATACACAATTTTTTTACTGTGCAAAGGAATAGCAGCGAGCAATCAGATATTCGAGCTTTCATTTAATTTAGAAATCTAGTTGTTTTTTTTTTACAATTTATAAGTAAATGAACAAGTAATATAAAAATAGTATGTTTTAAAAATAAATTCTGAAAAAAAAAAATACTTCCCATGGTTTATTTACTAACTGTATCGATATTATCTTTTTTGTATTTATTTTCTTACATAATATTTGTGTAATCTTCATGTTCATCTTGTGTTAAATTAACCCAAAAATTTGAGTGGACCGTTCGCAACATGCGGTTTATTATATGTTAAATTCGACACATTTTTTTCGAACTGTGTACATATAAGATTTCTTTGAAATGTAATTTTAATATCTGTGATAAGTATAAACATTATGAATAATTATTAAATTCTAATTAAGATTAACGTGGTGAAAAATTTAGTATTAAAAAAATTAAGAGATTTTGTTATTAAAGAGAAGCACTCTCTTTTTCTTTTTACACACGTACACGTATGCGCGCACGTGCGATAAATACCATAGTACGTAAATGTAATTATCTTTTATGGCACAATAAATTTTTTTATAATATAAACTATTAAGTATTTCCTTGGCGATCCTGGTTGATACCCAGAGATGCTCAAGGAATCGTAAAGTGACGTAAAATAATATCAGACTGAGCTAATAAGGTTTCCCATTTCCAGTTGCGATCTTTGGACTTTGGGATTTCGAAAGACCCTTAGACCTAATACCCCATTAGGCAGTGGATATGAAAATAGGGCATAGCTCACGACCTACGACCTTCTCATGACTGATTTACCGTTTTCTTTTCACTCCGAAACCGATCCTTTCATCTTGATCACCATCTCGCTTTCGTTTCTTTTTTTTCACTCATAACCATTTCGTAAATGGAGTTACGCACGACTTATAACAAAATATCAATAAATTGACCTTTCTTAAACTCGATAATTTTTATATTCGTAGTAAAATCGTGAGATCGGATTCAACGATTTGTCGTGTCACCTCTGTCGAGAGTGTTAAAAATTAGTAACTGCGACACGGCGCGGCGTATCTTATTTCAAGACAATAATCATGCTCGATTATTTCAATAAGCGGAATGAATATTCTGGAATAAAATTTATCGTGATTTTTTTCGTAACTCTGAACTCGATGTATGTACATCTATTTTCTTCGATCTTAATTTAATATTTTTGCTTCTTTTTCTTTATACTATATAGTGTCATTTAAATAAAACTCAGAATTTATTTGAATATTAAATGCAAAAAGACACGAACATAATCAAATAGAAACGAAAACATGAATAGCATGAAAATGTTTATATGACATGTTTCACAGTCTATAAAAAAATCTAGAAGCAACAAGTACTCGAGATATTCATCGCGTGTTTCTAAAAGTTGCGATAACTCGGAATTGCTTGATACGCTATTAGAAATGTAATAAACTCCTAAGCAAGCTGTTAAGTTTTCGTCACCCTCATCGAACATAGCAGATAAACCACTAGCGACCAAAGCTCGAGTACTTTCAAGTGCGTCAGTCAGATTCTTACAGGCGTTACAGAAATATTGCATACTGTGGAAAGAAGGAATACTTCAAGATTCGAAGCTGTCTTTTCACATTGTTCATTAATTCAGAAACATTTACATGAGTTCCTTCAAAGAACTTTCATCTAAACTAAAATCCTTGTCAGCAACCTTAGTGTTTATCTTTAGCATTTACATGACAATTATTATAAAAGACATTTTTAATAATAGTACGACTTAACGCGTGATAATACCATAAGTGATAATACGTAAGCTGCGAACAATTAACATTAAAATGCGCGTTATCGTTAGAGGCAATCTTTGTGTAAAAGTTAAATAAAACATTTATGTATTAAAAATTTCATAAATTTACGTCGGCGAATTTTTTGATGCGTGTACATCGAACACCGCAAAGCGAAAATATTTATACGTTGGAAAATAGTTTGTTGATAATTTTTCTGGAAAGATTGTTCATAAAGTGGCGCTTACACATATCCCTATATATATAAATTGTAGGCGGCAATCCTAGAGAGAAAAAAAGAAGAGGCCAAAAGGTGCCGGTGTGTAAAGAAGCCATGGATACTTAAACGCCCCGTTATGCTTGATCGTGCCCTTCTCGCGTTACGCCACACTGTCTGTATTTCGTTGTTTCGCGGCTCGTGACGGCTGAAACTCATCACGAGAAGATGACAGAAAAGAAACCTGTCGACAAATCTCTAAAATGCTACAACGAGTGTCCACATCAAAGATTTAAATGTATTTTTATATTAAAAATATATACGCGTTATTATATAATAGTTATAAAAATTGATAATTATAAAAAGGCTTTATTATTGTGAAAAAAATTTTGTAAATTTAGAAATGTGTCAAAGTTCAGAACTTATATGCGAGGGGGTTAATTTTAATCAATATTTCTGTATATCGGTATTATATTTTCTTATTAAACATATACTTTTACATCATAATTTGTTTTTTGTATATATCTAATGTTTTTTTAATTATTAAGCAAAAATGCTGAGATTTAATGCAGATTTTATTTTATAAAATTTTATGTTCATTCACAAAGCAAGAGAAAGCAAATAGCGCGGGCATGACGGCGCGCGAGGATAATTAAGAAAAAAATGTCCAGCCCATGAGGAAATGGTAAATATTCTGGCTCGTCTCGGTCGACACTCCGTTTCCGGTTTCATTTATGACACCTTCTCTCTCACCTGGTCGACATTGTTTCTTTCTTTAAGACGTCGCTAATAACTTAACCGCTCTATGTTTTTTCCGCACGCCGCTCTCAATATTTACTTACCTTCCTTCGTCGAAATATCCTGCACCGGTTTGTACATACAAGAGGACTCACATAGTTCTTTCAAACCATGTCTGTTTCATGTTTTTGAACTATATTTTTTGAAGTATAAATTAAAACGCTCAAAACATGTCATTGTGAAATTTTTCGAGATAGACATTATTTTTAGAAGTAAATTACATTAACAATTGCACACTTAATTTATTAAATGTAGAACAGTGTAACGCAGAAACTTAACTTTTGTTAAAATATTTGCGTTTCCTTCAACCTTGTGATATTATTTATCTGTTAATGTTAATTATTTTACAGTTGAATTAAACCATTTAAAAGAATATACTTTATTGAATGCGTACGTATGTATGTGCATGTGTAGGTCATAGCGCAGGCAACATTTAGTTTTATAATGCATTGAGCCGCGTGTATCCATATATGTATAATATTCGAAAGAATTAATTTCTCAACAGAAAAAAAATATATATCTAGGTATTATTTATTATATTATATATTTTTGAGAAAAAAAGTAGATAGCCAGGTATATTTAACAAAAAAACTGCGCTATAAAATCTTCCTTGCAAATATAATATATCTATATGTTAAATTAATTAATTAAAAATAAATTAATTAAAAAGGTTTGTCTTAAAAAACCAAACAGTTTGTTTGTAGCAATATGGGAACTCGCAAATAAATTCCAGCCATTCGTTATTAGTACTTAGACTAAATAGAGCGAGAAGTAGTCTATAAATCAACAGACTCGAAGTTGTTTATAATAAAGGCAAAGATAAAAGAGAGTAGAGTCTTCGAGATAAATAGGGGTTAGTGACCCTTTCCCGACCCGCTCTCACTCCGTTCTTGCAACTGTTACGTATATGTATCTCTCTTTTTCTTCATCTTCCTCGCAAGCTTTCCTCATACTGAAACGAAACGATTTATCGGTCGTAAACTGTTAATTTTGACTGTGAACGAGTATCTGCTGATCGATATACTAAAATTCGATATGTTATATGAATCTTGTGTCACAAAAACGTATTAGTACGTAGAGGTACTTTGCAAAATAATATTTTATATTTGCAAAATACAAATAGTTTAATAATTACATTTTAATCAGAAAATTAATCGAGAATATATTCAGTTGATTGTGAAAAATAGGGCAATTATTTTCAAAAAACTTAACGTCATTATAAACTATTAAGACTGTTGTGAAAAAAATTAGAATGAAACTAATTTACTTATTACAAGAATAAATATGATTATTGACGTGCTTTATTAACAAGATATTATGGTAATCTATTTTATAGCCTATCTATTTCAAGATCTGTATGAGATATCGTCCCTATATATGTAATAATTATAAACAACACACACAATCGATTGTTTAAAAATAAGATAAAAATAATTTCCTCTATAATACATTTGCTCCACTGTTGTTCGTTGTTTTCTAGATATTTTTCTTTTTCATTTTCATCGCTTCAGATTTCTTAGTTGCACTTTCACAGTCGTGAATGGTTGCAACACTTTTTTTTAGATGAGTTTTAGAATTCAATCTTGCTCCTATGGTTAACGTATGGTATAAATGATTATAGATTTAAAAGTAAGAACCAATCACTCGATGAGCAGACTGCATTCCAAAATCCATCGAAAAAAGGTGTTTTGTCCAGTCTACAATTATTCTATCCACTGTACCATACTTATGAAAATGTAATTAAATATTGTTATTCATTAGGGAGAAAAAAATAATCACACTATATTTTGCACGCGGTATTTCCAACATCAATTGGGTACACACGCATACTTTATTATTGTAATATGATGAAAGAATAGTGCAAAAAAATGTAAAATTTTCATGATCCGTTTGATACTTGTAAATCTTGTAAATTAATATAACAATCAAAATGTTGACGAAACATGTACCTATAATCACTGTTTAAATGTGCGAAAATTCAAAGTATTTATAATACGAAATACATTCTATGTAAGTATTATTTTAAAAAGTTAACATTTGTACAAATATTGCAATAGATTAATAATTTATAATTATCATCTTTTATTGTTACGTAAAATGAATAAATCGAGTAAGATATGTGGATGCTTCGAAAAAGAATCAATACGAATTACAATTTAAAGTGCATATAAGATTAAACCTAAACAACAAAAAATTCGAGTTAGTATAAGACGTTTTTTAAAAGAGACGACGTAAAGACGTCTTATGTCACAATTTTGGCTTTTATGTTGTTCGGATAACTACGACTGTCAAGCCACTTTTTCATGTGAGAACAGTTAATCCTTTTGACATCAGAAAAAGTACAAGTGGATTTTGGGGAAAAAAAATAAAGCGAACATTCTATTGCAGTTTGCTAAGTTCCCAGTTGACTTATAATCTTTATAAATCCTTGATCGTTTTATTATCTAATAATTTTGAAATAATACATGATTTAGTATTTTGAAATAGAGTTAGAATTTTATTTAAATCTTCTTTGATGTTAATCAAACTTTTTAATTTGAATTAAACATTATCAGTGATTTATGATTCAATTTTCGTTAAAAATATCAAAACTGTTAATGTAATTGTGTAATAAATTATTAATTTGATAACGTAAAACATAAACATGTATATGCATATACTTATGTATATTTTTTTACATAATATTTTCATGTTAAATTTTAATAACAATGAAATCTTATAATTAAAATCTTATAATTAAAGAGAGAGAAAGAGAGAGCATATTGATAAATATTTCGAGATAATATTAACGCATACCACATTCCTGCGTCGTAAGTGTGTTCAAGCTTGTAGTGTGAATCTGATGCTTCCTGCGTCAGGCAGTTAACAGCTGATACGTATGAATTCAGCAGGTTTATTAGCAAAATTTCGTGTCTCACGTTTTTTAACGAGTATTTTTTATTCGAATTATTAATGAATTTTTGTCGAACTAATCGAAATTCGATTCTCAATGGAAAGTATAATTAATCTACGATTTTACAATTTGCGCGGTTTTATTGGTTTTTTTTTAAAAACATTTATACGATTATTTTCAGAGAACAGTATTATTATTTTTTTAATATATTTTCTTTTTTATTTCTTAGACGTATGATAATATTACATTAAATGCGAATCATTGATTAATTGAGAATCTTATTAACTTCTCTCTCTCTCTCTCTCTCTGTCATCATGGAGATATTTTAAAAATTTGAAAACGCAATTTAATGTTTGTTTAGTTATATTTTATTGGTTTAAATCTACAGTAATTAACCAAACAAGAAAATAAAGAGAGAGAGAGAGAGAGAGGGAGAGAGAGAGAGAGAGAGAGAGAGAGAGAGAGAGAGA
>NW_017278747.1:44782-90455 GCF_001594065.2 Cyphomyrmex costatus | reverse complement strand
AGAGAGAGAGAGAGAGAGAGAGAGAGAGAGAGAGAGAGAGAGAGAAAGAGAGAGAGTTCAAAGGCCTTTAAGTTAGCATGGTCGAGAATAGAATGCAATTGTTTTATTGTCTTCCTTTTTGTCGTACAATGGAGTCTTCGAAACTGCAGCGAAATTTCCATTGGCGTGATGTTGTCTTCCTCATCTTATTTTGCACGTCATCGACCATCGTCTTCTTTGTCTGTGCGCAGACACTGCATGATAAAGCTCATTGTTCATCTGGCAGTTGCTAATTGGGTTAGTCCCATTTTCTTTTCATTTGTATATCAATGTCACAAAAGATGTCACGAAAATATTATGGAAATTAAATATTGAAACAAACATGATCTGAGAATATTTTTGTATTATAGACAGGATAATTTAATCATCTCTGTAGTATATCTTATATTTAATATTATTAATCGAATGCATATTTCTAAACTTAGGAGAAAAAGATAGATGTTTAAAAATAAGAAATGTTTAACCTTTATAATCATCAGAAAAGTTTTGAATGGGTTATTGCTTATCATACAGTGGCATTAGATTGCTATTAATTCTATTTAACATATCAATAATTTATTAAATTATCTTCTTCAAATTATTTTTGTATTTTTAAATTTGATTATATACAGAATAATGTTTTACAAGTTTATCATAAGATCATGTTTATTTAATTTCGACCTCTTTATACTTATTATGATAGAGGATATTATCGCATTGTACATTCGATAAAAATGTAAATATAATGATAATAATAATCGACGCGGTAATGCTAAATATCTTAAGTAGTGTCTTCTTTTCTTTCGCACTGTCTGCACGTGCAAGTGTGAGAAACACGCATCGTGGTCGCGTGCCGTCTCGTATCACCTTATCGGCCTTATCACGTTTTATCGGGTTGAGGTAGTAGTTTTGTACCGCTCCGCGTTAAGATACCGAGGTGTCGTTGTGATCACAAAATGTAAATGATTTATCACGATCTATTTGTGGTTTTGCATTAGCCAATCACTATATTTATACGTCGTGAATATAAACATTAATCCTTCTTTATTAGAATTATGCAATTGATATATGTATATACACGCACTTTTTTGTTTAATATAAAAATTAAATTACGAACAATGTCTTTCAAAATAAATTAAATAATAAAAAAATTTATTTAATTTATTATACTTTTTCTTTTGAATTTTTTAATTCTAATTATAATTTTTATTTACATAACGCAGAGGGAATATTTGATTGTACATTGCACACTAATAAGAAAGTAAAATAGAAAGTAGGGGAGACCGAGGCTAATTCGGCACTTTCGTTTTCTTCGATAATTTTCAATAATAGAATAAAAGCTTTTAGCTAAATAAAATTTGGTCTATGTCACTTCATTTCATAAGTATAGAAAAAATATGACACAACCTCCAAATGCGAATTTGCAAAATTCCCGGGATAAAATCAGCACCCCCCCCGGGATAAAGTCGACACACCTCCTGCTCGCGCTAAATTGATGTGTTATAAAAACACATTATTTCGCTTTAAAAGAATAAAAATACTTTTGCTCTGTTTTGCGTCGATACGTCCGGATCATTTTGCTATAATGACGAAAAAAATGACGCATTTGTAATAGAGAAAAGACGAAAGCCGCCGGGGCAAAGTCGACACTGGCTACGTTTACACCGTGCATTTAGGCCGTGATCTAAACAATAGATGTCCTTGTTTATCCTGTAGGTTAAACAAAGACACCAATCGTATAGGTCGTGGACTAAGCGCACAGTATGAACATAACCACTATTGGCACGAATTATGGTTAACCCGTAGTGGTCACACCTCTTAAAAATAACGTATTGGTCACACTGGGTCCAGTTGATTCCACGCAAAAAAACAGTCGCCATTTGCGTTCTACTTGATCTATTGATTACATCAACTCAAAAATTGCCTCGGGTTAGACAGACCCAGTGTGACCACTACGGGTTAAGTTATATTGCGCTGACTTTGCCCCGTCGTCTCTGTGCCGACTTTACCTCAAGCGTCTATTTCTACTTTCGTTACTCAGAATCAGGGTTGGTAACGTTACCTCATAAATATAACTCGTTACCGTTACCGTTTTTTTTTCTAAAAAATAAGGAGTGTTTGCAATACCATTTATTCCAGATACGGTGAACGCTAAAGTCACGTTATCTTTTTCTTCATATACCTAATTAAGAAAAGGATAACGTGACTTTAGCGTTCACCGTACCTGGGATAAACGGTATTGCAAAAACTCTCTAATAACTCGTTCCCGTTACTCGTTATTGATTTGCAAAAGTAACTCGTTACCGTTATCGTTACTCAAAATATAGCGAATCATTACTTTTTTCTTGACACTAATAGAATATATTATGCAACTATCGCAATAATATCACGAGATAAATTATCTACCAATTTAACAAATCTAAATAAGGCCACATTTCATTTAAAATTACTTACCTGGATAATTGTACAAGTGAAAAAAATAGATATTAGTGGCTTGAATTAATTCTCGCTGTTTTTTGCTTAAAAACCTTGTGCTTATATTTTATCAAAAAGATATCTGATATTTTATTCACAATATTGTCCATCGAAAGCTATAATCTTTTCCCACTTTTCGGGTAACGAACAAATTTTGCAATAGAAAAATTCTGGTTCTTTCGAAGCGATCAAGTCAAGTGCTGCTCAGAAAGATCATGCTGCATAGACCGAAACAAATGGTAATCTGATGGAGCAACGTCTGGTGAATAGGGCGGGTGAGATAAGACATCCCATCCAAGTGCCTCCAATATTTCCTTTACTGGTAATTGCGTAACATGTGGTCTGGCGTTGTTATGGAGAAAAATAACTTTTTTATGTCTTTTGGCGTATTGCGGGTGTTTTTCTTTGAGTGCTCGATTCAAATTGACGTCGGTAGCATTCACCATTGATGGTTTGACTCGATTGCAGTAGCTCATAGTATATACGATACCGACTTAATATCCCACCAAATGCACAGCATAACTTTCTTTCTATGAATATCCTGTTTTGGCGTTGATGTTAATGGTTCACCGGGATGCAGTCATGATTTCTTGCGTTTCGGATTGTCGTAACGAATCTATTTTTCATTGCCAGTCACAATTCGATGCAAAAACGACTTCCGTTTTTGCTTTGGAGCAGCAATTCACAAATGGCTGAACGTTTCGCAATGTTTCTTTCTCTCAATTCATGTGGGACCCAATTTCCTAACTTCTGAATCTTTCCCATTGCTTTTAAACATTTGCTAATGGTTGACACATCGACATTTAATGTTTCCAACAACTCTTTGAGCGTCTGACTTGATGAACCTTCTCGAAGTAATGCCTTCAATTTTCCATCTTCAAATTTTTTCGGCTGACCAGGACGTTCTTTGTCATTCACATCAAAATCGTTGTTTTCAAATCTTCTAAATCAATCTCCGCAAGTTCTTTCAGATAGAGCATGCTCCCCATAAGTCTTCACTAGCAAACGATAATTTTCAGCAGCAGATTTCTTAAGGTTAAAATAGAAAAGTAACGTTTCCCGCAAATGCTCTTTTTTTTGTACGAAACCCAATATTTTTAATGCGATAAAAAATTGTGTTTTTCGAATCCGATCAAATGTTATATACTAAATATTAAAATCTATTGATAGTATTTTCATATACATAAGCAGTCACTTTCGGCCATGAAACACCACAAATGCTGACCTCTCCCGGTCAACAGCGAGAATTAATTCAATTAAGCACCTAATATAACAAACTTTCTTCGCGTCAGAAAATGACTTTCGACTGTATAAAATATGTTCGTCGTTATAGAAATTGCAATGTTGTCAATAACTTAACAAAACTCCGTTGACAATATGGTTACATGAAGATGCATCTTCAGTACTAATGGCTAATTCATATTATTTATTGTTTGTGACTTAAAGCCGAATAATGATTTTACCCCGATGCCGAATTAGCCCCGGCCTCCCCTACATTTTATATACTCGTGTATGGTATTTTCTATTTTACTCTCTCTCTCTCTCTCTCTCTCTCTCTCTCTCTCTCTCTCTCTCTCTCTCTCTTTTTTTCTCTCTCTCTCTCTCTCTCTCTCTCTCTCTCTCTCTCTCTCTTTCCCCCCCCCTCTCTCTTTCTCTATATATACATATATGTATATATTTAGATCCAGATATATATAGGATGTCATTAACAGATTAAATCACCTATCAAGAGCAGGTAGAATAGGTCGAACTAAGTCGAAAAGTCTTATATCATTTTGCAGTTTGCGCAATATTTAACGAGATATTAGACCTTAAAGATAGCCGAATAAACGCGTTCGTCCGGCCTATACTACTGTCGAATATCCGCCATCGTTAGCTTGGCGCGTGGAAAGTGGGAAGTACCCCGTGTGCTGCGTACAACACCGTGAGCTTCTAAGCTCGGACAGCGCGCCTTAAGCCCGTGTCACACTACGGACTGCGGATCGGATTGAGATTGCGGATTGCGCATCGGAATTCAGATAAAGCTGCTTTGTCTTAATTGGCTGAATTCCGATGCGCAATCCGCAATCTCAATCCAATCCGCGTCCACAGTCCGTAGTGTGACACTGGCTTTAAGCCATCCTCACGCCTTACGACCTGGGATGTGCGTAAAGTTAGCACCGCCATTTTGTAAAAAAAATTAAAATAAATGGCTGTGCTGGCGAAATACATGATTTTTTAAATTAAACACTTTGTTTTTTTTAGTTATGTCATTAATTGTTGCAACACAGAAGCGCACAAATCTAGCACACTTCAGCATATTTCAGCACAATTTTATTTTTATTTTTTTACAAAATGGCGGTGCTAACTTCACGCACATCGACCTGGGAGTCTATTCTTGAAAAGAAACGTATACGAAAGTCTGTGGAAATACTACGTATACGATAGTATTTTCTTAGTTTTTCGTATACGTTTCTTTTCAAAAATAGAGTTTCTGCGCGCACATAAAGAGCGATTAAGGGGCGTACATGCTTGGCACTAATAGACCGGACGAACGCGTTTATTCGGCTACCTAATATCTCGTTAAATATTACGTAAACTATAAAATGATTTAAGAATTTTCAATTCAGTTTGATCTGTTCCATCTGCTTTTGATAGGTGATTTAATCTGTTAATGCCACTCTGTATATACGGGGTGTCACGTAAGTTTTTTTCTATCGCTTTTGTGTAGATAGAGCGGACTAAACTTTGTCGAAAGGTCCTCTACCACTTTGCAATTTTCGAAATGGTTAACGAGATATGAATTTTTACATACAGGTGAATAAGTGTGTTCGCTCGGTTCACCGATCGCTTGGCACACAGTTTATGGGGAGTGGGGATGGCCTACTAGCAAACACGCCATCCAATGAAGCGTTCAGTGGGCATGTACACTTCGTAGCAGTAAGCCGAGCGAACGCGCTTATTCGCCTATATTTAAAAATTCATATCTTGTTAATCATTGCGAAAAGTGCAAAGTGGTAGAGGACTTTTCGACACAGTTTAGTCTGCTTTATCTACACAAAAGCAATGGAAAAAATCTTACTTAACACCCTGTATATATCTAGATCTAAAAAACTAACAGAATACATCAATATAGAAATAAATAATGTTTATGTGTTACATAGTGGTTATGTGTACACAATTTATGGTGGCATACAGATTATCCAAAGTTTATAGGTTCATCCCATTTTTATATAGAAAGAAGAGAAAAAAATCTCTTAAATGATAAAAGAAAATGTGTGTCTTATCTTTTTTTCGAAAATATTCTAATGAAAACTCTTTTTAAAAATTAGGCAAAAAAGTAAAAATTTATAATGAAAATTTTTATATAATATAATGTAAATATTAATAAAATTTTAACAACTTATATAACAATTAAATATAATGCTTGATATAATAAATTTTACAATCAACTAGCTATCATAAAAATATTTAATAAATTAGATTTATCGCTTTACTTTTAAATTATTTAATTGTACTTGATATAGATATTCTATGAAAGCCAAAAATTAGTACCAAATTGCCAATGATACGAGTAAACGTAACATTAAGTAGATTAGCTCTATCTTGGGCCATGGGATGAATGAGTTACGTATGATTATACAGTGATTACATTATCTTCTATTTCTACTGCCAGCAGTTATCATAAGCGCGTGCGTACGATGAGCGGAGTATACACCGCGATTGCGTGCTTTCTAAGGCTCGCCTTTTAAGAATCGCATAGTAACTTAATCTGTAATAACAGTCGGAAAGAATAGTTTTGCCGAATGTCTAAAAAGCTGGATATAGATAAAAAATAATTTTGTTAAGTCATCAAAATAATTATGTAGAACGCTAAAACTGGTTGCTAAAATTCCAATATTTTTTTCAGCATTGCTCACTATTCTTCAAATTTTTACGTAATTATCTTGATAGTCCAACAAAGTTATTTTTAAATCTGTATTCAGCTATATATTTATAGATGCTTAAACAAAATCATCCTTTCCGTGCAATCATCAGTTCAGCGGTAGACACTGTGACGACACTTACTTCGATGGCGAATACTACAAAGTAAGCAGTTTCAAATATGACGATTCGTCTTTGATTCATTGCAAATAAAATCATTCAATTAAAAGAGACAGAAAATTATTTTTAAAAATAAAATTAACGCAATAATATTGTCATTAAAGATAATATTATACAGGATGTATAGCGCGATTTTAAGACATTTGGATTTTTAATTTTATAAAAATAATTTTTAGTTACTTTAAGTATTTTTTAATTAGAGGTACTTTGATTAATACATGTTTATATCTGCATAACTTAGACATTATAATTTATTTGAATTTTGACTCTTATACAATACCCTTTTTCAATGTGTATTATTTTTATATAAGGAGTTCTTCTATTTTTGATTAATTTGTTTATTTTGAACATAGGCTATAATAATACGGATATCACACAATTTTTTTTCTTTTTTCGAATTTATATCTACTATTATGTTATGGTTCATATACAGTTAAACATCTTAAGCTGTGGATTAAATATCGCAAAAAATCATCATGAATTATTTACATATAGGTTTATTAAGCGATAAATCGAGCGATAATCCGAAAAGGGCTCGATCCAGGAAATTGATTACTTTAAGTATTTTTAATTAGATTTAAGGGACTTTGATTAATATATGTTTATGTCTCTGCATAACTTAGATGTTATTATAATTTATTTGAATTTTGGCTCTTACAATGCCCTTTGAAGTCGAGTCCTTCCAAATGTCCATCAAATCATCCTACAGTTCCCCATCACCCTCACGACTTCCTTCAAAACCGACGGTGAATGACTGACGTTTGTTTTGCTTCCGGGATGTATGATGCACGATTGACGTTGCAAAGACAGCTGTCGCTGTCAAAGAGGCAATGCTTATCATGCGATATGAATGGTATCATTTCCGAGACGAAATGCATAATTCATGAACGTATCTCGTAAATAAGAAAAACCGGTCAAAACACAGTCAAGTTTTGCACACGTCTTTCGCTTTGTCTATTATATATATATATATATATACCATATATATATAGGTATATATATGTATAAGTTAATCGTCATGAGATGATACATACGCTTCTCTTTATTATTTTTTTTATACGTGCCTTTTGGAACAAATGTAGGTGACTCAATCACTGTGAATCATTTTTTGCATTCTTTGCGTGCATATATGTCGATTGCAGATTATAAATTATAGTTTTACGAATGATATGCCGAGAATATGTTACCCTCTTAGACGATGTACGCGAAAACACCTGGCTTTTTTCTTCTTATCGGAAATAGGCAGGACACACTCATACCTAGTACATTGTACTTAACCATTTTACTTTACCTCATCTTACCTATTTACCTATTCACAATGCATTCTCTGTTCTTATAGAACCTTATACAACCGTCTTAATTTTGTCTTGTGAAATTTTAATATGAGTATATGAAGGAAATTTAACAAAATTGTGAAATGTGTAAATATAGTTTCTTTATTTATAGATGTGTATGTTGCTTTCAAGTCTTCTTTCTCTTTTTTCTTTAATACTATAAGATAAAATGTGAATACTCACGCCACATATTTTCATTATCATAATTCTCATTTAAACAAATTGTTTATTTAAATTTATCGTATTATAAATTATAAGTTTTGTGTGTTAAGTAGAGACTAAAGAAAGAAGGGGAATAAAAAGAGAAAAGATCAAAACTCGAAAGATAAAGATAAAAAGGCTATTCAATCTTTGAAAATCTCTTCATAAATCTCGTCGATATATGTATATACGTACTGTGTTCGTTCATATTGCGGATAACAGAGACTGTTTTTGTGGGGGTCTGGAAGATAAGAGCAACCTCTGGCCTCGATGTACAAAACCTCTTCCGCTCATCCAGTGATTCTGAAACTCGCTACCGTTCAGGAAAACGGTACCACTAATTCTCGCGTATATCTCGATGGATAATAAACGCTCTATTATCTCTATTCTTATATATACTATTAATAATTTCAAAAACTACGCACTTGCGCGCTCTTTGTGTTTTTTTTTCAATCAACAACTTTAAAAATACAAATTTATTGAAAACAAATGCAAGACAAGTTAAATAGAACAATAATTATATACTAAAATAATATTAAAAACAAACGGATCTCATAAAATATTAATATAAAGAGTAATATATATATATAATATAATAAAATATAACATAATATATAATAATAATATATTATTCAAATATTATATTTTTATATTAAATTAATATATTACCGCACTTTTAATTTCATAATTAATATGTTTTATTCTCTTTTTCTTGTGCGTACATCTTTCTATAAGTTTTTTAATTTCCAAATAGATGAGAATAGAAACATTCTGTAGATTACTCTCTTTATATTAATATTTTACAAGATCCGTTTGTTTATAATACTATTTTAGTATAATTATTGTTCTGTTTAACTTATTTTGCGTTTATTTTCAATAAATCTGTATTTTTCGATTTGTTGATTGAAAAAAAATACACGAAGTGCGCGCAAGTGTAGTTTTTGAAATTATTAATAGTATATAAGAATAGAGGTAATAAAGCGTTTATTATCCATATATACTACTTACTTTTATAAAGTAGATATTACGCGCATTTTTCGTCATCCGTATCGATTGTTTGTATATTGTAGCAATGAAAAAGATCTTTGCTGCAACCATGTCCATACATATGCATATTTTGTTCATTGAATGATTAATTGAGGTTGCAGTTCTACATCTCGTAGATGAAACAAAGGCGACTAATTCCTTTCCATCGATTTTTAAAGTCTTTTATTGAATGTTCTTACAAAGTTCTTATATTTAATAGTTATTTTGTTTAGTCACTACAGCATATTTTATTTTGCGTTCTTGTCAAAAGATTATTTGAATAAAATAAAATTTTTGTTACTAATTTTTAAAGGAATATTGGTTGTTTTCTTAGAAAAAATATTTTGTCTCTTTAAAGCAATTATACATAAGTGAAAATAAAGAAATAAAACGAATTTAAATTTTCTTAAAGAAAAATTAAAATTAATTAAATACAACTCTCATAATCGCATGTTATTTATTCATGTTAAGAGAGTAATCTTTGACGGGCAGTATTATCGGTAACGCGTCAGACTACCTTGTACAACCGTATTATTTCAGAGGTTGGTCAAAGCGGACTGTACTTGAACCTTTTGTGCAAAATATGTTTTTTAATAGGATTCGCCAAGCGGCAGCGATAATCCAATGAGCCTGACCT
Source organism: Cyphomyrmex costatus (assembly GCF_001594065.2). NCBI lineage: Eukaryota > Metazoa > Arthropoda > Insecta > Hymenoptera > Formicidae > Cyphomyrmex > Cyphomyrmex costatus. Next base: position 80,681 of record NW_017278747.1, on the reverse strand, counting down.
CTCCAATTCGATTAGGTAATGTCAATAAGGTCGGTTCAATGTTAAATGATCGATATACTGTTTTCAGGAATGCTATAGGTATTATAGTAGCTTCAATAAGATCGTCGCTAAATTGAAATTCGTGTATTCCTCGAGGGAAAGATACTCTATCATTCTGATTCATATAAAAATAACGTGTGTATGTACAATTCTTCAGATTATTCTATACTAATTTCTACACTAATGTTTAAATTAATTCATACATGCATAAAAATATAATTGATACATATTTCACATATAAAATAAAACCTATACCAGAAAAAGAGTGAATACAGATGTTATATAGTAGATAAATAAAATTACTGTAACTTCATATATTGCGATTTCTTAATTATTTTTAATTTTAATTATTTTTTGAACGAACAAATAATAAGCCTCAGATAAAACAAAGTTATAAGAATTTTTGTGCTGCATCGCGTGAATACCTATATACTTGTTGATTCATGATAATGCAGTTTGAGCAATTTTAAATCGATCTTTTTTCCTTTTTCTTTCTTAATATAGAAATATATAATAAATATCAGTGATTAAATAACAGTTTTTATATTTACACTTTATGTTTTAAATTTAAGATATAGTTAATTTTTTTGTTTTTCTATTAGATTAATTATGCTCACGACATCATTATTGACTAAAAATTACTTTTTAGAAGAATTTCAAGAAGCGATTAATTATATTTTTTGCGTCGTTGCTTATATGTATATGTCTTTCAAAATACTTTATACAATTTTTGTACATTGAAAATGACTCGATCGGAGTCGAAACGTTTGTATGATGTTTGAATGTTTGAATTAAATAGTTCGTTAATTTATTTGGCTCTTTAACCTCTTTATATTTATATTATTATTTTATACATACAAAGCCTTATTATTACTTATTTATGTAAATATCAGTCATATATACGTACACAATGATATCTGAACTTTGTCGGATGAACAAAGTCACGAGCTAGGATCAGATCGATTTGCGGGACGCACGTGACATTCCTGGGGTTTTTCTTCGTGTGTCGCACGTTCATGCGACCGATTACTCAGCGACCGCGTGGACAATCGAGTTACGCATCAAATCGTCACGATCGACCCATATTACATCGTTCGAGGTCAGACAATGGTCTATTAAGAGCGTGCATGCAGTAGGTATAATGCCGCATTTCGTTTCAATTACTTTTATAATGTATTATACATATATAAAAAACGTTCGCGAGAATTGGCACATTGTATTTTATAAGATTTAAGTAAATCGATAAAATTAAAGATTAGAATTGCTACATATGCGCTCATTGGTCCTAACATAATACATAAACCCCTCGTCGATTAAAAATAATATTTTTATCGTCCCAAGAGAGAGAGAGAGAGAGGGAACAGCTCGGGAAACCATTCTCTTCGTTTCTTTACTCTTATTAGCCGCCTCGGTTCTCTTTCTTCCTCTATCACTCTCTCATCTCTCGTTCTTGCTTCTTTTTACTTATACGCAGTGTCCATCCATGCGTGAGTGCGTGTGCCTACTACTAATGACGCGTAGATAAGAGCACGTGGTTATTTTTGTAACGCACCGGCTAGCAACAGTTTCTCGGTGTCATCACGTGGTGTACCCTACGCCTCTGTCGAATCTCAATCGATTTCAACACTTTTACGGTTTTTATTGCGTGATATTATGCGATCGCGGTTACTAAGTTATAAAGTAGAACGGACATGCAATCGAAATAATCCATTTTTATTTCAACTTATCTGCAGTTAAACTAAACATTTTTTTGTTTAATAATTTACAAATTTACGAGGTATCATATAATCGGGACTTTAATTTCAATTCGAGAAAGTTTACGATTAATTTAATACAGATATATAGAGATAAATGTTTTATATAAGAAAAATATATTGAGAGAGATACATTGTTTTTTCTTCTCCATTTTTCAGTGCTTAATATTATTTTTTTTTACAAAGAAAGAATTAACCATGATAATAAATTACACATATAGAATTATAATTATTGAGAAATAAAGGAAAATGGAAATATTATATTTCTTTTGGAGAAGAGATTCCGTAATTCTAGATAATGCGACACCAACAAATACGTTTCTTTTTAAATGTGTTGTTTGCCGTTTGTCTCTTACACATGAAGAGATATGCATTTGTATTGCTATATACGCAAATGTGTATGGGAATTAGTCTTTATTTCGGAATTTTATGAAATAATTATGCAACTGATAACATTCATCGATTATACTTGTTTTTACTATAGAATAACCAATTTGTATAAAATATAAAATATAAAGTAGCAATGATATAATTTTCATAACATTTTGAGATATCCTTAATAGAGCCTGCAAGAGTTTGTGGCAATTAAATGTGAAATGTTAAAAAAAATATATCTTATATTCTTGATAATACTAAAATTCTCATTGTAGACACAGTTTCTGGTTTTGTTATTATGGTCTTGAAAAGTATATTTTGAACGCACGTGCTTAGTTAGGATCTTTCAAATATGAATATATTTGTAATCTATCGGACTAGACATCCAATGATTTGTTTGACGGTTCTATAGTCTTAATCGGATATGTCGGGGCCACGGAACCAGCGTCGCAATCCACCAGGGAGGCAATTGTTAAACAGGAGGAGGGGGACAAAGCAGTGGTGGTGACGACGATAAAGAGCGAGGACGTCATCGAACACGAAGTCGGCCAACAGCAGGAGCAACAGCAGCAGCAGCAACAGCTGGCATTTGTGACGACCGAGGAGACTGAAGAGGAGGATAGCGGTGTGGGCGTGCTGGAGGCGGGACAACCGGAAATGGAAAATGGCGCCATGGTTGAGCCAACCGGTGCCGAAGCAGTCGCTATTGCGGTCGCTGCCGTCGCCGCCGCTGCCGACGATCATGCCAATGAGGATCCCAACACCAGCTACACCCTTCATGAGCTCGACTATCATCCTACACATATAATTCATGAGAGGTGAGTGAGTTAATGTTAGGATAAATATCTCGATCAAATATCAAGATAAATGTTTTGTATACCTACGTAAAAAATACTATAATAAAACGATGTTATTTACATATTGTTTTATTAGTATTTTATTCCGGATGTTTCGGAACAGAGAGAGATATAACTGTTTACAGTTTGTATAACGTTTCACTTTCTTTCCTTTATACTTTTCTAATTTTATTGAATTTGTTCTACAATGATATTTTTATTATTATAATTCAGAAATATATTTTCAGTATATTATATAAGTAGGTATATTACCACGTATATTGAAATGTATCGATGGATGAAAATTATTAATCAAAGTAATTTTATATTTGCACGTTAGTTGATAAAAAAGTCTTTTCTATTTGTTTTTAACTCTTAAAGTTTCGGGGGCGGTAATATGAGGGAGGAGCAGCAGCCGCAGCAACAGGTTTCACAGTCGCCCCACCAACCACATCATCAACAACAACATGACGCACACCATCATCGTCAACAACAGCAGCAGCAGCAGCAGCAGCAGCCGCCGCCACCGCCGCCACCACCGCAACACCATCGCCAACAGGCGCAACAGTATGTTCAGCTTGGGGCTAGAGACGTCCCGGTTCCCGAGGGAGGGGATAACCAGCACCCGACGGAGGTCTCCATCGCGTCGGAGGGACGCCGTGCCGGCAGTCACATGCCTCACTCCACGATGCATCGTTACGGAACCGAGACACTTTCATCAACCACAACGGACCATCATCACCATCAACAACAGCATCACCATCATTTATCCGAGGTGCATCAGCATACCACTCTATCATCCGTCGCTCACCGTCATCTAGATGATCCACAGCAACATCATCAAGAAACTGACGAGGACGTAGATCGAGGGGTTAGCAGCATCACCGCGGCCATGAGAGGTGCACGGGGTGATTATTTAGGTGTACTCTTCCCGAATCTCACTTCGTCAAACACTACATCCAGTAACGGTGGGAGCAATCATCATCATCACCACCATCATCATCATCATCATCATACGTCGCATCACTTGGAGGATGTATTGTCCGAGGAACCTTATCTGCAACATCAAATTCGCGCTGGCGGAGCTCCTCCAACTAGCGGTGGTTCTCCGTCAGTGAGGACCGTCGGTGGCTCTCCGACCTCCAGCCATAGTCCGCACGATGAACAGAGTCTCTCATCGCCACATCGCCAAGCCCAGGAGACCGGTTACAGTCCCACTGATCAGGGCAGATTGCAATCTTTTACGCATCTCACGGCCATGCAACCACCGCCGTCGGTGCAAACCAATCACGGAATGCAGGAAGCCGAGCGTGTATCCGATCAGCTGTACATCGACTCGATCTACACGCATCACGCCGCTGGTACCCCTCATCACCATCAGGACCAACACGATCAAGGCCCCTCCGCGCCGCATTCGCCCAGTGGTCCGCTCTCCAGGTTAGTAATCGTTATCGTTATCGTTGCACGGACGAATGTGTTAGATTATATAGTGAACGGAATTAACTCTTTAAAACTGTCTATTTCCCGTTATGGGAACGCAGATGTGAGAAGCTACATTTCTTTCTTCGTCTTGAAAAAAAACAAACGCTTGTTCTTCTAAGGGTGAAATTGTTTTAGTGCTGAGAATTGAATAAATCAGTGAATAATCTAGTGCTGGACAAATATTTTCGTCGCGTATCTTTTCAAGCGGTGCGTATAGAGTTGTGGCGTTTTATTGTTAGGAGATCAGTTTAAAAATCAATAGCAATGTAATGTCAAAATTGTATATGCATCGTTCGTTGCAACGTATTTTTCTTTTTGCGCGAGACTGCGGTTAACGTGTCGTTTCGCATAGAAAATTGTTCACTTGAAGTTCATCATTTACCGAAAATTCGTTCGCACTTACCGTGTCTGTGGAATGTACAATGATTTATTTTAATAAGAGAACAGGTCGGTTGAGTATTAATATAGATCGAACTAGTTAGCTTGCAATTCTCGGTGTCAACGATATACAAGAATATTTATTTTAAAATATAATTTTTATCGAAAGTGTGCGGTATGATCAAACGTTATCCAAGACGTATACCCAGACTGTTGCATCCATGCAAACGTACTTTCCTGTGCGCAAAAATATTTACTCGCAAGCTTTAAGAGCTATTCCGTTTCACGCAGGTTTGTGTGCGTAGGCAATACTTAATATACAGCCCGAAACAAAGCATAACCGTCGGAAGACTGCCTGACCCTATGCTAACAACCATATGAAAGCGAAGATTGTCCCCACCCTCATTGCTGTGTTTGTTGATTTATCTCAGGCACGAGCCTGAAATATGAATTTAGGTACTAGAGATCCTAAAGTCGTCTCTTTTCATCCGGATTCTCTCTCTTACTCTCGATATTCTCCATTTCCCTTAGTTTTTGATCGTCTTGGTTGTTTCAGTTTTAGTAATTAGTCCATACTTCAATATTTTTCTGTTTCTTTTTTTATGGAAAAAATTAATACAAAGATTAAACTATAAGAGAGATGCCGGCATTTAAATATAATAACAATACCGTGATGATTGAATTAAATAACGAATGAGGGACACAGTTCCACTCGCGGATTTCGCGCTTTTTTCTTTATAGTCGATGCTTGCTGACGATAAGGGTTCAGTCACCGATCAAAATGATCCAAGCATTGGATCGTATTGTTTGCGACTCTCTGATTCCGGGAAGGGAACGAGACAGATTGCTCGCATCGCAAGACTCGCATCAAAGGCATCGTGCGTCATATCCATGGTTCTATGTTGATTCATTTGATCGGCGCGCATTTGTGCGCACAATAACTGTTGGATTTATCTTTATTACGTGACAATAAATGGGAATGTATAAAGGAAATATCGCACCTTTGGCAAATAAGAATTCGCGATTCAATAAAAATTCATAAAAAAAAAAAAATTATTTTTGAGAAATGTGTCATTAACAGCAAGGAAGGCGATTAATAATCTTCCTTCGATATACTTATAATACTCCAATTTTATTTTACCCGTGATTTTATCCATCAGTATAACTGGTTTTATCTGATACGCCGGATCTGCATCTGATAAGATTTTATTGATTGACGAATGCAATGTACCGATAGATTCTCATTGACTGTTAGCCCTTGCAGTTCTATAAAAAAAAGCTAGAGAGAAAAAAGAAATATTTCGGATTTCTTAATTCACGCACTGTACACGTGCACGGGTTGCGACCTCTTCAATTTGATAGCAAAAGTTCGAGTGCAGATCGCGATTCGTTTTACGTCACTTCTTTTTGATGTTTTCGCTGCTTTTTTGAATGAATTGTGAGATTGCGCTAATGCAAAGAAATTGTTCTGTTATGCAATCGTCTGATAGTTACGTCTTATATTCTGCAAATAAAAATTACTTGTCATTAATAGGTCATCAAAAGAAGTGATTTTACTGATATCAGATAATGCTAATCTTGATTGTAGTAATTGTTTGTTATTGTCTGAAATATCTCAGAAATATATGACACTGTATAACAGCAATCTTAAAATCGAAAATGAAATAAAGAATTAGTTATATCATGATGACGAGTTAATTAGTTAATATAATAGAACATATAAAAAAGTAATATAATAAAATAATGTAATGAAAAAATAATTAAAATTTCTTCTTTCTATCCTTTTCTTTTTCTACATTTCAATTATAATAGGTAATATTTTATATGTATATGATTTGAGTAATTAAAAAATTTATAGCATATAAATTGTAATCATTGATGTTGCAAAGTTTATGAATAATTTGAGAAAGCTTACAGTTCATAAATACATCCACGATGTTTTCTCCGAATCACATAGAACGAAACCCTTCGTACCAGAACGAACTTGTATCGTTTAACTTTATTATTTTCTGTTGTGAATTCTCAGTATATTTATTGTAATATCGTTTACATATATCTTTTCTAAATTTTTTAATTGTGATATTATATAAAACTTTATTTCTTTTTTATAGAATATTTAATAATTTTATAATAAAAACTATAATATATAATAATAAAACTGTAAGTTTCAATGAATAAATCAATTTCGTTAAATATTTTACTCAATTTTATAACGACTATACAATTTTTTTATTTAAAATAATTATATATATTGTGTATATATTATATTGTACTAATCTCAAGGTATCACGAGGCGCGTGCAATATGCAGCTGTATCTACACCTAAAGACGATTTCAATTTGTTTGTCTTTACCACGGACGGTAGTCTATCGATGTGAGCATGTCCGCGGAAGCGACACGTGGTAGATTTAGCTTTACACGTAACATCCTGACAAGCACTAATTTGTCATTCAAAATAATTATCTTTGTCTAATTGTAACGTTTATTTTAAAACTCTAAATACCCAGCATTATTATTCAGTTATTGACAAAAGAAAAAGGAAATAGTGGCTACTCTTTTATGAAAAAAGTGACAAAAATAATCTTTCAGACATAGATTAAAATAGACATAGAATAATCAAATCTTTTATAAAATTTCCAAAGTATTTAAGATCATTTAAATAAAAAAATAACATTTATATTCTTATTTTAGTTTATTTATCTTTGAATAGTCTTACATATAACATATCAATGTGATTATTATTTAGATGCTCTGAAAATCATTTTCTTTAACTCGGATCTTCAAATAACAGCGTTTAGCATCAAACGTTAATTGGTAGAAAACGAGTGATGGGAGTAATTTTTATACGAATACCTATGGAGAGCTAGTAATTAGTTATCAATAATGAGCAAATAACAATTGTTATCAGACGAGAGAACAGAAATACGAATAAAGCGCTTATGTTTCACAAATCTTATATATCAGTTTAAGAAAAATAGATAGCTATAATAATCCATTTTGGATAATAGTAAATAATTTTTAATGATAAAAAAAATAACAAAAATTTAAGTGATTGGATGTAGCGTTATAAATTCAAGAACAATGAATTCAATATGTATAATAATATAATATTACAATGTAGTATGTTATTCAAATCGAAATTATGTAGATATATGTACTTGTATTTCAAAACTGAAATTCGTTAATTTTGAGAGAAACAGGAGGGAAAGATGAGAGAGAGAGAGAGAGAGAGAGAGAGAGAGAGAGAGAGAGAGAGAGAGAGAGAGATAAAAAAATGTTACGTCTTTGGTCTATAATCGCAACGGCAGTCTCTCGAGACAGGACGAAAGTAAGTATTTTCCACGAGGCGTAATCGGTGGAGAACGTCAAACAGTGGGGCGTCTTAAGTGGTCGATAACGATGGTGGGGATCTTTCGTGACAGACTCACAGTCAGAGAAGGCAAAGTCGGGGTACACTACGAAATGTGATCGCGTCGGTGATATCTGGAGGAGGGGAAAATATGTAGAAAATAACAAGTGGGGATAATTATCCGTCACCGCAGGAGGGTCTCTTCGAGTGGGGAAGCGATTGCAGAAGGGGAAATCCTGACCACCTTCGAGGTCCTCCACAACTCCATTCGGCTCGACGTTTCATGCACTCTGTTAGATTATATTCCGTTCAGTTCTTGTCTGCCCGGTGACAGATACGGGACGCTCTCTGGTTCTTTCCTTTTTTTCTGACATTGTTTTTTTCTTTGCCTTTTTTTTACTTCGTATGACAAAACGAAAGCGAACATAATCGGAGGAAGAGGAGAAGATATCGAATCGAAGCTTATCACCTTGTTACGCCCGCTAAGATGCAGTGAGTTTTTTTTTTCTAACGAAAAACTTATTTTATGATTAGTGTGCTTTGGCCGTTTGATAATTTGTCTTATGATCGATATTTCTATATTTTTTATAATGATGCTTTATGTGTGTTAATTGTTTATTTTGGTCACAATGTGTAATTTTTGATAAGTCGAAAACGTGTCCCAATTATTTGTTTATTAATCTTATTAGCAACATATATATATATATACCGATGAGAACATGCCGAAAAAAAAACATATTTTTTAAATATATTTTTAACCCCTTGTTATATGATGATAATCTTCAACATTATGAATAATAATCTGATATTACATGTAGATATGTATAACGTAATATTTTTTGTCTAACATTTCTCTCTCTCTCTCTCTCAAAATTAACGACTTTCAGTTTTGAAATATTAAGATCCGAACTATTTGCATAATTTGAATATTATACTGGATAATTATATATAATAGTTGGATTTATGACGCTGCCATTCAATCACTTAAATTTAATTATTACTAAAGAAACGTTATTAATTTAAAAAGCTATTTTAATTATTTTTAATTATTGGTAATAAACAAAAGAGGACTACGAGTCTGACAAAGTTGATATTTAATAATCAAACTTAAATATACACATATTAAATATACAACAAATGTTTCGATTTTGATCGAGTCATTCTCAATGTTAAAATTTATAATAATTCAACGGAAACTCGAGTGTTACATATAGATAAATTAATATAAAATAATATAAAATTGACAATATCTTGAAAACTTGAGTATTGGATGTCCAAAATTTATAAATTAGTAACATCATAAGTTAAAAATTGGGTTTAATTTCTGTTAAGAAAATCAATTAATAATTATTAAAATATTTTATATATACATAAACATAATTGTATCATAAATTAATCTTAATTAAAATAAAAAATTATGTATGTATAAATATCTTTGTAATATGTATGTATATTTAAGTTTGATTAATTATTAAACATCAACTTTGTCAGTCTCGTAGCCCTCTTTTGTTTATTATTATTAAGCCTTATTAATGTTATATTTGTTTACTTATTGAATTTTATTTTTTTTATGTATTATTTATTTTGCCTATAATCGTGAATGTACGTAATCAGTTAATCACTTTGATTATGTATACGTACCTATATTTTCTTTTTTATTGAATCCACCGATTAAATACATTTTCTTTAAAAACGCAGGCTTTATCTTGTCAAGTAAAAATAAAGTAAGTAGCGATAATCAATACAACGACAGCCAAATAAATACAGCGTGAAAATATTGTAATCTTTTATAATAACGATATCAATTGACATTTAATACATTGGCATTTTTTTTTAATATCTAATTTTTAATCCAAAATGTTATATTCTCTTGTTCCAGTATTCATATTGCTTTTGTCTTTTACTTACCTACTGTACTTGATTTAATGATTAATTTATTCGATAATATATTTAAATCACAACCTGCAGATAGAAATGTGCCATTTAAAGAAATAACCTTTTATCTTAATGTATATTTAATATATATCTTTTACATTGGTCTTACGCGTGCGTACACGCTTCTTATCAAAAATGCAATTCTCTATTCGCGTTTGTATGGCATCTGTAAATATCAAACTCGTATACTAACACGATTTGATCTTGCGCTCTGTCAACCCTGACCGTATAAAAAGATCAGCGGTGATATCTTAAACAATCTCAATATGGCTAAGCAAATAAGAAATGGTCCCCTTCTTATCTTTCGTCATGTAAGATATCTATTGAGTTACAGGATTCTTGAAATAGCACAGACTTTTCGTTATATTAAAATTATAATATTTTCTGTAATAACAATTTCCTACAGAAACTTATTATCGTGCAGCTAGAAAAAGAAAGAGAATCAATTTAGAATATTAATATTGAAACTTCAGTGATTTCTAAAATTCAGTTTTAGACAATGTAGTTTCATACAAGTGAACGAAATTTTATTTAAAAACTTACATTGTAATGTTTTTTTAAAATGATGGAAAAGTATGGAAACATTTTATATTTATACTATTCAATCATAATGTAAGAATATTCTTTCATCACGTATTTAAATATTTTGAAACCTAATTTCATGTACTAGCAATTATCGAAAAAATTCTAGAGCTTGCTATCGACTTCTGCATTGATATCCAGATAAATATAAATGCATTTTTTTTATCTTTAACGCATATATAAATATGTACTTGATCAGTAAGCTTATCATTCTCATCTTTACGTTTACCCCGCCTTCTTCCGTGAGCCATCGTGAGAAGCGTCTTATCAGCTCGGTGGATTCAGATAGTCTTACGGCAGCAGGGCTATAACCCCGTTGACATTAAACTCGCTATATTGGATTTCGCGAAATTCGCACTCCTCACCAACCGTGCGGAACCCTCGTGTTTCTTCGGTGGCAAATAGTATGCGTATTATGTCGATTATATCTTTTGTTTATTTAATAAACTTGTTACACACACACGCATACGCATACGTTGTAATTCTGACAAGCTGATCTGGAATTCCCCATTGAACATTGAATGGGGGAAAACAATGAAAAAATTGAAATTAATTCACAAAAGCTTCATTTACTTTAAAATTGAATAATTCTTATACATCTGCATAAGTAAATGTGTTATCAAATTATGTCATAATTTGTTATTTGTTGTTAATATTATATTAAAATGACCGTAATTTCATTGACGAATTACCTAAATAATCATCAGTTATTATACTCGTATTGTTATATTAGGAGTGTGCATTAATTTTAAAGGATTTCCAAGAGATGGCATAATTAGTACTATATCGCATCGGGCCATATTGTTATGCTACATTCATATCAAAGCACCATCATGTGGATTTAGTTTTCAGTATGTATCATTTTGCCGAACTGTAAACAATATTGTTTTTTTTTAACATTGAATATGTCCCAACAAAACACAATTTGCGAGAAGGTTTACTTTTTTGCTTCCATTTGAAGAAAAGTGCTGCTGAAAGTCAACGAATGCTATCGGAAACTTATGGTGATTATATTCCATCGATTTCAATGTGAGTATTGGTTTCGACGCTATAAAAAAAGGTGATTTTGACACGAAAAACAAGGAACGTTCAGGGCAGCCGAAAAAGTTCGAAGATGAGGAAGTAGAAGCTTTATTCGATCAAGACCCGAATCAAACGCAAGAAGACTTTGTAGAATCATTAAATGTTGATCGATCAACGATTTCCAGACGTTTGAAGGCCACTAGCCGTATTTTTATCAAAAAATTCTTTAAAATTAATGCACACTCCTAATATTTGAAGAAAGAGTTGTAGGAGGAACAGTTCGAGATCTCGAGATTACTGCAGGCGGTTCGTGGGCGGCGGTAATAATTAAAAGTATTACGGGGGTTCTTAGAATAAGAAACTCGATATCTGCTATTGAGCTTCCCGTGCAATCGTTACGCATAGAACGTACGCGCACACATACATTCGAGCGCTGACCATAAAATCGCCCTCGATTCCTGTTAGGATGATGTTACGTCATTGAACATTCGTGTTTATCGAGAGCAAATTATAGGCCACAAGAAATACTCTCTCTCTCTCTCTCCATTTGTTCATAAGTTAAACAGATAGAAATTTACATTGCATTCTTTGTCTATTTTTTTTAATGTTTAGGAAATTTATTTTTAATATTATACACATTAATTGGTGCTCTGAATAATTACAATATATAATCAAAATTTTTACTGTAAATATGTTATTCTAGTTTTCTATAAATGTTATATTTTTTAAAGAGTTTAGAATTGTAATTTTATTTATTTAGGACTTAATCAATATTTGGTGATCATGGGACGTATTGTGTATTTTTTCGCTATTTCTGCAACCTTTCATAGTTTGTCGAAGGAAGGTATCCACCTTTCGCCTCGCCACCATCGGTCGTTTACATTGCGAAACGCATTAGCGAGACGGATCGTGCGCATCGTTGCACCGGGTGTGCAATTGCACGCAGCGCGTGCCCATTTAATACCATTTCCTCTCGTATTAGTGGTTTACAAAGTACCCGATTGCACCTGGTACACAACCATTCAGGATACGAGCAACCAGTTTCACGGAGAACGGTCTTACTCCTGATGCACTCGTATTGCATCGGACGTTCCATCGCACTTAACCGATGCACTTAAGACGCATCCTCGTGCCCGCTGAGCTCGTGTCAGACGTACGACATATCCTAAGACAATCGAAACCGTTAGACGACTCTCATTCACCGGTATTTACATTACCGATGTAAAATGCACGTAACTCCTACTTGAGATCGAAAATGCAAATAATGTCAGATTTTATTTTTCGATATAAGATTTTTCTTTATTGATATAATCAATTTAAAACTTTGAAATTTATTACTTTTTTACGGAATATTTAAAATTACAATCGTCATGTGTGCTGATCGAAAAGATTTAAATTTTATTTACAAATTATTATCTACCCTCCTTGCTTCATTTTATAAAAAAAAAAAACAGATTCGTTTCCGAATCTGTCTTCTTTTGCATCGTTGAAAATATTTTCGTTTCGATCGTCGTCGATATCAACTTGTCGTTCGTGTCATAACCTACCTTAACGTTATGTAAATATAAATCGTCTAAGCAGATTTCCTGAAAGGTCGGGCCACATCGGGTGTCGAGTTCACTGTTAGCCTGCAAATTTTATATTCGTCACAACTCTACTGGCAATCAAGAATAATATGCTGAATATGCATTTTTGCATGCGAGTCGCAGTTTTCGTCTAGCATTCACGTGCGAATAATGTGCATATGTGTGTATAAAATACCAAATTTTTATTTAAAAAAATTTATTAACTTAAAGATTAAAAAAACATTAAGAATCAAATTAATTAATAAATTATGTCACACACACACACACACACACACACACACGAACATTACGAGATATATTTATCGCCATATCTAAATAAAGTTTGCATTCTTCTGAGATTGTCTTTTTTTACAGTTTATGTCTGCGTGCGTGCGTGCGATCGTGCGTGTGTGACATATTTTATTTATTCCGCATATATTTATATTATATATTTATATTAATATATATATATGTATAATATATATATATATATATAATATATTTTACATTTATATTTATATATTCCGCATATATTTATATTATTATACATTATATATTTTTGTCCTCTATGTATATCTCTATTGTAACATTTAGCATATCACAGGTTTCGTTTAATTTTTAATGAAATTGCACGCGCTTATCGGTGTCTCCATTTTTCTTTGTCGATTGACGCGGTGAGTTTGAAGGATGCCACGTGAGAAGTATCTCGTGGTAATCGTTGCCATCGCGAGAGCGATCGCAAAGGTATCTGTGGACACGTACCAGTACGCAGAAACGTGCCCGGGCCACCGCGCGACTGTTCAAGGCCGCATCCGTATTGACATCACTGCGAGCATACAGTAATGCTTTCGTTTGTTTTATGTCAACCGTTTCTTTACTTTGTTTGGGGCACGTTAATACGCTCGGAGATAAAATGCACGTGCGCGATGCACGCGTGGTATGCATCAGATGAGCGCATCGATGATGGCACAAAAAACGACTTTTTTTTGCGCATAATTATACGTATCAAAAGACTCTCCGCCAGAAAAGATTTATTGTTAGATGAAAAATAATCTACCGAGATTTACCATACTACACATAGAGAGCTCAAATACATTAATTTAAATTAAAGTCAACAACGATTTTATGAATAATCGTATTTTATAAATATGTAATTCCATATTATTATATCTAATTAAAAGACAAAGTAAATAAAAAAAAATTATTTAAATTATGGTTTTTGAGAAATATAAATGTAAAACATTTCTCAATATTTAAACATAATCGCTATATTTTTCGCGAAATCACAAATAAACCTGACGTACCACGTCATCATCCTTGACTACCGTAACAATTGGAATTTTCGGAAAATTTTATCCAGAGGATTCGTCGACATTCCCCGCCGAAGATAAGGTGTTACTTTGAAAAATGCGCTTAAGCGGAGACACATAATTCGCTGTCTGAAGGCTCGTTATGTCATTCCGTTCAGGTTCAGGTAGAATCCTGCTGCGCGTTCGAGTGGCCGTCGAGCCGAAACCAGGTATAAACAACTCGTAATGGTAATGGCAATGGTAATGGAGTAGCCGTGTCGTTGCGGACTTTCATATGATGAGGGTCATCCGTATATAAGTAGGAGACGCGAGGAAGGCAAAAAGGGTGTTCTTCCGTTCTTCGGTTCGGGCACGCGCCCGCATTATGACTCAAACCACGGTTTCCGCTCTCCCGCGACGGTTACTTTCCGGTGTATTCGACACGGAACGGTGAATTTTTCCAATGTATGTATTATGTATGATAATAATACGATAATACTCTGTTATCGGTTACAAAGATATATATTTACGTAAATTAGTAGAAAAATCTTTATATTTTTTTCGTACTATAGCGTATAGTAATTAAGTATTCTTCGTATCAATTATTTTTTTATTTTTTATTTAGAATTCCTCTCTTTTTTAATATTAGCCCGAAGTTGAAAAAATGTTAATAGATTATAAGTTTGTGTGATTAATTATTTAATTTATAAGTGTATATATACGCGATCTAGCGTCATGTATACGTGTGTGATTTGTAATAAAAATGAAAGTAATTCTCTAGGGTCGAATGATTGATCCGAACGATCGATTCGTGAGGTATACATGCCGCCTCGGCAGTGATCCACAAATCCCATGGGTAGGGGGCGTATTTATTCGCGAAACGTGATCTACAAAGTGAAATACGTGAAGCACATGAATCGCGATTCACACTGTTTTTATGTAACCTTTTCATTAGCGTTTATAGATACTTAATTAAGTTCTGTTATTTTACTTATTATTAGCGCCTATATAGTTATTGAATTAACGTTGCTTGCGATGGATAAGAGCATCTATAAGCTTTCAACATTTATTTTGTCAACGATTGTTTGACAACAAAATATTCATGCTGGATATTTTATATTTAATGTTTATTTTTATAATATTGATGTATAAAAAATAGGAACCGATGAAAATCTTTCTTTGTTAAAATAGTTAAGTTAAACAATTCAGAGCGTATCAACTTCTAAGATGTTCTTTAAAGAATATGTGCTGACAAGTAATCGCTGTGGTCATCCATCCAGCGTCGGTTACTATACCTGCAGTGTGCCTTTTGTACTGAAATTTCCTGCATCGAAGGGGTTAATAATTAAATGTATATTCAGTTCCTTTGTTAAATTGAAAAAAAACTCGATTAAATATTATTTCAACATAAACATCGCGGTGCGAGAGAAGTAGCGATGCCGAAGAGACAAATGTAGTTTTCTTACAATTCCAATTAGTTATTGCGCTAATTTTTTTTAATTCTAATATCGTATATAAGATATACTGAATATGAAAATTTACAAAGTTTTACGACAAGCTTTTTCAGGCGGAATGATGATACTAGTATAAATGTATCAAGTCAGTTTATATGTTTTCGTTTTCACTTCTAAACAAACTGAATAAACAACACTTATGTTCATATCACTCTATCGATATTGCTAAAAAAAACGGCATATTTTAGACTAACCAAATACTATGGGGTATTATTTTCTATGTTCTATTATATATGTAAGTTTTACTGTTATAGTTCCTCGTTATATCGGCCGATGAGTGGTGTGGGTGCGATGGGTACTGTGGCTGGAACCGGAGGAACCTATACTCTTCCTTACATGACGAGCAGCCCCACTGAGCTCACGTCGTCGCCTCAACTTTGGAATGCGCAGGGTAGGTATCATAAAGATACATACAATCCAATAATCGTGTTTACGTCGCGTCAGTGCATCTTATGGCGATACTGGAGAAACAGCCAAACTTAATCGATGTCGATAAAACAGATTGTTAATTCCAATTAAAATATTACATACATCAAGAAAATATTTACATACGTAAAACATTACGTACATTAAGTAAGCCATTAAGTAAAACGTTACGTACATTTCTTGTTCTGCTATATCCTATATATCGCTTGTGAGGTTATGTATACTCAAATCGTATTTCTCATACCATTTCTCTTGTAAGCTTCAAAATCATAATTTGAAAGTCTCATGATACTCTTATAAATTAGTCAAATTATATACGGGAAAGTATCTTTTGTTTGGATATATGTTTGCATTTGTATATATATCTACGTATATGTAAAAAAAGAAAATCTACATGGTAACAGAAAACTGTAATTATAATTTTTGAGAGATCCTCATACCAATTTGTACTTTTTCGCATTTATTTGTGTTTTCCTTTTATTCTGAAGAAGGAATTTTTATTCTGTATAAGGAAAACGAAATGACATAAGAAATACGAAACGTGCGTTCCATCGGTAACTCCAGCATCCCCTTATAAAATGATTTTTACAACGTTCGTGCGCGAATAACAATGTCAGTGAACATAATGAAGAAGCTCTTAAAAGTTTGGAAGTTTTAAATATGATCTTTAAGTTAGCGAAAAAAAAAACGGAATTCTTCAAAGAATGAAGTTTGTAAGTTTCTGGAATCTCTTTGTTTATGATATAGTTTTTTCGTTGACAGTTACAGGCCTGAGCACCGGACTGTCCATTTCTGAGGATTACGGGAGCAAATCTTCGGGCACAGTGTCCCATCAATCTCTACCGGCGTTTTCACAAACACCTTTCGGTACTCGGTCAAGTTTTCGGGGTTATAGTAGTCCACCGTATTCATCCTCTCAACAGAATACCACTGGGACCGCCGCTGTCTCCGCCGTAGAAGCTACTTCTTGGACGTATGCGTCTCCTACAACTGATGCTTTAACGACGCAATATGGCACACCATCGAGACGGCAGACTGTTAATCCAGCAACAGCACCGACGCAAATCAGTGCCGCTGCAAGTTTGACTGCAAGTAAGTATCTTTTTATCAATCAAGCAGCGTAGAATAGTGCTATTTCTATTATTGTGAGAGGGTAGAATTAAATATCTATAATTAGGAATTAGAGTTATAAATTAAAAGAACTCTTTATAATGCTTAATTCTTAGAGACAGAAATAAGTATATGGAAATTATTAAGCTCTTTCTTCTCAATAAAAATGCATGTTTACGAAAAAAGTAATTCTATTAATTATAATCTTAAAAGTAAAAAATTGTTTTTTTGCAAATATATAATTAAAGAGATGATTACAATTAATCAAGATTCACAAGTATTAAGAAAGGTTACATAATAAAAATTGCTCAATGTACTGTGCGAAGAATCGTATTAAAAAAAAATGTCGTACATGTACCTATAACTAGGTATACAAGTTGATAATCTCTCATTCTTTTTATTTTAATGCTATTATTGAAAAAATCATGAAAAATCCTTGTTAAATATACCTGACGATAATAAATTCGTTTATAATTTGTCCGCTTCTAAAATTCGTCGCATCGATATTTGTAGTGCGATCGTCGTATATTCTCACGATTTAGATTGTCAAATCACAGGGTTCGTGTCTCCGGCAAGAAAATTGCAAAAACCGGCCGGCTATCGTTGTGATAACGTGAACGTGTGTTGACCATTTTATTTGATCTGTGGAATTTGATGAGAAACATTCTTCGTAACTTATTAATGATACTCCAGCACTTTATGATAATGTATTGGAATTGTTATTTTCTATCTTATATAACAGCTAGGATATTAATTGAGTTTATAAAGTCATCCTTAGAAAAATTAAAAATTTTTGTTTAGATATTTTGTTGACAATTTGATTTTATTCTCGACACTTTTGAAAATGTGTGTTTGCTAATATTTATCGATCGAATTTATTTATATACGTATACGTTTTTATCATGATTATAAATAACGCGATAGATGCCCAGTGGGGACTGGAGCTTTATCGATTAAAGCTTTTTCAATTCTTTTTCCAATTCGATATTTTTTCAACTAATTCTTAATATAGCAGTACTCATATAGCAGTTCGAAATATGAAACCGCAAAGTGCAGGGTAACATGGGTACAGGCAGTTTGAAAGTGACTGATCTGTAAGATCCTGCGCGCGACCCTCATTCGAGGAGGTTCTTGAGGAACCAGAGAGCAGAGACTCCTCTGGTCGTATGCGTCGGCGCGCCTATCGTGCGTTTCTCAAGTGGGCGGTGTCCTTTGATGCGACAATTTTTCATCGCGCGTATCTGCGACTGTATATAGGAATAAATGAGCGCCGGCGCTAAACGACATGAGGTGGCATCCCACGTTGCATCGGCGTGTAGCGACATGGGTATCATCATTCGTGATCGGTGGGCGTGTTGTGTGTAGATACATACATGATGCTTCTTCGGACTTATCTCGAATTCTGTACTTGATCAATTAAAAAGATAAGAGAAAACAAAAGAAGATTCTACTTTTATTTTTTTTTTTTTTTAATTCTCACCTGTAATTGAGGAATTATTTTTCCGTCGGCTCTAGATTTATTGGACAGTATAACGATGTTGTTCTTACCGAAATCCATTCGATATAGGATATTTTCATAATTTGTACGATTCCTACGAGCAGCGAAGTATTTTGCTTTTCCGCGAATGATGAATTGACAGTAATTTAAACTGTCGCACTGATCGTATTACAGTAGTCATAAATAACTAAAAAAAGGATTCGATGCTTCGCTAGACGTGGAAAATTCAGTATGGAGACGAAATCGGCTTGGGTGTCACGGATAATCGCATAGTTGTGACTAATTCTCGTTCACGGTACTAAATTAGGGTTGTTCCAGTAAACCACTCAAAGATCGTGTTTCGGTATCCCCTTACTTGACAGCATCCCTGGAGGCAATATTTCTCATGCGACTTTTTTAGCTAGCGCATAACTTTATTTACGAGTGCCGTTAAATAAATATTAGATGATCGATAGGATAGATGGTGTGTATCTTATGAATTTCCATCGTTATCGGGAGAGACTAAAAATTTATCTTTCGCATGGGTCGCTGCCTGTTGACCACTGACATGTCGACTTTGTAAACGAGAATCCGCGATATGAATTCGCGGTTTTGTTATGTTTTGTTGGCCTGTCGGGAGCAGATTAACTAATAAGTACCAATGAACTCTCTTTTCCAATCACAATCAGTCATTTTATGATACTCCTTTCGATTATCTCGCTAATTTAAATTATGCATTGTATATATAGGATCCAACATATCTTTATTAGGGAGAGGAAATAATTATTTATTATTTTATATATATTATTCTTTATAAATATATTTTTCTTATTTTGTAATAATTTTACAATTCATTCATATTAATTCATCATCTTAATATAAGAAAAAAAACGAAATATTTTATTTCAATCTTTTTTACCTTAAAACTCTTGGGTTTTGTCTGGGAATTTATTTAGGACACTTTAGAAGAGAATGTACCTGCTATTTTCTCGAAAGCGATGATTCAGTACAATTACCGTGAAACATTCTTTTGCTTCGTGGAAGCATTCCTATTTCAACTTCTTTATCGTTAACGATTTCGGGCGTATAATAACCGTGAAAGAGCGTCGTCCTAATGTACCTTTATGTCTCGGCGATTGGTCCGTGACACCTGTTTCAGCACGACGTCACGCGGCGAAGAAGGCATTGATATGACCATGACCTAGGTTACATGAACACCTAGGTCTAATCTAGTTGTATCTATGCGCGATATAGAGGTAACGATAGGGCTGTATCTATCAGATGTACGTCAGTTTATGATAATTTTCAGGTGTTAAGTATCTAATCGAATACCGACTAATAAAACGCAATCGCAAACTCGTATCATTCAACTTTAGGAATGTGAAAGGCTCACATATTCCCAATATAAGTTTTTCTCCGAGATATTATAATTAAATCGTGCTGCAAACTTTCAGCGAAGTTGTATTTTGTTTAATCGATATTCTGTAAGATTAAATGAAATCGTAAGCATCGATTGAAATTTGAAAAGTTTATCAGTTATACATTTTTGAAAACACGATCATCTGATGTAAATTAAAATCATAATGTTTTTAAGTCGATCGAAGATTTATGGCAATGTAATATCACGTTCGTGCGGCATGTAACGTAAAGGATAAGTTCGATAAGTTGGATTAAGACATAAAACTTTTTTTAAATACCTCCTTGGTGTCATGTCTGCAATTAATTTTAGTTCTTATGCAAGCTCAAGTTCACGACCGAGGTTGATATGGCAACACAACTCGTTACTTATGATGTGCTTCACCTCCTGCGCCCCCAACTTGCTCTCCTTTTTCTGTCCGTATTTTCGGCAATAATTAAGACTCATTTCATTGATAACGCTTGACAAGTACATTGAACGTTAAACCGACGCGTCTCGATCATTTATTTTAGATACTAATAATGACACCAAGATAAATGTGTCTTCTCAAGATTCAAAGGTCGACCGGACTTCTTTATCCGCTTGACATAAAAGTTCGTCATGTTGAGAAAGCAATGAATCAAAGTTGAAAATATCTTGTCGAACCTGAAGACGCCTCTATTAAATGTTTTTTTACTACATCTCCATTAATTTTTTTGAGGATTTTTTTATTATAATTTTACATTTTTTCTTTTAATAAATTTAAAAATTGTGAAGAAACACACTTCAAGTGTTTTAAAAAGTTCTAATATCGCATATATTGTAAAAAAATTTTGTGTTTTGACTTTTAGATTATCCTATATTACTATTTTTTAACTACCTATATTATAATATAATTATAGATACATGTAATAAAAATTAAAATAACTAAGACATTATCAAGAGAAATGAATAGAAAGAGAAAGATGCATCTCTGAAGGATGTATCAGTCGGGGAGGGAAAGTTTAGAGAGTTTAAGTGGCTTTTCAGGGGCTAAAGCTTGTGGTTACACATGCCACACCATCCGGACTTCGTTCTAGCAGACCGGCAACGAGACACGCTCTCCTTTTAACATACCGCGACCTCGAGTGTTTCATCCGCGAGTTCATCTTGCTGGCTGTGATTTAAGTTTAACCGTGCCAGACATCTGTCTCCTCCTACCTATAGAAGAACTATATATTTCTCTCGGTGTATACTTTCGTATATGTCGATGCAAAAGTACCGTAAGAGCTGCGTGCATCATCCTGAAAGATCGCGCACGTGGCCATCCCTAAATTAATCTGGTTGATCCAAAAACTTTTCTTTTAGATCAGTATACGCGCACAGCACATTTTTTAAATACATTTTGACTATTTTATATTATTTAAAATTGATACAGATCCATACTAACCGCTAGTTTTCTATTTAAACGAAATTATACGTATAAACATTGATCATTGAGAATACCATTGAATACTATATTTGAAAAGTTAGCAACAGAAAATTAATTTTTAATCTTTAACTTTTTTTAAATGTATTTCATAATGATGATTGAAAAAGATGAAAAGTTCGAAGTCATAAATAATGCTAATTGCAATGCGCGTAATGCTTGCACATCTGGCGCGGTTGGCCATATGCGCAAATACATACGCTGCACGGGTAACTGTTGAGCTTTCTGTATGAAATAATAAGTATTGCAAAGCCGAGAGGGCAGAGATTAGAGCGGTCAAAGGAAACAAAAGCACAGGTGAACAAGAATGTTAATGCGACGATAACATAGTTATTATCGCGCCAAGGTATAAGCGTCTAACTGTGAAATTAAGTTCGCTAGAATACTACAAGAAATAACGTGCCGTAATCTGATTTATTATTTAATCTGCGATATAAAAAAAAATATGCGTTATGTAGTGTTACTTTTATTACTTTTTCCTACACATTTATTACTTTTGTTATTTTTTCTATTTCTTTTTTTTTTTTTTTATTATCGTCGCGATTTGTAGTTTGCTTTTTCGCGATGTATGCTCGAGGATATAGTGTCACGAAGGTCGGAATGTAACGGCGTCGTTCGGATGCAACGTAAACCCTCGTACGTTATACCTCTAACGTAATGAGGACTCTATACAGGATACTTAGCTACGTCAGCTATTTCTTGCTTACATAATATCCGATTGCCTTCCAGTCTGATTTCGCCCCTAGAAGATTCTCGTGTCCTCTGACCTCTTCGTCCTCGCCGTCGGTAACTCAATACCTGGATTTTTATTCCCTGGCTCTTCCCCCTGCGTCCTTTCATATCTAGTTACGGACGCTTCTCTACTTCGAAAGCTACGTATCGCGTTATGGACACCATAAAACGATTCAAGCAATAAGATATCTCGATCTTAATTTTGATAGAACGATCTAGAAAACGCGAACTGAAGGAAGAAAAGAGATGACTGATTTTTTTCAAATATATACAGTAATATAAAATATGTATATAAAAGTAATTTTATTAATAGAATAATATATCTCTCATGGACTTCTTATAATTAAAACTATATACAATAATATTTTAAGGGGCTAGTTAGGAGTCGGCACGGTAAGAAAAGTGCAATAATTACATTCTAAATTATAATTTAATATATTCTAGAAATTATATATTTGAAAGTTTAGTGATGCAGAAACTAGAGACTTGGGTGTTGAAGAAATTAAAATTTTTGATACAATTTTATTTCAGATGACATTCTTATTTGTTTTCCCTCCTCGGAATCTACAAAAATATTTCAAAGTTTTAACGCATACCATCCGAGATTACAATTTACTATAGAAATAAGAGGAGACGAAATTGATTTTTTAGATATCACAATTTTCAATAATAAAGATTATTTAAAATTTGATTGGTTTCAGAAACCTACCTTTTTCAGGTAGATTCCAGAATTTTTATTCTCAACACCCCATGTCTCAGAAAAAAAAGAACAATCTTAGATTTGATAGACAGAGTGTTTTAGCTTTCACATTCAGAATTTCATGAATTAAGTTATAGAGATTTTAATTGACAATGATTATCCTTTGGATTTTACATTAAAGACAATGACTGAAAGAATAAAATATTTGATCAAAAAAATAAATTCTTCTAATAAAAAAGAAAAATCTGATGATATTCCAATAATAAAAAAGAAGCGGTTCACGATTCCTTATGTACAAGATTATTCAGAAAAATTCAAAAACGTTATCAACAGTAGTCTACATAGAGTATCTTTCTTTAGCTTAAATAAATTAAACAACTTTTTAGAGTACATAAAGATCCTTTGGCGAATAAACAAAAAAGAAATGTGGTATATCTGGAGACACGGTAGTGTCTCGGCTCTAAGCCAAGCATAGCGACACTGCCGTGCCTCCTCAGATTAACTGCAAAGATTGTGATGCTACCTATGTTGGTCAGACGGGAAGAAAATTAAAAACGAGACTAAAAGAACATCAAATCAATATATGTAGATCGTCTTCTCCCACTTCCATTATTAGAGAACATAGATTGCATCACAATCATGATTTTGATCGGGACAATGTCAAAATTCTGGATGTAGAAAACTTTTACAATAAACGTTTATATAATTTCAGAGATTATACATATTAAACTAACGGTTTTAATTTACAAAACGACTGCGACGGTTTAGACCACATTTACACTGACGTACTAAATAAATTGTAAACCGGTCTTATTATCTGTTCTTACATACTTGTCAAGATAGAATTTTGTCCTACTGTATTATAACAGTGCTTTGTTTATTGTGAATTTGTATGTGGTGGAGATAATGACCAGCTGCTATGTCTCCTATAAGATATTTGAATTAACAATTTTTAATCCATGTAATTTAACATTACGGCTAAATTGTGAATCGGGTGGATTAATTGTAGCTATCCACGGATTTTTGGGTAAGCACAACTTTTTGCTTGTTTCTATTTAATGAATTTTATTTTAATATACCTTTGATTATTGACGAATTAAAAAAAAAAACAGAATCATGTCACTAGGAAGTTAAGCTTGTTAACTTTATGGGCGATTGATTGTGCTTGCTGTTTGGATCTGCAAAAATATGACAATGTAAATGAAGAACAAACTGAGCGGAGTTAATTAGCGATGGCAATACATTAAGTTAATAAGTTATTCCCCCTTTTTTGTGATTTGCTGAAGATGGCTAAAACCAATAGCCGAAATGTTTAAATATATAATTTCTAGGATATATTAAATTATATAATTTAGAATGTAATTATTGCACTTTTCTTACCGCGCCGACTCCTAACTAGCCCCTAAAAATAATATTGTATATAGTTTTAATTTTATTAAAATAACTTTCACGGACATTCGAAATAATACTTATAGATATAATGTATATATAATAATTATAATATATGTATAAAATAATTCAAATTCCGTTGTATAAAAAATAGCATCATCGCCGACTATTCCCTTTTAACTTGCAATTTCTCGCAGTAATAAACAGTCCTAATAAACCGACGATTAATAGTTCACTATTTGTGGGTCAAGGTGGCGTCATGAAGGCGCGAGAACGCAACTCGACCCGTTCATATATAATATGTATATATACATATATATATGCATGTGATGTGCTCTAAGAGAGTTCGTAGGACTCGGATGGCATCAGCAGCTTCTTGCTTACCTACATACAATATCCGATTGCTTCCCAGTCGCATTTCTGCCGGATGTGCTGCTCGCGTACGCCGACCTTTCTTCGTTCTCTCCTTCTCCGTTTTGCTTTTCTTCTCTTTTTTTTTTCACTTGAGTAACTCGAGACGAATTCTCTTATTTTTCTCCGTCGTCAAGTAACGCGTTCGTTTAGTCCCTACTGGAAAGGATAAGCGCGACTTTACCTGGATTCGCGTTTTAATAAGTGCTATTTAGTAATGATACGATCTAAATATAATAAACACAATAATATGACAACGTTAGTTAAATTTGCAAAAACAAACAATTTTAAATACGACCAGTAACGAGCCAAATAAGATACTGATTTTAAGAATAAATTTTTTTTCAATTTAATTAAGTCTAACTACATAATTAATAGGAGAGAGTGGATTAAATCGGACCTATTTACAGTTTTTGTTCTCTATAAGGCGTAAATTAAGTCCGATCATAAAACCAATGGTGCCGTTCGAAAGATCATTTAATTTCCTTCATTTTTGCATGAGACTATTTTGACGTATCTTTTACCTGTGTCGAACTATAATGGAAAACATAACAAAATTTTCCGATCCGATTTGAAACTATGAGTTCCAAATCGAACCTCTTCTATTTTTATGATCTTTTAGATAGAATTTTAAAATATTTTAATTAATTTTAGTTAGTATTAAGTAAAAACGAGCAATTTAAGACTTAAAGATAAAAATACAGTTTATATTATTAGAATTAAAATCAATAAAAAATTCCATCAATCTGAGTCTGATGACACATGATATTTTATTGATTTAGTGTCCCTTAGACCAGATCTGGTCGGTCATTAATACTACAAGCAGGTTGTGATGAACCTTCTTTCTTCGATGAATTAGCTGCCTAACTCATCGTCTTTTTAGTGTTTTTTATAGGTCTGATTTGGATACCCAAACAGAGATCCGATTTGGACACGGGTTCTTTCCAATTATTAGAACAAATTTTACAATAAACCGCAAAAATAATCACAAAACTCTTGATATTTTTTATTTCTACACTCTTTAATTATCTTAAATCAATTACCGTTCAAATTTTTAACATCTTTTAAATAATGATTTACAACGATTTTCTTTTTTAAAAAATATTTGCACGATAGCCGAAAATACATATTTGCGTCTATTCTGTGAACGTTATGACAGAATGTTGTCAAACTGTTGTCACATGTTCAGTATCTCATAAGAACTTTACATTATAAATAACACGCAAATCTGCTTAACCGTATTTATTTAAATTAAAAAGGTCCGATTTGAAACACGATCCGATTTAGGATATTCTCCCCTACATTTAATACAAACATTTCTGCTCACAGAATCTTTTTCAGTGTAGTCAAGTTATACAAAAATGTCTTTCGGCAGTATTGTTCAATCGCTAATCGATGATTGTTAAATATCCAACTTCATGTTCTTCTTCTTACTTCTTTAAAGTTTTCTCCCATCAATTTGGAAACCTTCATCTCTGATCTAGTATGTCCAAAATTATAAAATGGGTGATAAGAATATTAGGATTGTCTTTTATAAATTTCTCTACCGATTTGCAATTTTCTTTTATCTGATTAGAAACATATAATTCTGTTTATTATTACTCAATATCTTTTTCAAAATTGGTATACAGTCGCCTTTCACTTTGTTTTTTTCCTGTTTTTCTAGTTTCATAATATTCAATTCTATATTTTTTATAAATTCATAATTACCACTAACGTTTCAGTCGAGATAGGTTTCATTTGAATCTTGACGATTAAAGAAGAACCAGCTAATATTAATCTGTTGTTTAATTGTCCGGATTAAGATATATCGTGAAAATTTCAACAAGATGTAGGTAATTAATCATAGTTGTTTTATATTACAATTGTATAAACAATTTATTACAACAAAATTTATACAGTCAGAAAACTATATCTTAATAAGAAATGGATGATTACAATAATTGATTAACTAATATACTCATCACTAAGAATTGACATCGGATAAGAATGACATGTAATAATGGAAGACTGACTTGTTATTGTCTTGCGCATAATAATTTGTAATTCGCGCTAAAATATTTGTTATAATTTAGGATTGCTTAACTTTATAATATACACAGATGCATATCACAATTGTTTTTTAGAATTTATACTGGAAATGGTCACACTTAGGATCGAAACGTCTATTTTGTAATTTTATGATAATATATAATTTTTTATTAAGAAGAACCAGTGAATGGCATATGCTCTTGATTATTTTGTGTTTATTTTCAAGCCACGTTTAACCTTATTTATTCTGCCGAAAGAAATTTTTATATAACTTGACTACACTGAAGAAGGCTTTGTGAGCCGAAACATTTGTATTAAATGTATTGATTATGTAGTTAGACTTAATTAAATTTAAAACAAAAATTTTTCTTCAAATCAAAATTTTATTTGGCTCGTTACTGGTCGTATTAAAAATTTTTTTGTTTTTGTAAATGTAATAATTTCCAACACTAATTAAAAAAATTTTATCTTAATTTTTGATTACAAATGAATAATATAATTTTTTTACATAATTTTAATCAATAATTTTATTATATAAGCATAATTCTACACGTACAAGTAACGAGCTTTTTAACGTAGCACATACGCACGCGTGGCTATTAGGTTGGTTCGCGTTATTATCAGTAAACGCCGGAAATTCTGATAACGCCATGTCCGTTTCTATCCTTCCCTCGACGCTTTTGCGTTTCCTGCATCCCTTCTTCTCTTTTTCGTAAGTGCTCTTCATTCCGTTGCCTGAGATTTTCATACTCACTCCTAAATACATTTGTTGCAATTTATGAAGTTGTATAAATGGTTATTAACATTTTTAGACTTATAGATTCACTACACGTTTATCAATTACAAAATAAAAATATAATTTATTTTAAAGCGTAAATGCCGCAAGAAATTTATTCCTTTGTATAGTATTTTTCGTAATACAATTTCAAGAAGTTAAGATCTCTTCGTAATGGCTTACAATTAGCTTTAAATGCCAAACTGTCATTAAGAAAATAATTGTGTATTTTTAATTTATTCATTAAGATTCCTTTGCATAAATGTTATAGAATTAGAGAAAAATTAATATAAATTTTTTTGTTTTTCCCTTTCTTACTTTTCCAATATAATAATAATTATACATCCTTATTTTTATCTTATTTTTATTATTATTATACAAAAATTATCTCATTAATTTATCCTCGTTTTTCTGTTTGTCGAGGACAAAATAAAAGCAGATGAATTTTTGTAAATAATGAACATTTCACATATTCTGGAATAGTTTATGTTTTACGTTGCGCTCGGTCTGAGAAACTATGCATATTCATAGTCACGTAATGGAAGTGGGGGAACGTTTGCGAACTAACGAAACAATTGTTTCCGAGTGGTCACGTAAAAAGAGGCCACTGCAGATATGGTTGCTCCCGTCAAAGACACATGTGTAGTTCTGTGTCTTTTACCTGTTCGCACAAATACATCGTTTCGTATCATTTTATACCGGAAACACGCGTGAACATTATGCATTTTTATTTTTTCGATAAAAAGCGAGATTTATGTAGAGAAAAAGAGAAACCATCTTTGTATTTTATTCCATATTGCGTCTGCATACTTTTTTTTTTAAGGAAAAAAATTTGTTTTTCTTGGAAAATGTAAATAATAAAAGTCTAGAAAGTGCATAAATTTGTTCAGTAAAGAAAGATATAATATAATTAAAGAGAAAGCTTATGTAATAAATGTTTTCGAATATTTCTTATTTTTATTTCTAAAGGCAAGTTTTTTATTTGGTTAGTTATACTTATTTAATTAAATTAATATTACGAGACGCGATAGTGTCTCCGGCCATGTACAAATCATATTATGTTTAATGAAATTAATAATTTCATATAATTTTATATGTTGCGCGCGCGCGCGCACGTACACACACACACACACACACACACACACACACACACACACACACACACACACACACACATGAGCTCAGTAATTACATAGTTAGACATAGAAGATGGAGTAACCAGGTATGAAGTAATGCAATTGCATAATTATTTTAGTCACTTAGTGATATTATAACCGTTATCATTTACAGTGTATAAGTATGAAAATAAAAATGCAGATATTGACATTTGCGTTAATCTAATCTTTTTAAACGAATTGATATTATTAACAGTCGACGATACATCATGTTTTTAAAATAACAAATAGCACAGCCAATTATCTTTCTGTTGAAGTGGTAAAATTATATTATTTAACTTTTTTAAGAGAAAAATAAAACGCGTTGAGATAAATGCTGTTATATATGTATGTATATATATGTGCATATTTATTGCGTGTGATGCACCTGTTTGATCTTTCTAAGAAATTCAGTGTGAATGAAACACAGTGCACAACATCGAAGCAGAGTACTTTACGGAGGGACGCGAATGCGTGAATTGCGGCGCGATTTCCACACCTTTATGGCGTAGAGATGGTACCGGGCATTACCTCTGCAACGCATGCGGTCTCTACCATAAGATGAACGGAATGAATCGTCCATTAGTTAAACAACCACGTCGCCTGGTAAGGAAGACTTCACGAAGACTCCATCGCGATACTAATCGTCATCGTGATTCGGAAATGTAATGGTTTGGCAAAATTGTTTGTAATTTTCAGAAAATCGAAAGCTCTAAGTAAAGCTATTACGTCGGGGCTCTGTATCTTGTCTTTTGTTGCTTAACTTTCGTTGTTATTATTAATCCGAAAAATTTGTAGAAAAGAATTAGAGCGTTAAAAAGTATGAATAAACTTGGACGAATCTGATGCAAACGATATTTTGCAAACCGTTGATTTCACGAATTGTACTGAACGCAACTGTACATTCGAGAGGGATATAAGAGAGAAAGAGACAGAAAGAGAGAGAAAAGCAGTAGGATACTTTCTCGCTCATTCTCGTTACTGTCCAGGAGCCTATGTGGAAATTCGCCCGTGATGTTCTGCCCTTTTGTAAGTCCAAGAGATGTTCAGTAATTATCATCTTCGACCGTGACAAATTGAATTTTCCTGGCACACCTTGCGATGCCAAACTCGCCTCTTATTCGAGGTTCGATGTATCATCGTGTATATTTAATACACGCAGGAAAAAAGCACCCCTAACGTATGGCCTCATGTCTGTTTCAGTGGCGGACCAGGGCAATTTCTACAAAGACTTCTGTGGGTATAGTGGCACCCGTCGCGCCCTCGAGGAGAAATCGAGCCGTCGTTTGGTAGGTGTCATCCTCCCAAGTCAAATTTCTCTCTCTCTCTCTCTCTCTCTCTCTCTCTCTCTCTCTCTCTCTCTCTCTTTTTTTTCTATCCAGTTTTATCATTAGATTTCCTTATTCCATAATTAATTACTCTTACCGTATATTTCGGTTTATCACCATTGTTGTTGATCCGTTATTGTGGCCGAGTGTAGCAGCAAAGTTTATAATATTAACACTTTTACTTGTGTGGTTAAGGATTGACAATTTCCTCTCTATCCCCGGCTTTTCTGTAATTCTTCTATCGCATTAACGTCACGCTTTCTTCGATTCATTCATCATTATACTAAATGTCTGTTGATTATCGAGACGAAAGTAGTCGTCCTTTGACTGTTTTCGTCATCGGTGGCGCATATCTAGTAGAAAACAATTTGAGTTGTAGCCCCGAGGTGCCACTATACCCATGGTACGAGCACTCTCCTTCCCGAAATCACGTGCAGCCTGTTGTAAAATACGTTCTTGTCTTGCAATTTCCGATCACACGGAATGATTCTTTGTATCTGTTGAGTTTTTCCAGGCTCACGTGATCTTCGTGACCGAGGGTGGCTCACTTTTCTGCTCCGCGATTTCTACGGTACCTTGCACAGAAAACTTTCTAATTACGGTAATTTTACTTAATCCTTTCCCTTTGCATCAAAACGTTTTAATGATTCGATGGGGAAGGCAGTTGATCCGGTATCTACGATCATAATTTTTTTTCTTAAAGGTTCCAATATTAAAAAATGTTTTCCGACAATATTCTTACATAGTATATCAGCTACCTCGAGATTTACAGCACAAATCTTTTTTATATTTTATGTATGTTTTCAATATCATTCATGATATTAAATCTTACGTTTCGTATATACCTATATATATATTCACAATCCTATAATATAATCGTATATTGTATATGTTTGAGAGCAATGCATCCATCATTTTACTTTAATAAACTCTCGGCTACGAAATTCCTATTCATTTTCTGTCCTTTTTTTCGTCAAAGGTATAGTAGCATATAATAATAATTTTATATTTTTTTAGTCTGCCACGAGACGCGTCGGTCTCTCTTGCAGCAACTGTGAAACTATGACGACGTCTCTATGGCGTCGTAACACACACGGTGAACCGGTGTGTAATGCCTGCGGTCTTTATTTCAAGTTGCATGGCGTCAACAGGCCGTCGACTATGAAGAAAGACAGCATTCAAACGCGCAAGCGGAAGCCTAAGGGTGGAATGAAAAGCAGCGATACGCCTCTTTCTGGCAACGTTGCGCAATGCACAAACAATAATAACAACAATAACAATAGCGTTAAACTTGAAGCAGGTATACACACATTTCTATTAATTAACTACTTATATTTAAGTTTCGATTATTATAAAGAAAACTTAAAAAAGTTGTAGTTTTTATTCTTTTACTAATCAAATTTTTTCTGCCTCGAATTTTGCTTTACAAGATAATTTTACAAAACATTTATCCAGATAAAATAAGTATACACTTGCTTATTTTATCACATTAATTTTGTATATAAAATTCAAATCATAATTTTACAAAAAAATTATTTTGTTGTTAATGTAGATACTTACAACGATTTGAGGATGGCTCATACCGGCGTGTCGCAAGTGACATATCCGAGCAATCTTTACGGTAGTTCGCAGTCTTCGAGCAGGCTCGTGCCGTATCAGCCTGTGTATTACGATCTGATCACTTCGCAGCAACAGCAACAACATCAATTGCTAGAGACCCATTCACCGAAGATCGAATGTCCGTCTCCACCTTGCGCTACGCGCTCACCTGGAATGGTCTCAGCAGGTCAATCGCCTGATCATCATCAACTCACTTCACCACATATCGTCACTCTAGGCAGTCCGTCGACCAGTCCAGCTGGATCCAAAATTATGCTGGACAATGGTCACCTCGAGAGATCTACAGTTGTGTCAATATCATCCTAAATACAGTCTAGAAAGATATCGGATTGTTAAGGCAGGCAATAAATACAAAATCGTAGCAAAGTAATTAAGTGCCTGTCAAGCAAAAGACCTGGGTTTTTCATTCCCGCTTTTTACTTTTTAACCAGCGAGACATACAATCTCACTGATCTTATTTTTCTGCGCATATTGTGATACGCAAAATTAAAAGTTATATATCTTTAAAAAAATATGTGAAAATATAAAAACAGTGCTGTTGTAAATAAGTTTTATGTTTTAGGACCTTAGAATTTTTCAGAAAATCGTAGTTTTTTCTTAGGAAACAAAAGTTTTTAAAGAAAAACCGATTTTTTTTTCTTTGTAAAAAATGATTTTCTTCGATAATTTTACTTTATGCTATTTTTATTCTTTTTTTTTTTACCAAAGAAGATTCTATCAACAAATTCTATGCCTAACAACTAAAACAATACCAAATTACGAATGATATTGTTGTATCTGTATATATACATGTATGGGAATTTTCTTATACATAAGATTATATATAAAATTACACGTGTAAGTGTTCTTATATTCCAGTATAAAAGTACATAAAACCACAAGGATATTTTAGTCGAGCGGATATGTAATATTTTTAATAAGTATAACATAAAATGTATCGTGCAAGAACGGTAAAAATGATAAAAATAATGTATAATATAATTAAATAATAAACATATAAAAACGATGGTGTATATTATACGAGTAAACATATCTGACGGCTATACGAATAAATATATTCAATAATTATGACATATCTTTTTCTTTTTATAATAACGAGTTTTGTTAGCAAATATTTACGTCAATATGTTTCGCATAATATACTTTTAGAATGTTGTGTATTGAGATATTAGATTATTTCTAAATAAAATGGGATATTTTAAACATAGCTAAAAAGCTTTTTTTTATTTTTAATGATTTATATTTTATATAATTATATATCTTAAATCTGAAGGTAAGTTTATTGTTTTTAAAAAATATTTAAAAGTTTAGATCTAAATTATTAGAAAAATTACCTAATTAAAAATTATAATGTAGATTATTAACAAAAAGAATACAATATTACGTATGCATTTTATAATAAATTGCGAAAGATAGATCCAACGCGCATTATTGCCTATAGGTATTGAATCGTGTAATATGTACATAAACTCTATATAGATTTTTTACTGGTGTCGGCGCACACTGTGTGCTATAGATTTCCGCGATTTTCAGCAATATACTGAAATAATTAATTAAGGGGTTCTCAAATTACATAAAAAATTATTTCCAAACATTGGACAGTTTTGAGCTTGGACTCCTGTGATACACCTATAAAAATTGGTCGGCGCTCAATGTGTGTGTTATAAAATAATGTTTTTTTTTTCAATTTATCGAAATAAATTATTTAAATTACGTATGCAAATTGGTATAAGGGTCCTCTATATATAATATTCACAAAAACATTCAGTTGATGACGAACAAAAAGTTAGTGAACGGCTGAAAGAAAGTTCATCCTTGTGTATTTTCGACTATAATGCAATGTCTCGGCTAATCTTTGTCGCCATATTATACCCCCTCTTGTTTGCAATGGCGTAGTCGACATCAGAATTCACAAAAATTTTTTTCACAAGAAAAAGTAACTAGATATTGTTTAAAATTATAAAATTGTTTATTCGTATAATATTTAATTAAAAACAAAGGGCAATGAAAGTAGCACGTACGGAAAATAATATTCAATGCTAATAAAAAATTAAGTTGCAGAAACTAGCAATTGTACGTTTCAATTCCATTACTGAGCCATCCTTAGCAAAGACAAAAAATACTATTATAGTAAAAATAATAATAGTCCGTATCTACAGGGTGCGTCACCAAAATCCGGACAAACTTCAATTGAAATTTTCCGTTATATGTATAGTGCCTCCGCCAGAAGATGTTGTTGACTTTCCGAGGAAGCCATGATGCTTCTAGTAAACAGTCATATTCTCAAAACGGCCGCGATGTTGAAACCAAGTGCGGAGTATAATCGAAGAGCTGCGATCATCGAAGGCCTTCGCACAGGGCGCTCAGCAATGGAAATAATTCGATTTTTTGGATACCCGAGATCAACCGTTTATAAACGTTTTGTATGTGTGTGTGGCCAAATTTACGGTTTTAGAACAGTCCAACAAAGGTTCCAGCGAGGAAGAGTCATTCGAAAGAACGCACCGCGAGGGTCGTTCCCCCCGCAGTCGTCGAAAAAGCTCAAGATCTGATTTCGGATAACCCAGGGCAATCGTTGCGAAAATTAGAAGACAATATGTTTTTCAACAGGACGATGCACCGGCTCACACGAGTCATTTGATTCAAAACTGGCTCTCAGACAATGTCGATATGTTCTGGTCCAAGGAATTTTGGCCTCCCAACAGCTCATATTTAAATGCTTTGGACTATTACGAATGAAGCGTAGTTGAAAGAGTCACTAACAAGTCTTGGCATATCCTAATGTGACGTCATTAAGGACCGCTACTGAGGCAGAATTCGTCGGCATGGACAGCGCTACATTACATTATTATGCTCTATAGGGATCCCCCAAGTGCCACATAAAAAGATTTTTTGTAATATTTAATTTTTCATTAAGAACATTTTGTTTAAAGAAATTGATCGATTTGTCTGAATTTTGGTGACGCATCCTGTATATACAAATAAAGATGCGGATCATTGCGATTTTTATGGTTTTCAATATTTTGTTACAACATACACGTATAGTTATAATGAAATAACATGTAATTCTATTTTATTAAGGGGAGGTTCTCATCTAGCGACCCGAAAATAAGGTAATTTTCTTGAATTTTTTTCTCATGGTAGGATGTAAATTATCAATTCTAGTTTTTTGGCACATATTTATCAAGTATTTAAGTACAAAAATAAATTTTTTCGACGCTTAATATAGTGAAGAAAATGTTTTATGCGTGCTGCAACGTGACCGTGTGAAAAAAATGTTAGTTGATTACAGCCAGGATTGCGGTCGAACGGATGATCTAAAACGAAAAAACCAAAAATTTTCTTAAAATATATGATATTTAACGCCAAACATTACGTGATATTCTTCGCAATATAGAATATTAGAATATATTATCAGATTTAGATTGACTCTTATTCGCCATTCTCAACGTATTAATTATTGTTTATAAAAAGAGTCCTTTATTTCTTCAATTATTTGTTTTCAAAACCGCAGGTTGTAATAACGCGGATAATACATTGCAATTCTGTTCATTAAGTAAAAATTTACAGTTTCTAGATTAATTGCGTTTCAAGACCGAAAATCCATCGGCGCGCAAATATTTAGGAGGGGGGATATTTCAGATTATTAGAGTTGCGTTGTAAGACCGAAAAATCTTTCGGCGCGCAACAATTAAGAAGAGGGGACATTTAAAAATCAGATTATTTGGGGGGACTATATATAATTAGAACGTTATTTCTCA
>NW_017278747.1:16290-44650 GCF_001594065.2 Cyphomyrmex costatus | reverse complement strand
TATATGATATTTGTTGGAGCTTGAACCTATAAAATCGAAAAAATATCGAAAATTGAAAAAATGACATGCATTTGAATTTTAAATGTCGTTTTTTACGTTTTTGTTCGCTCTTCAAAGTGCTATAAAAAATCGAAAAAACATGAAATATCAGTCGCATTTAGGTTCATCCTCCAATAAATTTAATTTACTTTAAAATAAAAAAAAATTTGACCCGATCCGTCAATTAGATCTTGAGAAATCGTGGCTACAGTTTTGAAAAACAGTACTTTTCAGAAAACGCGTTTAAAGTTTTGATAAGAGTTTTCTTACATTTCACCACTAATTTGAATGCAACGCCTGCACCAGCAGTTTTTGAAAATTGCACGTCACTTTTACAATTTTTACACTTCACAATCGTGCTGAGAAAAGTGAAAATATTTAAGAAGTGCAAAATCACATAATTTTTTTTATTTTTTCGTCAATTTTAGTCGATTTTAGTGTAAAAAGGTGGGTTCGCTTTTTGTACCACAAATTTTTTTTTTCAGCCAAACTTTTTCTGGCGTTTATGGGGGCTTATTCTACACATAATAAGCTATCAAAAAACGCAAAAAAAAATTTTGACATTTTCGGGTCGAGTTTCATGAGAACCTCCCCTTAAACATTAACTATTTAATAAAATTTTTTTTTTTAAATTTTAATGTATATTATTTTTACAAACGCAAAGAATTTTATTGCTTAAATAATTTGTAATTGTATTAACTTAAAAACAATTCTCGATTATATGTTGTTACTTCTGGGAAATGTTCACTGGATCGTTGCCTTATTAAAACGATGTCTCACCTGATTCTCTTATCAACGGTACCCTAGTGTGTGCTCTGTAACCATGACTATAACCCTCCGGCTTCAAACTTCGTTCCCCTCCTAACAAAATGATAACTGTGATAGGTATATACCTGTACGGTAAGGTAAACCGATCCCTCGTCAAGGAGCTCCACAAAAATATAACCTGGGATAAAAGTAATAAAATACGAATAAGCCGAAGATTTTTCATAACATTATAAATATTTATACTTTTTGTCCTAGGAGAGATTGTTCTACAATATTTTAGTTCAAATACTAGCGTTTTTCTTTTACTCAATTTTTTCTCATTATACAATTGTTTTAAAAAACATTTATCAAAGAAATTTCACAATATAAATCTTTCTTAAGTGACTTTTATCGACTTTTATATTTGCATTGAGGCAATCGTATAATTGTTTTTATGAATTATATTATAAACATAAAAAGATAATTGGGTCGGACTACAATCTGCGCAAAATGTAAAAAACAAATATAAAGAGAAGAACGATAAATAAGACATTATTGCGATACGAAAATCATGCGAAATAGTACACGTGAAGTATAAAAAATAATATATTATAAACTGACTGTGACTCCGTATTTTACATATAACAAAACGTTCAGATAATTTATTATAAAAAATACAGTTAAGTTATAATTTTATAAAATTTAGTTATTTGTTTATATGATACAGATCTGGGTTTTCAAAAAAAATAAATTGCTTTTAAAAAATTAGAGTTGTTCCGTTAATTATACAAAATTTATAAATAAATAATTACATAAGTAACAATATTTTAAATTTTCGATGTTTTGATCAACTATCTATATCTAGAACTAGTTGTTTTGTTAAAAAAGAATTCTTTATTGCCATTTTTATTATATTCGCAACTCACCATCACGGTAAAAGAGTGAAACGCCGCGCGCCGACGAGTATCGGTACCAATATGGCGTCCGCAGAAGGGATTCCGATGCGATACAACACGGCGGCAACAGTCGCTTTCTAATCGTCATCAGTTAATATTTAACGGCTCTCGGATAAAATCGAAGCTTTGATCTTGCGCTACCAGGCGGCAGTTCCAACGACGACGACGACCACGACGACGAAGAGTAGCAGGCCTCCTTGCTCTCCTCGTGGAAGCGCACCTGTGTCAAGCGCGCGCCGCGTGCGTGTCTCGCTCACAAACTCACTCGTAGACGCAGTAACGACGAGGAGCTCCAAGAACGTCGGAGCACGTCGTGGAGCGTCGAGTACAGAGTCGCAAGTAGTTCCAAGAGGTGTTCTCCGTAGTAGCCGCTCTCTTCTTCGACGTTTCTTCCTCATCTTTCTCTTCCGTTAATTTGTAAGTTAAAACCCCTTATTATTCTGTTCGCAGCCTTTCGATGATATCGGTTTCGTGCATTTTCTTAGAAACCGGCAATGTGATGCCGTTTTCTACAGGATTATACAGCGAGTCAATAAACAAATCATGCGGTTTCAGTGACGTTATAAATACATCTATTTTATGGTGAATAAATGATTTAGGAATAATTTAAATTACGATGTAAAAACTAATAATTAAAATTTATCATTATATATATAGATAAATGAAACAATTAACATATTTTTAATGACAGTTTTCTCTCACGTATATCTGTAATAGATAAATCTAATTGTTTAATATCTTAAGCGATTGTTAACTTTATATATGTGATATTAACGTAAAACATTTCTAATTAATATTAATATAAATTTAATACTATAGAGTTGTACATATACACATAATCATAATTTAACACAATTTAACAATTCCAATATAAAAATGACTGCAATATAGACGTTATTGAAAAGTATAAAAAAAAAGATATTAAAACTTAATAAAGTTTATAATTCCATTTTATATATATACAAATAAACACTTATGGGATTCAGGCTATTGATTCAGGAGCAGCGGATTGTCTAACGCGATTTTACCTGATCACTATTGAGAGAGAGAGAGAGAAACGCATGCAAGGAGTCAAACGAAAGCGAGCATCCGTAACGCTGTACACGAAAGGAACACTTGTGTTTTATGTTTGGCCCGCTCCGACACTTGTGTTTTGTACGCGGCCCGCTTCCTCCACCTCATCGATGCGATCTCGACGTCGAAATTTAGATACGGTTCTTATACCGATTAGATTCATCCGTCTTTCTGGTGTTTCCTCTCGCTTTCTCAGTGATTTTTTCTCATTTTTCTTCTTCAAAGTCTTGGTTCACCTATATTATACCGATTCATCTATTTTATCACTTGAAAACACATCGTGTGTGCGTCCGATATACGAACAATTTACAATATTATCATCACGAATCGTTGAAATTGCATATGAGCTTATTAAGTTACACATAATATATCCAATATATATACAAATGCGATCGAAAATATTTGCAGGTCTCTTTAAGCACTCTCACTTACACCATATTAATTATTTTAATGTTTAATTAATTCACCTAAGGCTTAAGAGTGAAATACATCTGAAATAACGGTGTTTAAATTTCTTGACTGCAAAAATATTGTCAATATAAATATTAATCGACGATAACATTGGATTATTCCGACGGTACGTATTCGCGATAGAAGATTTCGATGAGCGGGCCTTTTTATGAGATAAAGATACACGCACTTTTTTTTTTTATAAAATTTGCCACACAATATTTACGCATTTAATTTAACATGTTTCCATTTTGCACTTATCTATATATATATATAATGTTTCTACTATTTCGCATCTACTACTTTAAATAATGTCCAATTTTTTCGAATTGCCACTCATGATATAACTCATGATATACTCATTGATGCTACTTCTCTAATTTTGTCTCCTTTAAATTTCGGATTACGTATACTTACGGGAATTTTGCAATTTTACATCAATCATGACATCATGATGTCTCCGAAAGCCATCGAAGTCATCTTTAACACACATCTCCCGTGAGAAATGACATTTTACTTTGTGCATGTTTTTTCTTCGAATCACATACGTTTGCGATATTTTATTTTCAAATACGATCGACTTTATATAATTTAATTTTCACCTGCAGATCACACAAGTTGCGCGACGTCGACGTCGGTGTTTCTCGCGATGTCTGGCACGAAACTATTTGTCGCCAGGAAGAGACAGATATACCCTGAGCGCAGATAATATTTTATTAATCATTAAGCACATAGCCGCCGTACATATAAGATAATGGGAATAATATCAGGCAATGACGATAATACTGTTTGTCGTGTACGTTAATTATTGGTCCTCGCATCGCGGCCGACTTTTATGCCGTCACCGTCGTGCAGCGGCGACGCGACATCTTCCTTAAGCTCGATCTACATTGCTTCAACGTTGTTGTAATTGTAAGAATTGACCAATTACAATTGAATATGAGGAAAATACCCAACTGTGATTGGAGGATTCTTACAACGTTTACGCAATTGTAGATCAGGCTTAAGATTATTGTGTCGATTTATTCGAAAGTAACAAAGTTTATTTTCGAAAAATATCGCATCAATCACGTATCACAGAAATAAGAAAATAATGACGATCAGAATTGTTCATTTTCTTGTACGTTTGAATATACATAGTTAAAAATTTGTTAATAGTCAAAAAACGATAACAGGAAAGGAATACTTTAATAATTTAAAAGATATCTTATAATCTTTTGACAAATGTGAAATATTTACGCATAAAATATCCATTTGGTAGTATTCTCTCGGTAATTGAATAATTTTGTAGCATTTTTCCCTAATTTATGACGTTAAATAAGGAATCACTGACATAAGCATGAAATTAAAACTTTATTTAAAAATTTACTTGAAATTAATTTGAGAAATATTACATATATTTCCATTTAAATTTAATTTGCTGTGCAAATTATTTAAATTAGTTATAATAAGAATAGTAAGCACGTAATATGCAAAGCGTATTAGGTATATTATAATGGATTTTACTGATGTAAAAATCCGTCATCATAAAAAATGATTCGAAAAAAATGGTATGAGTTTTAGTTTCGAATACGATCCCAATATAAATCATTTTTTCAAGGTCTTGTGACGTTCCATTCGTGGTCGAGTGTTCGATATACAAATATTGGTATAAAAAGTTTCGGTCTCTCGTCGTTACACTGCAGAAATGCAAACATTACTATAATCGTACCATGTACGTGTCTCATTTTTTTCTCTTTCAGAGACAATAGACAACTTTTAGATAACAAAAATTCTGACATTGTTTTAAACATTTTTTTATTGAAGTGCGTCTAAGTCAATGTAAGTATTGTAAATATCTTTGTTCTCTAGAATCTATTTTTCGGATATGTTACAATAAACGGGCGCACTATATTTGCAACGAAAACAATGAGCATGAAACTTGTGTTTGCACAACGCGGTTGTAGCGCGATGTTAATCCCGTCGACGTTGAAATTGAGACAGTTCTGTCTCGTTGTAAATTTCAATAATTGCGCCGTAAAACCTTCTTCATCTGTGCACGCGTTACGGATGTGAGACATCACCGTCGAGTCATTTAGACACATACCATAAAAAACTTCTATATGTTCGCCATTTTGGTGCACAAGCATGCACTGTACTTGATTACAAAACGATGATAAATTGCAATAAAGTTTTATGGACTTCTCAGTATTCAATAAGATCTGAGAACTTAGCGCTATATCATTTGAAAAGTCTCTTTAATCTGTTATTGTGAAACTACAATGCTAAATTATAATTTCAAGCTGAAATCGTATAATTCTTTAAACACTTAATTGAAAAAAAACTTATTTTTTTCAATTTTAATGGAATTAAAGTTAAAATTTAATTATAGAGATACGCAACAAATTATATAATAATTAGAAAGCAAGAAGAATATCGATATTTTTATTAATATAAAAAAAAGCTTCTATATATATACATATATATAGATCAGAAAAGCATAGTGAAAAGAACATTCGATAATTTTACGACACCATATATATCTGTAGATATACTTTGAACTGCATGATGTCAACAGACGTAAATAAGACATCATTTTCGCGTAGATTCCCAGTGATACGGATTTTCACGTACACACACACGTACGGCAATCACTCATCTACACACACCTGTATTTTTTTTCATGTATAATGATAAGAGACTTCTACATGGCTGATAAAGGAAATGGCCTCGACGTGTTCGCGCCCCGTTTAATGACGTAAATCCTCTTTACTCGTTCGATTTTTATTTCCATCGTGTTTGCCTTAGAAAAATACGAAAATTTGTGACGTATTAATTTCCAGACATGCAGCAATTCTCAACGCGCACATATTTCATTTGTATTATCACTTGCAGAATTGTTGACAATTTTTCGAGTCTTTTGATCAGATTGAATATCCATTCACGTTTGTATGCTTCATGAATTGCTCACTTTCATTATAAATCTGTAAATTTTACTCTCATACAAGCATCAAATAGATTTCTTAATGGAAATTTGCGAAAAATTTATTCTAATTGCTCACACTGTCGTTAGATAACGCACTTCAGAAATGTTCTTTAGAGAGTCATAAGGTAAACATGAAATCAAACGACCTTTTCTGCTGCATTTTTTGAGTTATACGTATTTACGGTAATCTCGATTTTACACAATGCACTTTGGGTTAAAATATGTTTGACTGACTCATTTTTGTGAATCTCCGAAGGATTCGTTCGAGGAAATTTATAGATCGGCACGACTGAAGAGAATAGGAGCGGCCCTACGCGCTTCTGGCGAATCCGACGACTGAAATTATCATTTTAGCTGATATACTAGCTAATGTAAGGATGCAGTTTTATCTCTTATTATCATGGGAAACGAGATAAATTGCGATAGTGCCGTTTATTTTGACAGCGTGGCGGTACCACAAGCGCCTCCCCATCGCCGATATACAACGTGACGCTTTGTATATCGGTCCTAGTATCTTCGTTCAGGTAATCTCGCATCTTCAACCTCTTACCTTCCATTCCTTTGATACGTCTTATTCGTTTTGTTCATAACTACTTTTACGGACAAAAATTTATCACAACTATTATGTGTATGTATATAGCCACGAACTTTTTTGTATAAAATAATAAGGCTGTACGATAAAAATCAATTACAGAGAAATGCACGAAATGCATGATGTGCAAACAAATTTTACACAAAGATATTTTTTAATTATGTTTAATCTATATATTTATACTGTTAAATAATAATAATACTAAATAAATAAAATTAATTGTTTAATTTTACTTAATTGAAAAATCATCGATTTATTTAAAATTTTAGTTTATTAAGAATCGATTTGAGATATATTATATAATGAGATATAAAATTAAACGCTGTACGAAACACTATAACACACATAACATAGAAGAATTCATAAAATGTAAGAAATTTTATTTAAAAATGAATTATATGTACACAAAACCGAATCATTATCTTATACTTGAGGAATGTCTCTCTCAGGCAGTTCTTAGTTAGGTATTTGAACCCAAAACGCTTGCTCAATATAGCTTAAGTGTTTTGTAACATAGTTCTTTTTTCTTTTAGAGAAACAGTTTCACTTAACATGAACGTTTGTCAGAATTTGATTGTGCGTTATTATGTCGCTGAAAAATCTTTCGTGTATTATATATCACGCGTCGCAGTTACCTCTTATTTGTCGAGTACTGTTTGCTTACTCCGCGACAT
This sequence comes from Cyphomyrmex costatus, assembly GCF_001594065.2. Lineage (NCBI taxonomy): Eukaryota > Metazoa > Arthropoda > Insecta > Hymenoptera > Formicidae > Cyphomyrmex > Cyphomyrmex costatus. Next base: position 37,153 of record NW_017278747.1, on the reverse strand, counting down.
AACATGATTGTAAAATTGAATGATCATCAAACTTCGCCCATTAAAGCTCTGTATGCAGATGGTTTAACATAACTGTACTATGTAAGCTAATCTACAACGATGCACTTTCAAATTCCTATGAAATTGTTACTTTATCGAAATAGCAGATCTTAGGAAAAAGACGAATTGGTTCTTATGATTCCGTTGGAAACTTTTGTACTCATTTTCGTAATCGATGCTCTATCTAGAAGGCAATAACTTTTATTGGTGCTAACTTATTAAGAATAAATGTATTGTACAAACAGAAAAAAGAAACTGTACAAGAACTAAAAAACACAAAAAAAAGAATAAATATCATTTATTATAAAATTTCTTTTACTTTTCTTAGCATATAATACTGCTATTTAATAATTTTTTAAAAAGTCATAATTAACATAAAGTCAAATTTCATTATTTTTAATTTATATTCAAATAATGATTATAAATGTAGATAAACATAATTACTGCGTTAATATAAAATTCTTAAATAATGATATAGAAGAACGAACCTAATAAATTCGTTTAATTTAACAAAAATAAATACAAAATAAACGTTTCGACTCCGATCAGGTCATTATCAATGTTTAAAATATGTCGATTATGAGATTCATATAAATATAAAATAATTATTAGTGTGTTCGAAAATTTTCTGTATTTTGTATTCTTGACCAACTACTTGTAGATTGTAACATAGGTTTCATTGTCTTGGTGATAAATATAAAATTCTTACAATTAATCACTTAAAAATATTAATAAGATAGGCAAGTGAGAGTTAATCCGCAAGTTAACAATTAGCGTGAAATTTATTAGACAATATTTAGTAATAACGAAAATTACATAAAATTAATATAAACATTTCGACTCAATTCGAGTCATCTTCAGCGTAAAAATTTTCAATTTATTTTCAATGTTAGGAAGACCTGGTCACAATGGGCAAACCGTATTCCGATTACCAAATTTGAAAGGCGTTTGCATTATTGTCAAATTAACAATAAAACATGTGACCAAATAATTCCCAATTAGAAGATTAACGTAAGGCTTAACAAGTTAGTAAACATAAAAGTATCAAAATTTGTTTTCCTGGTATTGTGTCATTAGTTTTCTTATACTATAAGAAATATTTTGTCATCTAATAAAAAAATTATATTTTAAAATTAACAAGAGCTATGATTTGTCCCACCAAACTTTTAGTGTGTTGCAACAGCGTATAATCTCTTCTTTTTTTCTTGTCGTGGCTCATAATAGCTCTTATCAGCGAAATATTGTTTCAAGAGGAAACCTATGTGTGCGTGTAACTGTGCTCTTGATTTCTATCGGGCGGGCGCACTTACTGGTATCGTTACGATCGCAGGTAGAAATATCCAACGGCGTCACGTACGCCATTCCGGACAATTCCATACGTTCAAAGGTTCGGCTCGAAAATATATTTGTTTTCTTCTTGAGAATTCCGATTTGAAACAATCATCCCGTAGCTCATATCGATCATGCAAATTGATAAATTTATGGCGACAAACAATAGACTAATCTATCATTCAATTTTGGTAATGAAATTAGTAATAAAAATTGGAAATTATTCGAAAAAAATTAAGTATCATTTAAGAAATTTCTATATCAATTTGAGGTCACACTTTATTCTATTTCCTATTCTGTGTAATATAACTTTCCTCTTTAAAAACCAAAATTTCTGACAAAGGGCAGTGAGAGCAAACGTTGTACGTAATCAGTCTAAGGTGGAGTTGTTAGAATCTTTTATTCCATATATTATAATTACATAAAGTCTTCCAATAAGCACGTTTCGACTCTCTTTTGAGTCATCTTCAGCATGAGTCATCTTGTATAAACATTCCAAATTCTCATTGTGAATTTTGTAATAAAATCACATGAAATTTACAGATTTGATGTTATTAAATCTTACAAACCACAATGAAGATGTCATTAAAAGGATACAAAAAATATGGACTGATATCACATTTTATAAAAATGATCAAGTTGTTGAAAACAAATTAAATTATTTTATAATGTACATGTTACATGTTTTTGCCTTTATATCAGACTATAACGACTGAATCTTTCTTCTTTAATCTTTTTTAATTTTTGTTTGGATATCGATGGAATAAAGTTAGAAAGAAAGTTTGTCTACCAGGAGTTATGTGTAATAATTTTGTGTAATAATTTTGTCATATCCGTTTTTAATTATCAAAAATTATTACGATTTTTGTTGTCGATGATGTTTCAGTTGCAGAAATGAATCAGATACAGTATAATGTGAGCAATAGTCATTAGCTTAAGATGACTCTTCCGTACGCTGTTTTTACACGATATAATTGCAATTACTTTTCTTTCCTGTTCTATTTTAAGGAATAACACAGGCCGACGTTTTAAGACCTTTTTCTGCTATTTGAATAAAAAATACCATTTTCGATGAATTTTCGTGCACTGAATACGAATCCGGTAATGAAATTGCTCTATCATGTCAGGTTTTTGGGAAAAATGAGGTTAAATGTGTCAAAATTGATCCCAGACAGCACAGTAATGTTTAGAAAATGTATTTAAAACCTATATGTTGGACGTTTGGACATATTAAAAATATCCAGATTAGATCTATGATCTATGAATATTTTAAAAACGTTCTAAAAACATCTAGTGTTATTATTTTGGACTTTTTAAAAACGTCCATTTTAGGATGCAATGGAAAACTGGATTAAATTAATATATTAAACAAATTTTAGACATAAATTTCCAGACAAAAATATATTTACATAACCAAATTTTTAATTATTTGCAGCTCATAATTTATCAGATAAGTTGCCACTCTTTCTTTTTATATTTATTTAAAATTCTATAGAAAATTAAGGAAAAATATCTTTGTGCATTTTTTCTTCTTTTGCTGATGGAAACAAACGAGAAGAAATTTTCAACGTGAATAACTTGTGTCTTTTAAGATTTTGGTGAAAGAGGATAAACGTATTAATGAACAAGTATCCTTTACATAATAAAATTTAAACAATATATATTAACAATAATAAGATTTTAATCATTACATTACAATATTTGCAATTAATATTCAATTTGATAGCCGTTCTTCAATCATTCGTTGCAAACGGCTGTTTATGGAGCTCAGATTGTGAAAAATTTGTGGCCTCTCCCGAAGACTGTTTCACGTTGCATATACATAATCGATTAAAGCCTGTCAGATTCTCTGATTTGGCCTGATCGCCACTCGTGGAACAGTCGGGAAATGCCACAAATTTTCTACAATCTGATGAACTCCATGAACAGCCGCTTGCAATGAGTGGTTGAGAAGGATGGCTATTAGATTGAATATTAATTGTAAAATAAAAGTAATTATAAGGCTCTTTATGTATAAGACAGTATAAATAAAAATAGGGCAAAGAGCCAAATAGTTAAACGAACAAATTTAATTTAAAAAATCATGATATACAAAATAACTAAAACAAACGTTTCGACTCCGATCGGGTCATTTTTTAATGTACAAAAAGTATATAAAGTATTTTGTAAATTTCATATATAACAATAATTGATCGAAAGCAAAGACGCAACAAACATAATTACAAATCGCTTCTTAAAATTCTTCTTAATACTATGTAAATTTCTAGTCAATAATGGTATCGTGAGCCTGATTAATCTAATAGAAAAAAAAATAAGGAAATTAACTGTATCTTAGAATTAAAACATGAAGTGTAAATATAAAAAGTTTTTTACCTTGTCAATTGTAAAATAAAAAGATGTAACATGTGCAATAATAAAGTCACAAAGTTATAAAACATACATGTTATAATAAAAATTAATTAAGAAATTTTGCAGCAATAGGAAATTAAGCGACTAATCTTGTTAATGACAGATAAGGTAATGTCGATGGTAGAGAAAGTCAAAAGAGGAAGAAGAAAAAACAGAAACAATTAAGGCGTGGAAAGGGAATGTATCATATTGGTATACATCTCGGGCAATGACTTTGTATCGTTTTGTCTGTTTATACCATGTGTCTGTTTCTTAATATGAACCATCTCAGATATTAATTTTTTTGTAAGAAGGCTCTATATATCTAAGATTTCAACATTATAAAATTTAAAATTATGATTCAATTCAATTCTGTGGTTAGTTATTACAAATGATTTTGAACCTTTGTTAATATTTGAGGCATGTTGTTCATGTAATCTAGTTTTTAATTGTCTCTTAGTTTGCTCAACATAACTGGCATCGCAATTCTCACATGATATTTTGTATACTTTGATATTTTGTTCTGGTTATGTGTATGTTCCAACTTATCTTTTTCTCTTTTTATATAATTTTTCAGTATGTTAGGTATAGTGTAAGCAAGTTTGCACTGAAACATATTGGCAATAGGTTTGAATTTGTCAGAAACTGTATTCACACACACACACACAAAAGGAATAGTAAAGGATTTTTTTTTTAAGTATTATTATTGTTCATGTATTGTTATAATATTAATATTATTAATATGAAATTTAATTCTATTATGAATTGTCGAAAAAATAAAATGTAGAGGATAATCATTATGTAAGAACATAATGTTGATGATCTATTAAACTATTAGGAGTACAAATTAGTTCGGCCCGTTTCCCAAAATGGTTCCGGCTGTTATAAATGGTTCATAGTGACAGCTGATTTTGACGATTTCGGAGAGGTTAGACATGCTAATAATATTCAGTTTTGCTTTGAGTTTCATACAAAAACCTTTTTCACTATGTTTGAAATGTCGAATTTTGTGTTAACCAAGCAGCATTTGCGGGAGGTTTTAATGTTCTGCTTTAATTGGAAGAAAAATGCAGCTAAAGCCCATCGAATGTTTGTCGAAATTTATGGTGACACTGCTCCAACTGATAAATCATGTAGGGAATGGTTTCGACGTTTCAAGGATGGAGATTTCAGCGTTGAAAACAAGCCTCGCTCTGACAGCCAAAAAAATTCGAAGACAAAGAATTAGAAGCATTACTCGAAGAAGATCAGAGTCAAACGTAAGAGGAGCTTGCAGAATCATTGGGAGTAACTCAATAAGTTGTTTTTGTACAATTGAGAGCCATGGGAATGATTCAAAAATAAGGAAATTAGGTGCCCTATTATTATTATTATTATTTTTCTTCATGACAACGCTCGGCCTTATGTGGCAAAAGTCGTAAAAAAATATTTGGAAATGTTCAAATGGGATGTTTTACCGCACCCGCTGTATTCTTCGGACATTGCTCCTTCTGATTACTGGTTGTTCCGAAGGATGCAGCACGATTTGGCAAGTCACCGGTTCACTTCTTTCGCAGAAATCGAAAATTGACTCCAAAATTGGATCTCCTCCAAAGACGAGTCATTTTTTCGAGACGGAATTCGAAAATTGCTTGAGAGATGGGAAAAAATAGTAGCCAGCGATGGACAATACTTTAATTAATCATTCATTTTGTTTTGAAATAAATTCATTTTTGAACACAAAAAAAAACGGACCGAACTAATTAGTACTCCCAATATTTTCTTGAAAAGTTGGATGACAAACTGAATATCGTATCAACAACACCTCTTTTATGACACACAGGATGGTGTGAATGAAAATTGAGAATCTGCCAGAAAAAGTGGCTTTGCGATAATCATCGAATATCAAATCCTCTTTTTTTAACTGTAATCAAAGTATCTAAAAAAACTTTATTATTATTTTTCCTTCTTATCAACTTCCATAGTGAACTGTAATCTGGTATGTAACGAATTAAACATATTTAAAATATCATTGATGCTTTCAGATGAAATTGCTAAAGTAATATTCGTCCACATGGTAATAAAATATAATGGATGAGTAGTAATCCAATTGCAGTTTCTTCAAAATCTTGCATAACTATATCTGCAACTACCAATGCCAAAATGTCAAAAAAGGGTTGGAAGGGATTAATTGCACGAACTGTACCAATGGCAGTTGCACAATTTCGTTGTACAAAACATTCATGTTCAATATCTTGATGGAGTGTGTTCTTGTTTACTTTCAAAAGAAGAAATGCAAGAGAAAATGAGATGGCTCTCTCTAGAGAATGGGATAGGTCTCTTTGCTTGATCCAACGATCTGGAAAAGCTACTAAAGCTCATATGAAAGTTGGCTAACTTTTTATAGGAAATTTCTTTGTTTCTTACAATAAAAATATCTAGAAATATGCGTATGTGCTTGTTTTTACTTCTCATTATTTTAAAATACTGGTTTATCATGTATATTTTATAAAAATTGTCACTTCAAAATTAGTTACAAATTTTTATTAATCAATTTTACACATTGCTTCAAAAAATTCATAGATGAATAATAATTTATTTGGTTTCGGACAATTTGTATGTGTAATTGATGTACATCTAAGCCAAAAGTTTGGATACACTGCTCTGAATAGCATTAAAATATGTGTGTCCATCGGGTGTGTCCATTGTCACAGCTCCTGAACTTTGTCGGGTACTACAAGATTCCTGGACATCCCTGCTACAAGAAACATTAAATAAGCTTGTCGTCAGAATGCCACGATTTGTAAATGCAAATGTAATTTATCACATTTTTGTTAATTGTATCCAAACTTTTGATCTGGAGTGTATATGCGAATATCACTGAAATATTCTATACTTATAAAAAATTAGAGATGCAAACTTATGACCGTAATCTACATAATTAAACGATAAATTTTATAATTTCTAAGTAAATATTTTTTATTCCTATCTTCTGTTCTATTAAAACGAGATAATATTACAAATCTACCGTATAGCGATCCCTTTTTCCAACTTGTCAGTATATACGGATGAATCATCATCCCCCTACGGTTAGACTGTTGCCGCTACAAAATGGCGATGTAAGGCATTAGCAACGATGGCCGACGATGACGACAAGATCTCGTGGACATGTTTCCCTCACCGTCCCTCTCGCTATCTCTTGTCGTCGCTTCATCGCATTTATCAGTAAGCAAACAAACGAACTCCCTCTGCGACCTTTTTCTTTCCGGATACTGTGTATAATTCGTCCAATCCGGCTGGACAGAATTATAACGTATGGCCTCGTTGGATTTTAGGTTTTACTATCATATTTAACAGTAAATATATATATATATATATATATAAAAAACTAACAAACGATTGGTAATGTTTACCGAACTATCAGAAAATACCATCAAAAATATTATTCTGGAAAGGCAATGTCTTCAAATTTATGGTATTTTATACAAACTATTATTAATGGGAAGATTTTTAATTTCGTTATCGAAAGAATAAATTTGTTCATTTTTAGGTGCATCTTTTTGACATTTATTGATATAAATATAGATAAGTGTAATATGTCGGCAGAAAAGAAAGGACAAAAGTGAACTGAATTGCAGGTATAAGTGTGGAAAATCTTATACCAGATTTTTGCACTGTATTACTCAAAAGACGAAAAGCATGATTGATTCTTGCAGCAATAGTAGCATGCAAGAATAGCCACAGAGAATCTCACGATCGACTGACCAATGAGATGCGAGGGTCCGCCCAATCGGTCGTTCCCGCTGGTGTTAGTGTCCATCTAAATTGTTGCTGTATGTTCTCCATACAGATATTTTCTCTCTCTTTTCGTTTCTTCTCTCTGTTTCTTTCTCTCTCCTTCTCATACATACATACACATACTTTGTCACTCTTTTTGCTCGCTGCTCGTTGACGAACGCAACGACGAGAAAATGCATTGCCTCGTTTGAAACCAAACAGTAGAAACTTACCGACGTAGCTTCGCTACGATTCCACCTCTTTCCTTCCACTTTCCGACTCTTTGTGGGACACCAAGGCGAATCATCTCTGTTACCATCGTCAGTTGCAAAGCGCTTCCAGCCGGTGAAGCGTCTCTCTTTTCCGAACATTTTCATTATCGATCCCACTAATATTTCCGAGTGTACGTACTGTCTGTTTGGTGCTATCGACTCAAGTGTATTGGTCTCACAGAGTATATTCGGTGCGTCGGGGTTGCAGATTGCGAAAACAGAAAAAATCTGACGGAAAGTTCAAATGCGACATACAGCGAATGAGGTACTATAAGTACCAATTAGGAGTGATTACTTTGTACAAATAAAATCCAAATGAGATGTATAGAGAAGTATAGTAGAGTATACTGAATGATTCGATGTTTCATAATTAAAGATATTTTAAAAGTTCTTTTTTAACAAACTACGATATTTGCATCATTAAGTTAGACACTAACGTTAACATATAATATATATTAACAATGCTAGGGGTTATTCAAAATTCTTAATAGATCGTTAGATATTTTTACACAAAAATTTTAAAATAATGAGAATACGGTTCCATCTGTTTTCTTCAACATTCATTTTATTAATAAAGAAAGATTGGAAAGAAACATTTATTGATTTCAATTCTGATAGAAACGAAATTGTCATTGCATATATGGGAGATAAATATAATTTTCTCCGGTTATTTTACTTAAATTTGTGTTATGAGCAACTTTTTTTATTCACTTTATTGTTATCACATTTGCGATTCATCATCACCATCGCATTACGATTCGATTTAACGTTCGCGTACATCGAAGTACAGATTACGAGATATCATCACCGCGATGAGATATAGCGGAAGTCGCGCGAGGTCTTTGCCAAAGAAAGAGAGCCATCGCGTGCTCTCGCCGGAAGTCGAAACTTGACATTGCCGAACGGAAGTGTGACGCAGGACAAACAGTGCCTCTCGCATTTTTTCCTGAGACGGACGAGGTGTGTCCCCGGTCCTTTCCCTCTCTCCTCCACCCTCGTCACTAAACTTGTCAACCTATGTATTCTTATACCTGTATTCTTATACCTGTGAGCTGAAACAATTCCGTGTCGCGTGCCTCGAGGATTCCCCTGAAAGAATGACTAATAGAGTCCGCAGGACCGTTAGCCTTCATCCTGTTGATCGACTATCTTTTGACGAACAGATTATTATACATGATTTAGTAGAAACTTATTTAAAGATATGATCAATAATAAATTATTGCGTCGCATTAATTATCTCTCTCTATCTCTATCTTTTATATATTGTACATTTCTTAATTTTAATTTTATATATTATTCCAAAGTCCTTATTAAGATAAAACACCATGATATGTATCAAATTTGCTTGTTATATAATTATCATATATATCCATTATCTAAATTTTTTTCTTAAAAAATAAATTTGTTTCTACAAGAAATATGGAACATATGTATAAAATGTCAGTGATTCTTTAATAACTAATGAAAATCAAATTATCTACACAACGGTATTTTTTTCTCCAGAACGAAAGTTATCCATGAGAGTAAAAGTTTCTGCATGACCCAAATATCAATTTCATCTGTTATCCGGTTAAAAATCCGACATATGACTTGTACCGTTTTGTTATCGCGACGATAACATTATTCTGATGTCTTTGCGCGCGAGTTTTCGCACGTGGTCGTGTCGTTGTCTGTCATTAACATTTATATTACGCTATTCCGAAAAGTTAGGAATAAGTGGAGACCACAAAAGATTCTTGCATTTATCTTTTCGATAAGTTATATCCGTAATGAGTAACATAATTTGTGTCTATTAAAGATAAGATAGTTTTTTTAATTATTTCCAGTACGAAGGGGATAAGAATAGAATTATAATATTTCTCTACAGAAATGGAGAGAGAGAGAGAGAGAGAGAGAGAGAGAGAGAGAGAGAGAGAGATTTAATGAAATGGGCGTAAAAGATAAAGACATCAAATGTGATGAAATCGCTGATATGTGATTAAAAGTTTGAATATATATGGAATTAAATATTCAATAATATTCATTGTTCCTAAAGTGGATTCTTCCGTTTTATTCAGAACGTAATGAAAGAAACGTTGGTAAAACAAGAGATCAAAATGGAATGGGATAATCATCATGCGGATGATAATTCATCGCAAGTTTCTGGAACTGAAGATCAGACAGCTAGAAGTCCTCAAAGCGTGATAACGACTAGAAGACACGTGAGAACGATTACGACCGCTGGTCATATAACTGAGGGAATTGCCGAAGTTGATCCGGAATCTCCAGATTCAAATTCGGTTAGTGGGAATCTTCATCAGGGACTTCAACAGAGAAATGAGCACCATGAACAAGCCCAACAGCGTAATTTCCAAGAGGAACAGCAACAAACTCATCAAACGCAGCAACATTATGTACAGATTTCCCATACGAGCACCGAGGACCAGCAACGACCGACAGATCAGCAACGTGTCGTTTACGCTACCAGTAGTGGACAGGAAGTTCAAGTTGAAGTTTCCGAAGCTTCTGATGCTACCATCACACTTACGGTTAAAGAACCGCCCAGGTAAGACTATAGTAGAAAACGCGATAGACTTAAAGACTGATTGAGAAAACACCTCTATACAAATATTACTTCTTCGCATGAAGATATGAGACGCCTGCGCCAGAAAGAATGGAAGTAGATCGAATATATGCTTACTCCGATGGACACGAAGTTCGAAGAGAGAACCATGTGATCACCGTACAAGTGCCGGACCATCGACGAACTCAGCATGCGGGGCATCAAAGATTCAGTCCTCCCGAAAATCATCAAGCCTCTGGGCCAAACGGTGGCACCAGATACCAAACATCCCCAGTTCTGACCACGACGGAAGACTACGACGCTTCGATCGTTACGCAGTCAGGATCTACAGTGCATCTCGGATCTCCCGCACCGTATTCACCGCCAATCGATAGTATACGTGCCGGTCAGCAACAGCTCGTAGCAACGAGTTATGCCGACGCTAGCGGTGTGGTCAAGTACGATGCCGAAGCTGCGGCTGCCGCGGAAACCATCTCCAAAGCTCCTAATACGTACACCACGCTGGAAACAGTCACTATTCCACCTACACAACCCGTTCAATACACACAATATTTATCTGTTGGCGAGACTTTTCAACAGACGCCAACGTATAGTTACACCAAGCCGGGAGATCCTGTGATCTTGGCATATCCACCAGCAGCGCAACTTGGCTCGAGAGTTGCCGAGGTGAGGAAACGTGGTCAATTATTTAAATATCATATATATATATGTATTTTATACATATATTATTGTTTCAATTATTTATTTTACTTTAAATATATTGGTATTTTTATATATTTCTCAATCATCTTTTATACATTAAAAATTATAATTTTTAATTTCTATACTTTAACGTGTAACATCTTAAACTTGGCTCTCATCGCATTGTTCTAACAACGAACATTTTTATAATTCATACATTGATACATTTTTATAAGAAATAATTATTATACGCTTTCACAAACCACATTTAAAACTAGACGAATTACATTGTTGGATTCTTACTGGTTTGCCGAATTGTATACGACTTCAAACTATGCGAGTGAGAATACACACACGTTGTTATATGTATTTTTTATATTTTTCCATATTTTTTTATGTATTTTTATAATGTTTGAATGGCGATTTTTGTAACATTGACCTAATAGAGGTCTGTTATCTGTTTGTCTAATTAAACCACGTAATTTTAACCGAATGACAATTTTTATATATAAACAATTTTATATTTTAACGAATTTTTAGCCCTTTTTCTTTTTCATTATTTTTTATGTTCCGCATTCAATAGGTAGAATCATCTGGCAGCGCGTATATGAAGAGCGATCCTACGTTAGCATCATCCTTGACCGCCACCCGAGCGGTACCCCTACACTACGAACAACCCGGTTCACCCAGTTCCCAAGTGACTTTGTACACAGGACCGACGTCATATCAATATGTGAAACCCTCCTCGAGTGATCCTTATTGGCAAAGTGGCAGTAATCCTTCACCCCCCTTGGAATACGTCCAGGGTTATCCGAGCATCACTACGATTTCTGTCAACGATGCAGCTAACGTGCAGCTCTATTCCAACTGTAGCGGTGGATACAGCGTTTCTGCGAGCGGAAATGGACCATCTTCCGGCTGGGCCACCCTTCCGCTTCCCGGCGGTGCCGAGGAGGGATTCGAAGGAACTGTCATAGCAACGGAACCCAAAGAATGTGTTAATTGCGCGGCCAGCATGACACCATTATGGAGAAGGGATGGCACTGGTCACTATCTTTGCAATGCTTGTGGGCTCTACAATAAGATGAATGGCGTCAATAGACCACCTATGCGATGCACCAAACCGAAACAATCGGTTGCGCCGGTAAACACTGTGCGAATCATGTGATTACTGTAATCTAATTTTTCAAATATTAATTTTTGTATAGATTTCGAGAGTCCGAATAATTAAGCTAAATGAGAAGAATGCAATTTGTATATTATATATTATACAAATTGCAATAATTTATTACAATACAATCTCTATACTAGGAGCTACATATTATAAACTACATTACAAAAATGTAAAGAAACTGAAAAGTATTAGTTAGAAAAAGTTAGAAATATGCGTAATTAGAATTGGAATTTGAATGCTATTTTCTAAAAACAACTTTCAAACTATCCTTAACTGAATCTTTTATCTTTCTCTTTTTCTTTATTTTCTAGTCATTTTTAACATAAAACAATTTGAATATATTGAATAATATATGTATATATTGAATGGGGTTAAAGGAAGATTAAATATACTATTTGCCATTCTCCTATATTCAAACGTTTAATTGCCGAAATCCGTTTGACCATTACTAAAATGAGGCCACTGATATTTACCCTGATAAATTTTTCACCCATGAAGCGTATATGTGGCTTCGATATTAAGTAACATTCTCACGTCTCCTCTGCCTCTCTCCACCGTTTCCTTCTACCGCTACCAAAGACAGAGAGAAGAGGAACATTATCTCGAGCAAATAATTACTACGCGGGACTCGTTGGCGGTTGTTTGCTCTATTTTTCTTGCTCTGAGCACTCCCATTTCGTTGTCTCAATTCTTCAAATACTCCCTGTTTCTTGATGATGTGGACGACGCGACGCAACATTTTATGTCGTCATCGAGAGCGACGAATTCTCTCTCGCGAGTTCTTTTTAAGGTGTGCCTTCCAACAAGCGACACAGTACAACACAGTGATCATCTCATTCTTGTTTAACATTGGCGAACTTCAGAGATGTACTGATACACTGTGTCACATCGTGTCATCTGTGTCGCTTATTGGAAGGCACTCGAGTTAACAATATATATATATTTTTTTTAATTATTAAATATAAGCAAAAGAGAGAAAGAGAAGAGATTGTGCATTGTTCGTGAAATATATAACTTTATTCTGTAATTTAACAATGTCTTACACACAATAAATGTATTTATGTGCATTACATTATTTTGTCATAGACATGTTTATGTGTTGATATAAAATGCTTTCTCATATTGCAGACTAATGTACGAAGAACAGGAGTACAATGTGCAAATTGTAGGACGAGTAACACAACCCTTTGGAGACGAAACAATAATGGCGAACCAGTTTGCAATGCTTGCGGCCTTTATTTTAAGCTACATAACGTAAGTTTCGTAATTATACAATGAAATTACGAGTATATGTATCATATCATATTCGAATGTTTTTTATCGTACCTCATTTGAAATTTTTCAATCAATTCTTTTTATTTTTATTTACAAATATTGTAAAAATAATAATAATGACGTAGCTGAAAGACAATACGAGTAACAATAATATGTGTATAGCCAAAAAAATACGTTATAAACTTTTTAATTATTTAATTCTTAATCATTTAAAAACGTACAGTTAACAAAGAGTAAAATTTCCTTTTCTTATCGGTGGTGTTTTCTAGTAATGCTCTGGGAATTGCTACAATAATGTTTCCATTTTCGCGCGATATAAAAACATAAAGAGAGCAGTAAAGAAATTTTTTTAATTAACATTAATCTTACTGCGAACTGGTCAGCGCGTCGTTATCAGCCTTTTTACGATTGCTAACCGCGATAACGACAACTTGATTGTTTTTACACACGTGAGACGACCCCGTCTCGATGTTGAAGAGGAGCGCAGATTATCGCGCGAATCTGTGCAAACGATCATGACAACAAATTTAATTAAAATAGAGATCAATGCGTGACTGTACCGTTCGTATCTTGATCGAAACAACGATCGTTCTCTCTAACCTTTCTCATTTTTATTAGTCATAACATAAAAATCCAAAATACAAACGATTTTATGCTCTAAACAGTCAGAGAATATTAAAAATAAATGTTTAGAAACTCTTCTTATATAATAGGCTATGTTTGTTTTTTGCACTTACGTGTTGCAAGTTTCATCCTATCATTATTGCTACCGGTACTTGCAGAAAAAAAGATAGAATGAAGCTTATAGCTCGTAAGAGTGAAAAACGACCGCAGCCGTATAAAAATATGATCAAATTGATGCAAACACACACAGGTGAATAGACCATTAAGTATGAAAAAGGAAGGAATACAGACGCGGAAGAGGAAACCGAAGAATCACTCGAGCATCGGAAATCTACCCGGTCCTAGTGGTATCCACAAAGCTGATATCAAGTCCAGTCTACTTGGTGAGTCTTCGGTGAGCAAGTCTATTATATAGTTTATTTTTACTAACACCTTCTATTAGTTTACGTTTTAACAATTGTACGTGATATATCATACATTTTCATTTTCCACTTTGCCAAAAATTTTGAATAAACAATGATATATCCTGTATATTTTCATTTTCACGAACGTTAGTTAGGAATTTAGTATAGCTAGGTAAGATACTTTGACGAATGTATCTGTATGAAAAACTATTATGTAATTAAATAAGAAAAATTTCTATTTTCGGTCAAAATGGATTTTAGTACTTCTGTGTGAATTTACATCTAATTCTGCAAGCTGCACGCCGAAATTCTGTTTCGAGATTTTGAAATTTATAAACAGAACCAGAGTAATAATATCACTTATTAAATTGACAACTAATTTAATAATTTTTTATGTTAATAATTTTTATAAGAGTATTAATAATATTAGATGTTAATGAGAATTTAAAATCTGCGAATAATTTTAAAACAATTATGATATAATGACAGATACTAATTTTAATATCTTATTATTTAAGTAGTTACATAAACGATCACTAAAAATATACCATTTCATAAAAACTATTTTATCATTAGAATTATTATTTAAAACATATTATTATTATATCAAGTGCAGTTTAAATTTGGAGCTAAAAATTATTTTTACCACTGCTATCGTCGTGTAAATAACAACTAATCAGTTTTTCCGCGTACAAATATTCTTTATGGAACGATCAGCCAATAATTTCCGTCCACGTCCACCGACAATCGCGATGGCCGACTAAACATATGATCGCGTGTACATGTGTCAGTATAAAGGAGGGTCGGAGAAGCTCCGATGAGAGCACACAACAACTAATAATGCCTCTGATTGGTCAAAGCTCGGGATGTATTCCGATAGCGACTAACGCATACTTGTCATCGATGGAAGATTAACTAGAAGACACGCACGTGTTGAGATATGCAGGAGGGGTATAGGACGTCGATATTTTCTCACACGTGAGGTTACGATAAAATTTACAAATTGATCAATAACTAATGCACATGTAAAATTCTAGAAAAATTGCGATTGACCAAAAAATTAGCAATTGTCCAATTTTAATTTTTTTTATTTACAATAATTGAACTACGTGATTTTTTTTTAATGTACGAATTGGGCATCACATTGTTGCACGTAGTCACAAGCATTCAGCTTTGTAAAGCTGAAAATAAATAAAAGCGAAGAAAAATTCAAAAAATTTTATTCGAATTAATATAGGTATACGCTTTATCTTTCTCGGAAATCACGTTACAATCTTGGGGCACTTTTTAAGTAAACGGCAAAATAAAGATTAAAGTCAATTAACAATCGTATGGATTATTCGATGAATATTTGAGATTTCGAATATTCATTCGTGATAAGAAGCTATCAGCTGGATCGTTAAATCTTTATAATTTAAGTATCAATACGTATCTATGATTAACGAAAATAGATGAAGATTAACGTAAACAATTGTATTATTAGAGCGATATGCAAATTTAAATATACCCTAGAGTAATATCATGAATAATGCGTACATCTTGAAATGCAATTCATATATTGATACATATACCATATAAGTATTATTTGTTAAAAGAAGTTAAGAGTAATGCAAGAACATGAGTGCGTGAAATGTAATCATGATCGATATTGTCTTTTATTGATATTACAGTGGACTCGTTGCAGTTGAATATGTACGCAGGCGGGGGTGGGAGTGGTGGAGGAATCGAAGAGCATTGTCTTCCTATAGGTACACCAACTGGAACACAATTAGGACATGCACATTCGCCTCTCGCATTACCTACCGCCGCTGTGTTGAATCGCCAAACTACTCTTACGTAAGTTATGAAGCACTTCATTTGTAATACAGAAGATTTGTGCATATTTTGACATACTTAGTTATAATTAAGGCATGCTCTATCGTTAATTTCATTAATAAACCAATTACTTAAAAAAATTAAAATAAAGTTGAAGAAACCTTAAACAGTAAAAAAAAATAAATAGTTTATTTTTTGTGATATTTTGAGTACATACATTTATAACATTAGTTTTGTTTTAAAAAAATTGACTCAAAATTTAGCGGAAAAACTCATGAATGAAAATAATTGTAATAGTTTTAAGATACTCTCTTTCTACATAACATAAATTTTTATTAAAATAAAAATGTAAAAACGGTATCAAATGTAAAAAATAATATAAAATACAAATTTTAAGTCTTATTATAATATTTTTTACTGTCAGAATATATAATTTCTTTAATATCCAAATAAACAAATAATAGAGTCATATTAAATTGAAAAAATATAATTAATACGGAAAAGTAAAAAATCCTATAGTAATAATTATTTATTAATACTATTCTGATTTTATTTTAGCGTGCCACCACTAGAACCAATCACTAGTCAATCCACCAGCGACATCGCTTCGGTTATAACGTCAACTACGGCCGCTCATACTGAGAAATCGTGAATAACATTTCTGTTCTGTGGAGTTTGTAGAAATTCTGTACTTGCCGACCGTAGCTGTAATACGAATATGTTTATTTCTTACAACCTTATTACTGGTTTTGACATTGAAATACGTTGATTATCATTAAAAAGGCGATTGTATTAATTGCAAACAGATAGAATTATCCTGTACAAAAAAAGTAGAGTGTATATTATAAATGTATTTACTCAAAATTAGTATTGAAGAGAAACATCTGATCTTCATTAATTTAATACATAAAGATCGTTGAAATTTAATTAGTACGTGCTAAATGTGCTGCATTAATACGAACCAAAGGAGTCACTTTGATACCAGTATGTACCCAAGTAAACAATTTACGTTTAAAAAATGTTAAATGTATATATATATCTTTATTATACATATATATATTTTTAATATATATATTTAATAATATATATTTATAATGTATATATGTATATACATATAAACATTATTAACATTAATTATTAAGCCGTTGAAATATCTTATATAAAAACTAGTATTTTAACCAAGTTAAAAAACTGTTTAATAGAAACTACACACAAATGTCTTATAAAATATTTTTATAACATTAAATAATTAAAAAAAACGTATCTTTTAAATGTTTATTTTTAGTTTATATATAATTTTTAATGTTTATTAAACGTAATTGTATTGCTTGAGTAATTATTGCGGATTTTCTAAATTAGAAAATGATTTTTTAAACTGTGTTCCTATCGCTTATTTATATTTATTATTATAAGTATTAATTTTATCTAATCATCAATTTCAACTTTTTAGAATTCAGAAACGTGGCGCTTTGTAACCGATGCATTTATAATCTTTTATCCCTTTGCGCTTTTTGTTGTGTCGATTTTTGCGAAATAATTAAATATTTCTTAGGACTGGTATAATATCGGTAACACTTTCTTACACGATTTCTTCTTTGGAACCTGCATTACCGATATTGCAGGCTATGTCACAATGCCTGAACTGATGCGCTCCCTATTAGGAAAAACGGAGAAGATAAAAGAAAAGAAGACTTATGTGTGTTCATACATAAATGTAAAAATAAATTGTGTATATATAGTATGAAATCTGTTTTAAAACTTAGTGTAAATTTATTTTTAAATTCATTTTCTGATTTGTAAACGTATAATAATGTAAAAGTCGCCGTTTCATTGTTAACAAAACGTTTTTGCAAAATAATTTTTTAAATCAGATGTATAAGACAATTTTAATATAAATTTTTAGGCAATGTGACATATATACTGAAAAAGCAGTTTGATAATAGCTGTCAAATATTTAGTGAAATAAACATAATTTTGACTTCACAAATATTTAATAAGTATACTACTGTTGGTAATATCGTTTGGTAATATTTACTAAGTATTTCTAGAGGTAAAATTATATTAATTAACATTATTTCACTAAACATTTGGTAGCTATTATCAAACTTCTTATTCAGTGTAATAATACAGTACCTCAAATGACTAATCTATATTTATCTGCGATTTATATTTAATGTATGATATATGCGAGCGTTCTGCCAAATTTTGTACATACATGCGTTTATGCCACATAATCCAAAGAAATATGTTTAATATCTAGATATACTTATATTCATGTATAGATATATATTTTAATTTTCTCTCCAAAGAGTAATATATAACGTAAATACAAGTACTTAAATATATTTTGTGAATTGTTTTTTCAAAACCGATAAAAATTTATTAGATGCTTGAATTAATTCTCGATGTTGACCGGGAAAGGTCAGTATTTATGCCGTTTCAACATGACCGCAAATGACTGCTTATGTATATGAAAGTACCATCAATAGACTTTAATATACAGTATATAACATTTGATCGGATGCGAAGAACACAATCTTTTTTCGCATTAAAAATGTCGGGTTTCGTATAAAAAAAAGAGCATTTGCAGGAAGCGTTACTTTTCTGTTTTAACCTTAAGAAATCTGCTGCTGAAAGTCATCGTTTGCTAGTGGAGGCTTATGGAGAACTCTATCTGAAACAACTTGCAGAGATTGATTTAGAAGATTTAATAACAACGATTTTGACGTGAATATCAAAGAGCGCCCTGGTCAGCCAAAAAAATTTAAAGATGGAAAATTGAAGGCATATTACTTCGAGAAGATTCATCAAATCAGATGCTTAAAGAGTTGTCGGAAACATTACATGTCGACGTATCAACCATTAGCAAATGTTTAAAAGCAATGGGAATGATCCAGAAGTTAGGAAATTGGGTCTCACATGAATTGAGAGAAAGAGACATTGCGAAACGTTCAGCCTTTTGTGAATTGCTGCTCCAAAGACAAAAACGGAAGTCGTTTTTGCATCGAATTGTGGCTGACGATGAAAAATGAATTCGTTACGACAATTCTAAACGCAAGAAAAGAAATCATGAGTGCATCCCGGCGAACCATCAACATCAACGTTAAAACATGATATCCATAGAAAGGAAGTCATGCTGTGCATTTGGTGGGATGTTAAGTCGGTGTCGTGAACTATATGAGCTGCTGCAACCGAGTCAAACCATGAATGGTAAATACTACCAACGCGAATTACTCAATTTGAATTAAACATTCAAAGAAAAACGCTCGCAATACGCCAAAAGACATGATAAAGTTATTTTTCTCCATGACAACGCCAGACCACATGTTGCACAATCAATGAAGGAAATCTTGGAGGTACTTGGATGGGATGTCTTACCTTACAAGCCTTATTCACCACACGTTGCTCCATTAGATTACTATTTTTTTCGGTCAATGCAGTATAGTCTTTCTGAGCAGCACTTCAGTTATTTGGAAGATATTAAAAAATGGCTCGATGACTGGATCGCCTCGAAAGAACCTGAATTTTTCTACCGCGGAATCCATTTGTTATCCGAAAAGTGGGAAAAGGTTATAGCTTTCGATGGACAATATTGTGAATAAAATATCGCAGGTACCTTTTTGATAAACTAAGCACGAGTTTTTTTTTAGTAAAAAACAGAGAATTAATTCAAGCACCTAACAATATTCTTTAGAACGACGAGATCCAGATTCCTTTGCAGAGCGCAGTATCAAGAGACACGGTAGTGTCTCGCGCCAAGTGAACGCAAAGCGCGAGACCGCACCATGTATCTTTACGCGAGTCGATGAGTTCCGTGTACCCGAGATTATCGGATCTCACAATAAATGGCTGAATTTATCAACTTTTAAATAGTCTTAATTTAGTTTTACTATTTAAATTATATTATAAATATGTTTTTATTGTCTACATACCCTACGAAGGAAGATATCTTGATGTGAAGTTGAAATGTCAAAAATTTTGACATCGGAAATGTTGTCCGTTTCACGTTTTAAACGACAGACGGCGTTTGTCAAAAATGTTGTCCGTTTCACGTTTTAAACGGCAGACGGCGCTTGCTAGCGTATTTTATTTTGTATCGATTAGCTGTCAATGTAATGACATTAGATAGATAAAAATCAGTAATGGCAAAGGAGGATTTTTGTATCCTGTTAAAGCAGTCAATGTCTTGAAAGCTCACGGAAAAAGTGTTCGAGAGTCGATTTTTAGGCTATGCTTTGGACTGTACTGTCGCCTCTCAAGCAATGCCGAAGAGGATAACGAACGCGAAAATCGCATGTCTATAGACTTCTCGTTGCAAAAAAGCTGATCTGAAAAGAATTGCTAAAGCTACAGGTGTGCAATTTCTAATTTCGCTAACTAACATAGAAGGAGAGGAGAGTTTTGATGCTAGTTTTATATAAATTTTCACGGAATTATAATTAGTACCTAAGATACAGTTCGATCGTTAAAGGCATTTTATTGGTTGTGTTTCTCACGGTCTTATAAGATTTAATATTTAAATATTATTTCTTTTTTATTTTAA